>NC_051161.1:154659363-154979363 GCF_013339745.2 Dermacentor silvarum
TACCGTGTTGGATGAGGCAAAAGAGACTTACTGACACGGGATAGCAGCATACTGTACCGGCTGTAAGTTACAATTTCTTAAGATAAGTTAATGCTACGAAAATCAAGTTAGCCTATAGGAGTATTCTCTTCATCGACGGCACTTAAAAGTAAATATATCCCGCACACTTATACAGAATTCAAAAGTACCACTTCCGTTTACCGAGAGTCCACTGTAAGCTTTTTAGGGATTCTATATCTATTGTGCTGCATTGACGCATACGACTTCTGGAGGATTGTCCAAGGAAAGCCACATAGCGTGAGACCGAAGAATCAGACAGCTCAAACACAAGAAATTTAATAAAATAAAGAAGTCAATGAATATCACAAGCCGTTAGAGAAGCCCATCAGCCTACTATATAAGTAGATATTTTAAGTAGTGATTTCTTGAATGCGAACAACAGAGGTGCGTTCATTGGCATTACACTGTTTGTGAACATTACGAGCTATATAGTTAGATTCCCTGGAGCGTAGTTTGAGCGCGTCAGGCAAGAAACCTAGGACCAATGAGAAATACCGTCATGCTCCACACCATTTATTGATAACAGCGCATCCGCCATTACTGTAGCGTAAACATTGATGGCTAATAGTCAAGGTGGGCACACTATCAACACGTTACTCGCGCCGACCGGCGGCCACGTACAAATGTCTCCATAGAAAATAGGATCTTAGGGTGCAATTTAGCGCGAAAACCTGCTACCTGCTTCCAGACTCTGCTTTCATCGCCTTGGATGCCGACTATATCTCCCTGGCCATCAGGTAATAGGATTAGTATTAACCTTCCCGTGGAAAGGAGGAGGAGGAGGAATAAACTTTATTGTGTAGCAGATTTGTGAGACCTAGGCATCTCTACCTAGATGACAGCCTCGAGCCCTTGGGCTCTGGCGGCATCTTCGGCCTGCTTGATTGCCTTAAGTTGGTCTTCCGGTGCAGAGCTGAGCAGCGCGGTCTCCCACTGGTCTCTGGTCTTGTGCGTTCTATTCTGTATGGGTGTCCCAGGACAAGCCCAAACCATATGTTGCAAGTCCGCCCTTTCTTGACAGAATCTGCATCTATCGGTGTAAAGTTCTGGATAGTAGCGGTGGTAGGCCACCGGGTTCGGATATGTTTCTGTTTGCAACAAGCGCCATGCTGTCGCTTGCCGTCTACTTAGCGAGGAGTGTGCCGGGGGGAAACGGGCCCTGCCCAATTTATAGTGTTTGGTTATCTCTGTAAAGCTGGTCATCCGGTCTCTCTCCGTTCCCCGTATTTGCGTGTTACCTGCTCGGTCCGTCAGTTGTCGAGCCAGGTTGTGCGCAATTTCGTTCCCGGGAAGGGAGGAGTGTGCGGGTGCCCACATGATGTAAACTTTTCGATCTTCTCGATAATTGGCTAAAATTCGTAGCGCTTCCGGCGAGATTCTTCCTTTGGCATAGTTTTTGACGGCGGTCTTGGAGTCGCTGACTATGATGTTGGCCTCCGTGGAGGCTATTGCCAGTGCTAAGGCAGCCTCCTCCGCCACCTCAGCCTTTCCTGTTTTTACACTGCCACTAACTCTGGAGTCACCCTCTAGACGCGAACACTTAAATTTTTTAACTTTCCACTGGAAGCAAGTATGTCGATAGTTGCTTCCAGTGGAAAGCTAAAAAAATTAAGTGTTCGCGTGAAGCGTAGGCGAGGTCTTAAGGAGTACGTGCATTTCTTGCCTTATGTGCCTTCAGCATGCAAAACCTCCCTGCGTGGATAACTCCGGGAGAGACAAGAAAGTTCATTGGACCAAAGGTGGAAAAGTGGACCGGAGAAGTCTGTATCTGGCGCGCATGAATAACAAAGTCAGCTAATAGCGCGGAAGGAGTAACAGCTTGGCGATTTGTCACTTGATGTATGCAACGAGGTGGGCCACATCGAGCATCGGATCTCTTCGTGTGAGAACTTCGGTACTTAAAGGTAGATGTTTCTGGGCAGTAAGATGAGAAGAAAATTTTCTCACGGGCGTGCTAAACGTGTAGGTTATCCGGGCGGACCTCCGATGGTTGGCAAGCAGGCGTCTCGCACTCTACTCGCATGAGGAAAGACTTAATTGATTCAGTTGTGGTTGATGCACAATCATGGCATGGAAACAGACCCTGAGACTGAGCCATGACCTGTCGTATTTCTCAGGATAAGCCCGCCTATTACAAATGGTGACCAACACGACCACGATCATTAATGGAAATATGGTTCCGTGTATTTCATGATTAACACACACCAAAGTTATTGATTCATGGTCGATTCCTGAAATAAATATAACAAGCACAAACTAAGTGTATGTACCGCGATCGTGCGTAATTTTGCAGGGCCGTAGCACCTACGAGTAATCAGGCTGCACTTTCAAGATGCGGAGTGTAGTTCATTATTTAGAATTGCTTTGAAAATCTTATTATGACTGTCGACGTAATGCGATTAGCGTTGAAGCACGGTAGTATACTCACCCTCAAGGCGCATTTTTTACAACCTGTAGTGGTCATTCTGCGATTTCTATTGCCTCGGGTACATGCTGTATACTGCAGCCGGTATCGGTCAACATTTTTAGGGCGCAACATTGATCATGACGGCCATGTCGCCATGATCGCCATGATCATGGCCAGACAGCTTTAAGAGGAGTGTGTGGCTGTGAACGCTGGCTACCTGACGGAACGGCTAAACGTCGTTGTCGACACTAGCTGTTAGGCCTCATTCACACAGCCATCAAACGCTCCGTCACGTCACCGTCACGGCATCCATCTTCGTCAGGGGAGAGGGTTTCCGAGTCGTTTTCCCCTCAAAAACGGCTCGCCGGCGACGCAGAGCGGTGCTCTACGTTTCCGTCGCCAGCACGGTGACGGATCCCCGCCCCTCAAATATCGACCAATCAGAAATTAAGAAGCCGACGCTAAATACAGCCATATTACAAAGCTGAAGCTGGCAACAGCAGCGGCGGCTGGTTTGTTTACATGCGTGCCAGCATTGGTTCCACGTGCGGCACGTCGAAAACTCAGCTGTGCGTTTCGGTGGTGCTCAAATGTGCGACATGGACCACGCCGATGGCCGAACTTGCGATTCCTGCACATTTTTCGCCCCCACGTACTTGTTCGTCGCCGAGCTTTGCGCCCTTGTTGCGGTCTCCGCTTGCAAATCAAGAACAGCAGCAGAAAACCGCTCGGCATTGCGAAAGTCGCCTATTCGTACACTGCTCCGTCGCGCCTGCTGTGCGTTTTTTGACGTGACGGTGACGTGACGGAGCGTTTGACGGCTGTGTGAATGAGGCCTTAGGAAGAGGCGGGCGAGAGCCCAGGGAAAGTCGGCGGCACAGGCGGCAGAGGCCGACAGGGCTGCGCACATGTGCCGCACTGAAAGAGTGGGCACGCACACGCACAGTCTAGGGTGCCTCGATGCCCTTCCTTTCAACATCTTTATCTCCTTGTTCCCCTTCCCCTGACGCTGCGCCGTACTGCCTATTGGGCAGCAAAAATAAGCGTCATTTTCTTCTGCAATAAAATCACTACTACTACTGAACTCCTCGCCAACCGCTCCGCTTCCACTGAGAAGTCGCACTTGCTCTCCGCCGTGCGTTCGCTCAATACCACCTAGATGTGAAGTTATCTAGGTGGTGTTGGTTTGCTCACCGTGAAAGCGCGCGTCCCTCGCCCTCGCGCGCTTTCACTAGCACATGCAGCATACGACCAATGAGAGTTTTTTTTTTTCTATTGCCGGATGCGACCATCGAAGAGTGAGCCTTTAACAGTTTCGCTGTAATAAAAGTCGACTAAGGTGGATTAAGGTTTGTACAGATTAGAGCAAAGTGAATTAAGGTAGAGTTTTAAGGTGATACCTTAGAGAAGCCATAGCGATTTGGCATTCAAATCACGTGACGATACTGAAGTGACTATCAATTTTGTCAAATTAGGACGGTGCTATAACGACTATAGCCTGCTAATGGCAGTATGAGGATAATGGTATGCGATGCCTCGAAGATGACAATGACGTGACAGTGACTGTATCACGGCGGCTGTACGACGACGAAGGCGTGACGACAATCGGATGACGAAGCTGCAATGACGACGATAAAGTGACCATGATGGCACGAGGACGAAGGTATGACGAGTGCAATGAATGCAACAACGGCGATGGCGTGATAACGGTGGCGTAATCATGATAGAATGACGATGGCCGGCATGATTAGGATGCAACTAGCACGGCAGCGAGACGATGCCGGTATGACAGAGGATTCACGACGATGACATTACGATGCTCAAAGCATGACGAATATGTCATGGCGAATCTCAGATGAAGATGGAGTGATGACAATGCAACCACTTCGCGATGGAATCACGACCAGGGTTACATACCTAGTGGCCCAAACTTGCAGACAACTTGGGCCACATGGTCGACCTAAGAGCCTAGATAGGTAGATGGATAGAGTGAAATTGCCCAAGTAGGCAAGTAACGCAAATTATAATAAAACCTACTCCGTGCTGATTGTGCTGAAGATACCGTCACGTTGCCTAGGTATCAACCACTTAACAACATTGGCCCGCCGATACCATCACGCATTATGTCCAGGAAAAAGCATACGGCTGATGTTGCCACTGAGGGGAAAAACAGCTGACTCACTACTTTACTATGGTGGTTACAGGAGTGTGCAATTATGCATGTCCTTCGTGTAATACCTTTAAGCTTTCGAACGCTGCAAGGCCACTGGAAACAACCAGGCCATAAAGAAAAACCTGTCGCTTTCTCAGGGGTGCTTGCTGAAAAGTACTCCGAGTTTCACCCGAAGGCGAATCATTGAAAGCGATACAAATTTTTACGGTTGTGTGTTATTCGCGAGACAACTGCTGCATTGGTGTAGGTACGGTGCCTTGGAATATGCCAGGCGGGTCGCAATGCTAGCACGATGAGTATTGTGAGCGGCTGCATTACAGGTGGCGCACTTAGATGTTGCGCGAGATTAGTCCAACGGCCAACCGCCGTCAGCGTCCAATGAAACGATTTTATTTATTTTGCTTGACGTTTAATATTCGGTCCGCTCAGGCTCGTGTATGGACCACAGGGTGCGGTTTGTACACATCTCATCACAACGAGCAGCTATAAATGTGCGTGCAATGCTATAGTGCCAGCTGCTAAAGGCAGTACGCTACTCTAGCTCCGGCAAAGTCGATTGAACAGAGCCTCACGTTGCGTGCACTTGGCTTTGTATTTGCTTTGTCATTCTAACTGTCAAGAGCGCTGCGAGTGTATATAGCGCTTCATTGCGTTCGCGTGCTGGCCGTACATGCACATTCTATAGTACAGCACGACGGTGCCGACGCGAACGGCACTAACGATCTTGAGTGCCCGTTTAATGTATAACCCAATAAAATAATCTATTACCCATTCATGGTACAAAGACAATTCTCGCTTCTGTTTTATCTATTTCAAAAATGTTATATTTTAATCGTGTGTGTTTCTGTCTGTTTTGAAGGCTATGATCCTCGTATACTCAGCAGCTGCTGGCCCATGTATAGGTTTGATGCTTCTGGCGGTAGGATTCCCATTTGTACATTCCAAGGTACGTATTTTCTGCTAATTCGATAGCATTAGAGCCAGACTTCACGCATTGCCCCCTGCGATTCCTCAACATTAAATTGTTCCAAATTGAATTTGTCCGCCACGTAAGGCAATGAATGGCTCATAACCCCTTAAGCAATGGCTCATACCACCGTAAATGCGGCCTCCCCATTAAGACGACGGAAGATAAGTGAAATTCTACGCAGGAATGATGAGTGTCAGTGGATCCAGCTGTAGAAGAAGACGACGACGAAAGCGGGAGCAGTGGCACGAGCGCGTTCGCGCGGTCGCGCCGAGGGGCGCCAACGAGCCAGCTGTCGAAGAAGACGACGGCACTCGAGCCCTTGCTGATGATAGTTTTCTGCGTACAGGCAACAGGCGGACGTATCGGCTAGCCATGTACAGATTTACTGTAAAATTATTTTCTATTTGTGTATACAAAGAAAAATGTGCACACTACACACAGAACAAACCCTATCGTTTATTACGTGGGCAACTACAGTGACGAGCTCCCAACACAATCAGCAGACAGACAGACAGACAGACAGACAGACAGACAGACAGACAGACAGACAGACAGACAGACAGACAGACAGACAGACAGACAGACAGACAGATAGACAGACAGACAGACAGACAGACAGACAAAGAACTTTATTTGTGGTCCTGAGGAACCGCTTTAGGGTACCTCCCTTTTCAGGGAGTCCCCGTAGCCGTCGCGGGCCGCACCGACGTCGGGGTCGGAAGATCGTGGTCCTCCGCCCTGTCGCAGGCCCTCTGGACAGCCCGTAGTTGCTCTGAGAGGTCGCCGCTCTTAAGGGCTGCCTCCCAGTCCGTTATAGTGGTAAGCGATGAGCTGCGTAACGCAGGGCATTGCCAGAGCATATGAGATAAAGAGCAGTACGCCTCCCCACAGTCTGGACAGTGGGGATCTACATTAGGCGCGAAGTGACTGAATCGGCCCCTGGAGGGGAACGACCCCGTTTGGAGCATGCGAAAGGCCGACGATTGTGGCCTAGTGAGTTTAGGATGTGGTAGCGGAAAGGCCCGCCGAGCAAGTTGATAATGTGCCAATATTTCATGGAAGGTGAGGAGCGAATCCCTGTACAGCCCTAAGTCGCCGCCCGTGAGTCTACCGGAACCACCACAGTGTGTTATACCTCGCGCGCAGTCATGGGCTAACTCATTGGCGTTAACAACCTCAGAGTGCACTTTGATTCCCATATGGGCCGGGAACCATTTTATGATATGAAAACCAGCAGCCCCCTCGGTGCCGAGGATGGCCGCCGCCTCCTTTGATATCGAGCCGGAGGCGAACGCTCGGGCTGCAGACCTAGAGTCTGTAAAGATATGGGTACGTAGAGGGTCCTTCAGTGCTATAGCTACAGCAACCTGCTCGGCTACTGTTGCAGAAACCTTCCGCACGGATGCTGAGTTAATGAGAGAGCCATTGGAATCAACCGAAACTGCGACATAGTGATCAGAACGCCCGTACTGGGCGGCGTCAACGAAACATGCAAGATTCGGAGTGGCCGCAGCCACTTTTAATAGGGAACGAGCCCGGGCTACCCGGCGCCCTACATTGTATTGAGGGTGGACGTTACGTGGCAGGGGATCTACCTTGAACGTATCTCTGACCATGGGTGATAGGGTCGCGTTGCGCTCCATGATTTCCTGGTGACCGCATCCAACGGATTCTAGGATGCGTCTCCCAGCTCGCGATGATGAGAGTCGTATTATTTGGGCCACTCGTTGGGCCTCGATCACCTCTGACAGGGTGTTGTGCATGCCTAGTTGCATGAGACGCTCGGTGCTGGTAGTGAGTGGTAAACCCAGCACGCGCTTGATGCTTTTGCGCATGAGGGCGTCGATTTTGGCCTCTTCCCGTTTAGACCAGCGCAAAGCGGAAGCTACATAGTTAACGTGGCTCATAAGAAACGCGTGGTAGAGCCTGAAGAGATTGCTTTCACTTAAACCCCCCCTGCGGTTCGAGACCCTGAGGATAAGCCTAAGCATGTTCTCCGTCTTGGTGGTGATGCGGGCTATAGTCTGTGAGTTGCCCCCGAGCGATTCCAGCAAGAGTCCGAGGACCCGGATGGTATCCACTCTGGGGATTTGTTCTCCGTTCCTCGTATAGACGGCTATGGGAACTTGATCTAAGGGTGTGGAGCACCTAACCCCCCGTCTGGTGGGCCTATACAATAGAAGTTCGGACTTGGTTGGTGACAGACTCAGGCCCGTGTCTAGTAGGAAGTGTTCTGTGATGTCGAGCGCCTCTTGGAGCGCACTCTCAACTGCAGCGTCAGACCCTCCCATGCACCACACGGTAATATCATCCGCGTAGAGGGCGTGACCAGTTCCTCTTACTGTGGCCAGTCTTTCCGAGAGGCCCTTCATGGCGATGTTAAACAGTAGGGGAGAGATGACCGCCCCTTGCGGAGTGCCTCTCGCTCCCAATGTAAATTCCTTGGATTTCACCTGCCCTATTTTGACAGTGGCCTTGCGATCCCTGAGGAAGGAGCTAACATACGCATGGAATCGTGACCCCAGGCCCAGGTCCGAGATCGCGTCTAGCACGAACCGGTGCGAGATGTTATCAAAAGCCTTGGACAAGTCTAGAGCCAGGATGCCCCTAATGTCTCTAGTGTCATCATCAAGGATTTGCCTCTTTATAAGCAGCATGACGTCCTGTGTGGAGAGTGCCGGCCGAAAGCCGACCATGTTGTGAGGGAATAACTCATTAGTTTCTATGTGCTTAGATATACGGTTGTGAATGGCATGTTCGGCCACCTTGCCTACGCAGGACGTAAGTGAGATGGGCCGCATGTTCTCCGGCGCAAGAGGTTTGCCTGGCTTCGGGATGAGCACCACTGAGGCTGTATTCCAGGAGTCGGGGACGAGGCCCGTTTCCCAGATTTTATTGACTTCCTCGGTGAGCAACGCTACTGAATGTCCGTCCAAGTTTCGGAGGAGCTTATTGGAGATTCCATCCGGGCCCGGTGCAGAGCGACCGTTGAGCGTTTGGAGCACCTCCCAGATTTCGGATTCTGTGAAGGAGGCGTCGAGCTCACCCACTGCGCCCCCCCGGTAACGAGGATAATCCCCGTCACAGGAGGGGCCCAGCGGGAGATACTTTTCGGCCAACTCTTGCAGGAGGACGTGTTCAAATACGCCCGCCGCCTTTTGATTGTGAACTATGCGATCAATGGCTAGTCTTTGATTGCTTTTGCTTTGCGAATCGTCGAGTAAGTGCTTGAGGAGGTTCCATTTTCTCCCCGCTCTCATCTGCCCATCAACCGAGGAACACACCTCGTTCCATTGTTGTTTGGACAGTTCGATGGAATGAGCTTCGATTCCACGATTGAGCTCTGCAATTTTCTTGCGAAGTCGGCGATGGAGTCTGTGCGTTCTCCAGCGGGCCAGGATGGAGTTTTTGGCTTCTAGGAGGTGCGCAAGGCGGGCGTCCATCCGATCAACTTTTATGTCGGTCATAACCACCTTGGTCGCAGCTTGTACGTCCTTCTGTAGTCTTGTGAACAGACTATCGAGATTATCGTAGTCGGTCTGGTCCGCTTCCCGCAATTTCCGGAAGGCATCCCAGTCCGTCACTTTAAATTCCCTGGTAGGGGCTGCGCTAATTGTTAGGGTAATCTCCACAATGAAGTGGTCGCTACCCAGATTCTCTTGCAAATTTCGCCATCCTGCTCCGGGGGCGTTCTTGACGAACGCCAGGTCCGGAGTGGTATCTCGGACTACCGACGTGCCGATTCGCGTCGGGTATTGAGGATCCGTAATAAATTCCAGTGAGCAGTCAGAAACTGCCTGGACTAGGAGATTGCCCTTGGTGGAGTTGCGGGGATATCCCCAGGAGTCGTGGGGTGCATTGAAGTCACCCGCTATCACTATGGGGGCCCCCTTGGTAAGAGCCACCGCCTTTGTCATGATCGTGGCGAATGCCTGCCGTTGATCCGACGGCGAGCTGTATATATTTAAAAGGAAAACACTGCTCTTAAGCCAATTGTTAGGGATAATTTCGACCATAATGATCTCCACCCTGGTTTTGCCAAGTGGTAATTTGTGTACTTGGAAGGAGCACTTCCGTGCGACCAAGGTTGCTAAGCCCCGCTTTCCCTCCTCCCGTATCGATACGACCGGTATCCCGGGAAAGTAGGCGTGTCATCGAGAGTTTCTTGTAAAAGAATTACGTGCGGTTTGACCGCCTGTGCTGAAACGAATTGCTGCAGCGGAGCTTTGCGCCGTTGGAAACTAGCGCAGTTCCACTGCCACACAACCAGCTTATTTGAATTGACCGCCATGGTGATTGCCTTGGATTGGCCATTCTACCGTATTGTTGACGGGGGAGGCGCTTGCGGGTAAAGGTGCCCGACTGGGCTCTCTCGAAGGCTGCCTAGCCGTAGCTAACGCGGCCTGTCCACTTTCCAGGGACGCCATCCTTTTAAGGAGGGCAGTCACGCTTTCAGTGAGCTGCTGGATTGCGCGCTGCATGCTTTCTAGGCCTTTGTTATTCGACTCGGTTTCCATAGACTCAGCGTCCCCCTCTGGGGGCGTGGCCCTACGTTTACTCGAGCGCGCCTGTGGCTCCCCTGTTGGGGGCACCTGTTGCTTCTCGGCTTGCGAGGGGTAAGAATTACGGAGCGACTCAAAGTCGGCCCTCATCTGCTGCATTTCTGCTTTGAGTCTAGCGTTCTCTTGCATGAGTTGAGCGACTCTGGGATCTACTTTATGCTCCGGCAATGCTACCTGCGTTACCTTTGGAGCCGGCGTCGTCTGCTTCGGCTTGACACGATCGGCCCAGGTGGGCGTTTCCCGGATCCGCACCCGGGAGGTAGAGCGTAGAGCACAATCAGCATTCACACGCACTTTGTTTCGCTCCGTGCTCTGCTAGTACCGCCAAAACTTGTGCTGTAGATATAAGACCCGAACGCCAAATGACAACATCGTGTCGATCACGCTCACAGGTAGAGCGCGTGGATGAGCGTGTGGCCGGTATCGGCTATACAACCTGTCTTGCGTGAACGTAGGCCACGCTCTCAAGTTCCATGGCGCAATAGCTGGCGCATACACAATAAGACTGCTTTATTCTGTCGCGCGATGTAGATTTGTTGCTTGTCTCTTCACGTCTACCGGAAATCCCCAACTGTGTACGCGCTTTAGGTCCTCTGCAGTGTGATTTGATTGCATCTGTTTTTCTAGCAACATAACTCGGCGTCAGCGTTATAATGAAAAGTAGGAAGCCAAGTATGCACTTGCAGTCGTGCAGTGAGTGCTCGGAAAACACGAAAATATTTTGCCGTTCTTTCCGTCTGCTTCATAAGTATGTTGATGTACAGAGGGAATTAGTCTCTTTTTTATTTGCATTGTGAAGCTTTCTTGAATTTACTCAGTGTCAACAAAGTGGAGTTCAGTGGCGACCACCCTTATTCGGCGTGGAATAAGTCGTTTCGTTACGTATATGTAGGTCTCCTAAGTTGTGGTTAGCTAAATTTTGTTATACCATTGACATACGATTACAAAAAAAGCCATGTAGGAGGATTGTTCCATCGTTGGTGCTCAGTCCACGAGCACAGAAAAACAAAACTCGAACAACTGGGCGGCGCTCGACGACAAAAAAAAATGTTGAACCGCTACATTCACAAAGCAAAGAGCAATATACTTTCTAATGCCAACCCCTACACGTTTACGATCAGCCTTAAGGAGGGCTCTTCTAGTACTCCATCAGTTGCCGCTTGCAGGGAAACACAGACTAAGTGCTTTCTATACTAGAGGAAAGTGACGTTTAATCAAAGTGTAGCAGATGTAGAGTATACTTTCAGGGAAGGGCAAAAGGCAAAATGACCGACGAGGCCCATCCCCCTACAAACAGTCGTAGCATTTGACAGACAGCAGCAAACACACCCCACAACACAGCGAATATAAAGAAACATAAAGATAAAGCAGCCCTAGTTTCCCATTAAGAAAACGCGCATTGAATAGACATCGTGTAACATCTAACAGCACTTGCACTAAAATACGTACACTACTTTTTATTTTGTATCAACCACTCTGTAACCGTTTCACTAAGCCCTGAAGAAGCACTCTGATAGATCGGGTCTTCAATGTGTTCGTTAGTGTTCAGAAGATGTATAAGTTGAAACTCAAACGTTCCCGCTCAACACATAGATTGTGGATGTGATTTTTGGGTTGAAACAATTTTACCTTTATTATTAGCTGCATAATATGACTCTATTGCATATTGGTAGGCTGTTAGTTGTTTTATATTCATTACACAAAGGGAATACATTATACAAAGTTAATATTTGCTTTAACTAACTAAATGAGTGGTGAATCCTTTTATTACAGGGTGCCGGGATTTCAACTCTACTCTTCTTCGCCATTCAGCTGTACCTCCTATGGCAAAGAATAGACAAGAAAATGTTGCCGCAGCGTATGCCAGTAACGCTTCAGTACTGTCCAGGGAACACCACCTACGCACAGAAAAGATTGAATGATACATACACTTGGAGCAAACACAGGTGTGTAGACAGAGCTAGGTATGTTCATAAAGCACAATCGGCTGCCGCCATGTGAACGTAGTAGCTGGATATGATATGGTTCTCGATGCTTCCTGAAGTGTTTCCAGGGTTACTTATGTGGACCTTCTTTAGTCGTTAGAGCCGACAAATCATACGATCAGGAACTCAACTTTGCGTTGACGTAATGTGAGTTAGGTATATAACGCTGATTCATGTGAAAGCTTGAGTCCAGGAAGAAATAGTGTCAGCTAGCATTATAGGATAACACGATGAATTTGCCCTGCACTACTTGTTCGTTAAGAGGGACGGGAGCAGTGTTTAAGTAAATCTGAACCGATGAGACATAACTACAATGGCAGGTACTTATTGTTACTTTATACTTATTGTCATATGCCAATTATATTATTCTATACCTGGTTAGGAGGATATCAACCAGAAAATAGATAATTATAGGCGCAACACCAGAACACCTGTATATGACGGTTCGGATTAGGGAGCATACGTTGGTAGCTCAATTTCACATTGCTTAAAAAGGACAAGTAGAGTTAGGCAGAACATCTGAAGTGAAAAACAGATGAACAATTGTCTACTACAGTAATGCGGTTTATAATAAAGGAAGAGAAACGCTTTCACGAGCACCAAAGGGTTACGTAGACAAAAATTACGCAGAAGCTGCTCTGGGAGTTGACTAGGTATGCGTAAGCATTGTGCCACATGCTGATCTCCAGGCAGTCCGGTGTCACAATCAAAGATATGAAACTTGATCCAACCAGTACAAACGACCACGCTGCGGCGATACGAACTGCTGCGGATGGCGGCCCAAGGTGATCTGATGACGCAAGCAAGTTACTGCAGGTGGCGGCGCTAGGTTAGCTAATGACGTTCCGAGCATTATAAGCCATCATCGCTCTTTATCGCCTTATCCATCCTCGTCGAACCATTATGAACCGTGATCAACCGTACTCCGGCGGCGCTGGCGTACGGCGCGGCCGCGTGGGCCGTATCTTGCAAGCGATTTGCGATGGGGACATAGAGCAGCGACCATGGTTATAACTTCGTGTGGTCTGTGTTCTCGCCGCTTAGTCCGCGCTGAAGAGAAGCACGTGGACCCTTATACTGAAAGCTATTAGCGATGGGGGCACTCTGCGGCGAGTGGTGGTGGCTTCGTGAGCGCTGTGTTCTTGGCGATTAATTGGCGCTGAAGTGAGACGCAGCACGAAGGGAAATTCGCTCGCGGCTGCGGGCCATATAACTTGAAAGCGATCGTCTTACGGGATGGATGGAAGGAGGGACAGACGGTTTTCCTCGTTGGTTGAGCATAGAAATGCATGCGCTATAAACACACACACACACACACACACACACAAAAAGAGTGAAAGCTTAAAGGCACGTAAACTCACAGTTGAAGTTAACGAACCGCAACATTTCCGTGAGAGAGTTTGGGATGTGTGATGTTTGGGACTATTCGGCACTTTCGCTAGTGCGCAGTGATGCGGAAGAAAGACAGAGAGTCGTTTTGGAGCATTTATCAAAATGGAAAAGAACCTTAAAAATATATATACAGAGGTAGCTGATGGTCTGCGTAACGGCAGTCAGTGTGTCCACACACGCACAGCACACGAGTATAAGCGGGCTGTGACAGTCCCGTGTTTTCGAGGCTCACGCTTCCGTCGTCCAAGGCGCTGCAGATTCACCCGTGCTCGAGCCCGACTGCGACGACGACACGTTCAGGCCCCGTCCAGCACGGTTCTCGGGCTCGGCACGCTCAGGAGCAGCAACGGCAGCAGGCAGGGAACGCCTTGTACAGAACGACCTCGGTGGCCAGCTCGTACGCCGCTCGCAATCCACGTGCGGCGGTCGCACGTGAGGACCGCGTCTAGCACAGCAACATCTGTGCCAGACGAACGCTGCTGGGCACAGCTCAGGTGCAGCAGCTCAGGGACCGGCGGCACTCGGGTCAGCCAGCGCCTCGAGCACTGGCAGCAGGAGTCCTGTTTCCTTCGGACGCCCTCGTCCACGCCCGGCTCCGCGATGCTCTGCACCTTGCCACGGACGTCTCGCCAGGCAGGTCCTCTCGCCTCGTTAACCCCAGGAACTCCGAACTGCTGCCCGCCTGGCTCGAACACTGCGAGCTCGTCTCGTGCCACCGCGCTCGTGCACCCGTTCGCTTCTTCTTCCCGGAGCTTGGGTGGCCGCTCCGATCTTTTAGCGGCACCTCGCGGCACTTACATATGACAATTTACCCCCCACTTTAGAAAGTTGTTTCATTTAAACAACTTTTCGAAGCACGGGCATGGGTAAAGTTCGCAGTCCGTAACGCACAAAGTGTTCACACGTAACAGTTTTTCCACACACACATAAGTAGTTCATAAGGTGGTCACAAACGCAATAAATTCAGTCGGCGCACCTGACGCTGTAAGTTCACAGTCTGCTAATATAGTCAGCGCCTACATTTTCGCTGCCCTTTATATATTCCACCGTGAAGTCGTACTCCATTAGTATCAGACTCCAACGGAGTATCCGGCTGTTCGTTTGCTTGGCCGAGTTAATGTAGGCGAGCGGTTGGTGATCGCTCTGTAGTACAAACTGTTGCCCGAAGAGATAGACGTGGAATTTCTGAACAGCCCACACGAGAGCAAGGCCTTCTCGCTCCACGGTAGAGTAGCGTGTCTCCCGCGGAAGGAGCTTCCTGCTTGCGTAGGCGACAGGATGAAGAACGCCTTCATGACATTGCATGAGTACAGCTCCCACACTGGTGGACGATGCGTCTGTGCGGAGAATAAATGTCTTCTCGAGGTCCGGAGACTTTAAGATCGGATTGGTGGACAATAATCGTCGAAGTTCGTCAAAAGCCACCTGGTGACGTTGTTCCCATAGTGCCTTGTTCGGCGCGCGTTTTCGAGTGAGTTCTGTCAAGGGATGAGACACCTTGGAATAGTTGGGCACGAAGTCGCGGTAGTAACCTGTAAGGCCCAGGAAAGAACGGACCTCTTTCTTTGTTTGCGGCCTTTTTGCAGTTTGTATCTTTTCAAGGGTCTCCAGTTGTGGTCGCAAGACGCCATGTCCCACGATGTGGCCCAAGAACTTCACCGTAGTTGAACCAACTTCACTCTTGGATGGCTTGATTGTGAGGTGTCCACGCCGCACTTGCCGGAAGAAACATTCCAATGTGTTTACGTGCGTCTCCCAGGTGTCTGTGGCTATAAGCACATCATCAAAGTAATGATGTACGTGAGAGATACCAGCCACAACCTTTCTCATGAGCCTAGTGAACACCGCTGGCGCTGTTTTAATGCCGAAGGGCATGAAGCGGAATTGGTACAGGCCTGACATGGACTGAAAAGCTGTCATATGTTTCGAGTCCTGATGCATTGGTACCTGCCAGTACCCTTTGGTAAAATCAAACTTGGAGAAATAGCGAGCCTTCCCCATGCTTGCGAACATCATGTCAACTCGTGGAATAGGCTCATTGTCCATGACGACTACTTTGTGTAACTGTCGGAAATCAATACAGAGACGCATATTGCCGTCTTTCTTTTTAACCACGACAATTGGCGAGTGGTAGGGTGAGTCCGATGGTTCAATAATTCCCTGCGCCAGCATCTGCTGCACTTCTTCCTCTACTGCCTGTTGCACAGCAAATGGTATCGGGTATTGGCTCACATTCACCGGCTCTGTAGATGTTGTCGTGAGCTTGCACGCAGCCAAGTTCGTTTTGCCCGGAACATCCGAAAAAATGTCTTGGTAGTTCGAGAGAATTTGTTCGACCCGCGCCTTCTGGTTAATATCCAATGTGTCAGCGACTCTGACGTCACGGTAGGTCTCGCGCTGGTTAAATGAAAGGAACGGTAGGTCTGGGTCCTCTTCCACTTGTTCAGTCTGCAACGTGACAGCCGCGCGTCCCGCGGAGTCCGTCGAAAGTGGTCTCTCCTCATACTTTTTCAGGAGGTTAATGTGGAACAGACTGGTGCGGGTGCCCAGATCAACAACATAGTCGATTTCACTACGTTTTTCCAATACAGTGAAGGGGCATTTCCAGGTTAGAATTAGTTTGTTGTTATCAGAAGGTAACAATAACAACACCTTGTCTCCGGCGCAGAGCTGACGTGGCTTTGCTTTGCGATCGTAGTACTTCTTTTGTGTCAGCTTGGCTTTCTGCAGCTCCTCGTGAGCAATTCTGCACGTTTCCTGTAAACGTTCGCTAAGCTCCATAACATAACCATATCTGGTCTAGGTTTCTTCATCAAGAGTTGCTCGTGTCCATAATTCCTTTAGAATGGCCATTGGGCCTCTAATGTATCGACCATACAGTAGGTCGAAAGGAGAAAATCCCAGACTGGACTGAGGCACCTCTCTATAAGCAAATAATAATGGCGCCAAGTATCTGTCCAAATTCTTCGGACTTTCCTGGCACATGCGCCGTATCATTTGTTTTAACGTGCCATTAAAACGCTCAACAAGGCCATTCGCCATAGGGTGGTATGGGGTTGTTGGCAAATGTCGGAAGGACAGTAGCCTGCTTAGTTCTTGCATTAAACTTGAAGTGAAGGATCGGCCTCGGTCGCTAACGATTTCCCTTGGAATTCTCACACGCGAGAACATTTCCATCAACGCTTCTGCTATCCTCTCCGTCTCAATGCTTGGCAATGCAACGGCGTCAGGATAGCGTGTGGCGCAGTCCACCATTGTCAGGATATATCGGTTTCCTTTTGCCGATGACGGCGAGAGTGGCCCGATTATATCAATCGCCACACGTTGGAATGGCGTGTCAATCACTGGCATGTTCCCCAGGGAGACACGTCCGTCTAGGTGCTTCGGAACAGTACGCTGGCAGATGTCACAAGAGCGCACAAATCGTGTCACCTCAGCCTGAACGCCTGGCCAATAGAACTCTTCCAGTATCCTGTCAGTAGTGCGTTTAATACCTTGGTGGCCTGCCAAAACTCCTTCGTGCGCCACCTTAAGGATGAACTGGCGCAGGCTTTGGGGGACAACCAGCTGGTCTACTTCCTTCCTCGTCAGAGATCTGTAGCGTCGGTAAAGAATCCCTTTGGTCAAAACAGATTCGACGTTTGCTGATCGCTTTGTCGTTGCCTTGCCGACCAACGAAAAACAACCCTCCAAGGTATGGTCTGCTCGCTGCAACTCTTCCAGAACTTGTGGGCTCACATCTAGTGCGTTAGATGCAGCAACAGGTAGCTTCGTTTTCTTGGTTCCCCTTGTCGCTGCGCTCAAGGTTGTTCTATCTTGGGACACGCTTTGATGTCGAACAGGCTCCTCTGCTGGTGCCGACTCTTCGTGTAGTTTTGAACCATCAAACGGGTCATGTGACGTGTTAAAACCAATAGGGCAGAACACCCCGTCGATGTTCCCAAGAACAACATCATAGAGTGGCTTTTCCATGCAGAGTGCCAGTGTCGTTCCTCGGTAGAAAGGAGAGTCTAAGTAGACTTTTGCCTCTGGAAGCTGCTTAAATGAACCGTCCAGAAGGTAAACGGTACGCATGATACCGGTGAAATTCTTTTCCGGTACTAGCGAACGCCTGACGACTACAGTATTGCAACCGGAATCTCGCAGCACCGTCACCGGATGTCCGTCGAGATATCCGGTTGCCGTCGGCATCTCTTGCGTCAGCAGACCAAGACAGATGTCTTCTCCATCCATTTTAACAGGTGGCCTTGTTTGCTCTTCGGATTTAGTGGCAAGAAGCCGATTTTCTTCATTCCGGGCGGCAGGCATCAGGTCACAGTCAGCAATAGCACTTGACGCCTCCTTGTTTCGGCTCTTTGTGTTTGGGCACTCGTCAGCTTTATGGCCATGCTTCCTGCATTTCCAGCAAGACGAGGACTTCGGTTCTTTTGACCGCGTCCAACAATCTGCAGCATGGTGTCCTTGCTTGCCACAGAGAAAGCACTCAACCTTTTCTTTCCTGGCCTCTGTTGCCACGTTCTTGTTCTGCAAGGCTGATTTACTAGCTTCTCTTGCTTCATTTCCTCTGGCTAGGTTTGACAGGCCTTGCGCTTCCAAATAATGGTCAGCGGCTTCGGCTAGCTTGTCGAGGTCACGGCATCCTCGCTCTTTCAGGAAGATGGCGAGCCTCTCATCGGAACAAAAACTGTTCCGATACAATCTTATCTCGTAATGCCTCATACGTTTTCTCTGTTTTCGCCATCTGCTGCCAATGATCAAAGTAGCCGAGCAGTCGACCAGCAAACTGCCGGCCTGTCTCTGAATTCTCTGGTTTAACCTCGCGAAACTTTTGGCGGTATCCTTCTTCGGTATACCGGAACCTTTGCAATAAAGTTTGCTTCAGCTTTTGGTAGTCTGTGGCATCCCTCGCAGACATGCGTCCGACCACGCTCAAAGCTTCGCCTGACAGGCACAAGCTTAATGATAGCGCCCACTTGTCGCTTGGCCATCCCTGGCTAGTGGCTACCCGCTCGAAGCGCTGTATGTACGCATCGAGTTCGTCGCGGGCCTCGTTGTAGGGTGGAATAAGCTTGTGGGGACTTCTAAATGCTTCACCGCTGTTGTCCCCGCGTTCTCTAACGGTTTCGACCGTTCCAGCCGCGTGCTCTGCAAGACGACATCTAGTCTCTAGCAGAGTTCGTTCCGCCGTCAGTCGAGCGATCTCCTGTTCATGCGCGACTCGCGCTGCTTCCCTGTCCTCGGCTCGTTTATCTCGCTCTCGGTTATGCTGCTCGTCAATCCACTCTTTTAGTTCTTTGCCTGACAAGCCAAGCTCCTTGCCTTTCGGAATAAACTTCTCCCAGTCCATTTCCGACCACTCCACACAAGCGAAGTGCGGCTCTTACGGATGGAAATCGAGCTTAGTCCTTGTCGCGGACGCCAGAAATTGTGGTGTTTGGGACTATTCGGCCCTTTCGCTAGTGCGCAGTGATGCGGAAGAAAGACAGAGAGTCGTTTTGGAGCATTTATCAAAATGGAAAAGAACCCTAAAAATATATATACAGAGATAGCTGATGATCTGCGTAACGGCAGTCAGTGTGTCCACACACGCACAACACACGAGTATAAACGGGCTGTGACAGTCCCGTGTTTCGAGGCTCACGCTTCCGTCGTCCAAGGCGCTGCGGATTCAGCCGTGCTCGAGCCGACTGCGACGACGACACGTTCAGGCCCCGTCCAGCACGGTTCTCGGGCTCCGCGCGCTCAGGAGCAGCAACGGCAGCAGGCAGGGAACGCCTTGTCCAGCACGACCTCGGTGGCCAGCTCGTACGCCGCTCGCAATCCACGTGCGGCGGTCGCATGTGAGGACCACGTCTAGCACAGCAGCATCTGTGCCAGACGAACGCTGCTGGGCACAGCTCAGGTGCAGCCGCTCAGGGACCGGCGGCACTCGGGTCAGCCAGCGCCTCGAGCACTGGCAGCAGGAGTCCTGTTTCTTCGGACGCCCTCGTCCACGCCCGGCTCCGCGATCCTCCGCACCTTGCCACGTACGTCTCGCCAGGCAGGTCCTCTCGCCTCGTTCGCCCCAGGAGCTCCGAACTGCTGCCCGCCTGGCTCGAACACTGCGAGCTCGCCTCGTGCCGCCGCGCTCGTGGACCCGTTCACTTCTTCCCAGAGCTTGGGTGGCCGCTCCGATCCTCCAGCGGCACCTCGCGGCACTTCCATATGACACCAGCGTATCTAAATTTACATTCGCGCCAAATTATTGGCTTGAGTTCCATCACTGTAGGTACATCCGAATGACTATATGAGATTCAAAAGTGAGATTAAATGGCGGGCCGCGGAGTGTGCGGTAGTGTTCACCTATGCCTTCGCAATAGTATGTTGCCGCACACTTTAAAGCACGAGCATGGTTATCAACGGATGTGCTTTTCTACAACTCCCTCCCTAAATTTATGCTAGGGTTCTGCCACTCCCGGTGGTTGTTGCTAGCCTGATGCCTCCCTATTTTCCTAACTGCCGATTGTATGGTTTTTTTTTTCATACCAAATATTGACATAATAATCTGTGGGGGTTCGGCTAGTATTGAAATGTTTATTTCTGTCACTGTCAAATTATCAATTAACCAGCAAGAAGGGATGCAGGGCAGAAACCTGCTTTGATGCAGCTTGAAGACTGCCCGGTGGCCGTTGATCACATGACAGTATCTTCACAATAATCGAGAACCCGAGCTAGCTTCGTATAGGCAAAAAGGCTAATGGGTCGAACAGAACCGGGCCGGCCAAATTATGGTACTTTCGGGCTCGGGTCAGGCCCGGACTTGAAACACCGGCCCGTTAAGTGCTCTACTTCAGATAGTCTGATCAGCAGATTCCCATACCTTCACGTAGTAACGACGCTGAAGTTAACAGTCGTAAAACTGTGTATGACGAAACTGATTCTTTATTGGGCGAACATGTGCCCACAAAAGCAAGCTACACTCGAAGAACAACGAAAGCGGCGAACACAGTCGGCGATCGTCGAAATCTGATCAGCGGCGAAACGCGTCGGCTTTTGTACATGAGTCATCGAAGGCCGCAGAATAATCCCTGGTACCCCCATGCCTTCCAGAAAGTTCTAGATAATTCGCGTCGCTCATACAATCAGATTTACATGAGCGTCGGTGACAAGAGACAACGGATGGAAGCATCGATAACGTTCGAGAAATTTCCGATACATGCAGGCGCGTCCTGTGCCTAGCGACTACGTTTAACATTTGTTAAACGGTGAAAAGCGGTCCCCGGTGAAAGATAAACATGTATACGTGTCAATATAATTATGAAAGATTGAGTAAAACCTGCTTCCCTGTTCAAGCAAAGAGATCCAGTCAAGGTATTTTTTCCTCTTACACTTAGAAAGCGGTTGCTTATCCCCAGGTCGAACAGTGTCGTGACGGATTGGACTTTTTCTAGACCATTAATGTGCAAAAAAATAATTGTTGGGCTTTACGTGCGAAAATCACGATCTGATTATGAGGCACTCCGTGGTGGGGAACGCCGGATTAATTTAGTTCACCTGGGGTTCTTTAACGTTCACCCAATGCTGCATTGATATGCACATCAGAAACCGCATTCAACAAGGGCACGCCTACACCAACATTGTTAAAACTTGTTTTTTACGCTGCTCCTTTACGTTAATACTTATGTGTTTTAAAACTTTGCTGCAAGAAGTGAAGGGCATGCCCTGCATTTCTAACTACGGTATTAGCATGTTCTGACCAAGAGCCATCCTCTGGCAGCATAAGACCCAAATATTTCACTGGTGAATTATTCTTTTATTTCAACTGGCCACTTAAGAAATATATCTGATTTCGTTGCATTTTTCTAGTGAAGCTAATGTCTGCATATTTATTTATGTTTAGGGACATGCTATTAGTGACACACCATTTTTATACGCACTTCAAGGCGGCCGCCAATAAAAAAAATGACTCATCAGATGCCCTTGCACAGAGCGCACAATAATCCACAAAAATTGTATCCCGGTTCGATAATATCTCACATATTATGCTAATAAAAAACCTTGCACTCGGCCGCGCAACGCTTGAAACAGCGAAGCTTTGTGATCGTAGCCCAGCATTTTCCAGAAGTGCGCGCGAACTTTTCATCTTATTACACATGTAGATGATAATTTGTTTTCATCTGCGCGTTGCACAGCTCAGCTTGCAACACCGACACCGCGTTCCAATGCCGATACCGCGCTCCAGAAAACCCGCTCCGTGAATGCGTCGCTCTCTCTCTCGCTCTCATAGCACGCAAAACCTCTTCACCTCGCAGAGCTCGAGCGTTTGGGCAGCAGAAATAAGCGTCATTTTCTTCTTCAATAATATCACTACTATACTACAAACGCACCAGCTGTGGACGAATACGACGACGCTCGAACGCAATCATATGGTTCGCATAAATGCATGATCTTGCAGCGTGGCAATATAGTCTAGCGGTCTGTCTCTGGACATGGACCCGTTCGGACGCAAGATGTCGAACTCTGCAAGAGAGGGTTCAACGGCCGCGTCTGGCCGTGGTAACAGGTCTTCTGTAGCCCCACCGGGTTATCGGTATGTACTACCGACTTTGCCATCAGGAGAAACTATGAAAGAGTGTTTGTTTTTACACTGTGACGTGACCGGGAACCATACCGCCTCGAAGACTTCCGTGACCCGCTGCAAGAGCTGGGGGTACTGAAAGACGTGACTGGTATAGGGCCCTTCCAAATGACGCATGTGTGGCTGATCAAGCTACGAACGCCAGAGGCAAAGGAAGTGCTGGTTAACGCGGGTGGCTTGGAGGTCAAAGGGCGTTTTTGCGTCGTCATTGACCCTGTACAGCAAGACATCACACTCAAAGTGCACTGGGTTCCATTCCACGTTACCGGGGAAGCACTGAAGAGGATTTTCGACCACTATGGCGAAGTGAAAGAAGTACGACAAGAGAATTGGAAGGTGAGAGGTTTTGAACAAACCGAGTCCACTACGCGTATTGTGCGGATGACGCTCCGAGAGGATTTAACACCGGACGCTTTGCCCCATTCGTTCAAGATCTTTGGTGGTTCAGTGCTTGTCGTCGTTCCCGGCAGAGCTCGGGTCGTGGAAGCTGGTGGAAGCTCGGGTCGTCTGCGCCTGCGCGCCTGCCTAGGGTGCTTTTATAGGGCCTTTTTCTGGCGTGGCCCAGTGGTAAAGTATCTGACTCCCACGCAGCGGGCCAGGGTTCAATCCCGGTTGAGACCGGGTACTTTTCTTCGCATTTCGGGTGATAGCGGTTACGCGGCAGCGGTGGCGGCAGACAACAACATGAACCAAAACGGCTATTAGAATGAGCCCATAACAGCTTACGCTGTAAACATGTACAATCATTGCATTCTACCGGCGCTAACATATGGGGCAGAAACTTGGAGGTTTAACAAAGAAGCTCGAGAACAAGTTAAGGACCGTACAAAGAGCGATGGAACGAAAAAAAAGATACCGCAGTTTCACCCAAAAGGCGAAGCATCAATGGCGATAGCAACTTAGTAGAGAGCTATACGGAGTAAGGATAGTAGTTTTATCAGCTGTATAAACTTGGACATGCAGCAGCACCCGCAACGCGCAGAACTGTTGTCGACGCTGCCGCCGTTTATGCCCACGTTCGCACCGAACGCGCGCGGCGTTGGTGACTGTTGCCAGGGCTTCAGGGGGCGGCTCGGAGGTTTTCGACGAGATCGGAACGGGAAATTCGTCGAGCAGCGTCGAAAGTCTTTACCACCTTCTCGTCTCGCAACGTTTGTATATGAATACACATTTGGTGCCGCAGCTAAACGTCGCCTTCCCTCCCTCCCTCCCGTCCCCCCACGGCCTTTTGCGCGACGGAAGAAGTCGCGTTTGCTCTCTCTCTCTCTCTCTCTCTCTCTCTCTCTATATATATATATATATATATATATATATATATGGTGATTGTAAAGGAGGAAAGAAAAGCTTAATTCTGCAGCCCTTCAGCGAGCACGGCGCAGAACGCGCGTTTGTTCATCGCCGTGCGTTCGCTCCCCGTGAAAGCGCGCGTCTTGCGCGCCCTTTCATTAGAGACTTTTAGTATTGCGGAAAATGCTTGCGTTAGCGTTAGCGTGTTACGCACGCTAAATCTTTGCGGAACGCTGTTCGATAGAGTTTTAGTATAGCGTAAGACAACGATGCGCCGCTAAGCGCAACACCATCTAGCTGCGAGTAGTCAAAGCAGCAAACTGAGCAGCTCGACAACCAAACTAGCCGTGTGGATCCACGCCAAGCCTTGAAACGAGCCTGCATGTCAAGCACTCGGGCCGAGGGTGCCACCATGTTTGCAACGCTAGAAACTTAGCGAGCGTTTAGCGTCTCCGCTATATTTGAAAAATAGCGGACGCACGCTACCCGCAAAGCTGAAATAGCGTTCTGAGCATGCGCAGTCTGACCCCGCTATTTTATTGCGTTTAGCGTGGTGCCATTTCCGCAATACTAAAACTGTCTATTAGCACATAGAGCGTCCGGCGCGCGGCGACGATTTTATCGCCGTTGACGTCATACGGAACCCCGCGGCGACGGCGACGTCAACGGCAGATATCCTCTTTGAGTTTCCGTATAATTGCTATCGCAGTAAAATGTTAGGCCTAACGTCAAGAGACAGAAAGAGAGCGGTGTGGATCAGAGAACAAACGGAGATCGCCGATATTCTTGTTGACATTAAGCGGAAAAAGTGGTGCTGGGCAGGCCATGTAATGCGTAAGGTGGATAACCGGGTGGACCATTAGGGTTACAGAATGGATACCACGAGCAGGGAAGCGCAGTCGAGGACGGCAGAAAACTAGGTGGAGTGATGAAGTTAGAAAAGTCGCAGATGCAAGTTGGAATCAGCTAGCGCAAGACAGGGGTAATTGGAGATCGCAGAAAGAGGCCTTCGTCCTGCAGTGGACATAAATATAGGCTGATGATGATGATGATGATGATATTTTATTTCATTTAGTCATTTTATACACTCATGACGTGGCGCCACCCCCTACCCATTGGCTGTGCCGTCATGTGCCTAACGATGCACGCACTAGGCCACACGTTTTGTCGGCCAGATGGCTTCGATAAGCGCCGTGCTTATGGGCACGAAGAGGCGGAATGTGCAAGGTCCTATGCTCGAGCCGCTTTTCGAGGAACGGCAAAAAAACTTGGACATGCAGCAGAACCAGCAACGCGCAGAACTGTTGTCGACGCTGTCGGCATTTTGCCCGCGTTCGCACCGAACGCGCGCGACGTTTTTAGATAAATACGTATTTGGTGCCGCAGCTAAACGTCGCCTCCCCTCCCTCCCGTCCCCCACATCCTTTCTCGCGACGGAAAAAGTTGCGTTTGCTCTCTATATATGGAAATGAGGAAAGATACGCTTAATTCTGCAGCCCTTCAGGGAGCACGGCGCAGAACGCGCGTTTTGCTCTCTCTGCGTTCGCTCCCCGTGAAAGCGCGCGTCCCTCGCGCCCTTTCACTCGCACAAACAGCGTCCTAAGCGCGGCGATGACGTCGTCGCCGTTGACGTCATACGGAACCTCACGGCGAAGGCGACGGCGACGCCGACGGCAGAAATGTGCTTTGGAGTGTCCATATAATTGCTATAATAAAAGCAGCGAGTTGGTAATGGACGAAGATGAAGCAGGACAGGCTGCTGCGAACGCGGCCTCAGACGCTGAAACAGGAGCAGACGCAGCTAATGTGAGTGGCGCTCAAAAAGGTAGCCAGGCACAAAAGCCAGCGTCTCTGTCTGCTGCAACCGAGGAGGCTCCGGCCATAGCCTCCTCTATAGGAGGCTATGCTCCGGCAATATCAGCGAGTACGGGGACAGACGCGAAGGACGGAGGCATCCCGTCTAGCGAGAAATAGGGTGACCATGTACTGACGCGAGCTAGTGTTTCCACTGCTTCAATGGGAACATCGAAGGCAGAAGCTGAAGAGGTGGGTGACGTGTCGGCAAGTGTGGAAGACGACCACGCAGCGTCGATGGATCTAGACAGCACGTCATCTAAGCGCCGCCATGACGGCGCAACCAGCGTTCTTCAGAAGCAGCGACTCCCGGAGCGGGAGTGGCGCGTCGCTGGGAAAAAGCCGCGTGTCACCAGAGCGCAACGCTCGTCGTCGCTTCCCCGCGACGACACTAAGAAGTCTAAATACTGTTTCATCAGCACCACGCGGGATGTTAGTCTGTATATTAAGGTGATCACCATACTGTTTACCTGGCTGCAATAACAAAACTAAGAATGGCTGCCATTGAAAAGCATATGCTTGTACGACATTAAGCATCAGAGGGCTGGCCTTAAGAAGGAGGTAAAATCAGCAATACAGGTTAATTACTGAAAAATATTTGGACATTGTAGCAGTTCAAGAAACTAAAATCGAAAGTAAAAAAAAACACTGCATATCCATGGGGTGAATGATGATGAGTGGGCGAAGCTCCGGAGGGAATCATCGGTAAACCGTGAATCTTCCGTGTAATTCGCCCAGTCTCGCCGCACTAAATCGAACGATGGACTTCCACCAATGACACGCGCCATATGTTACGTCATTCCTATTTTATAACAGCGCCCTTCATTATAATTGCACCATCTCCCGCTTAAGGGGACGCTAGCACAAACGCGTTAGAAACGTGCAGTACTTTCTAGCAAGCGGGAGAGGCCACAGCGTCTTATGCAGCCGTTTACACATGCCGGAACGTGCACCGCGTTTGCCGACGCCATCACATGACTGCTGAGAGAGTATAACCCCCGTATTCATAAACGCTCCTCGACTTGAACTTGACTTGCCACCGCCTTCAACGCGTTTCGAACGCGCTGGCCAAGGCGGTGGCAAGTCAAGTTCAAGTCGAGGAGCGTTTATGAATACGGGGGTAAGGCGGAGAGGCCACAGCGTCTTACACCAGCTTCTTACACGGGCCGTAACGCGCTAGCACAAACGCGTTAGAAACGCGCAGTCTTTCGTTAATGTTGGGTATTTATTGTCATCGTGGTGCGTGTGTCCATGTGCGCTTCGGGGCGTAGTGGTTAGCGCCGCGCGTTCGGAAGCGAGGGGTCCCTGGTTCGATTCCGCGCTACGGACACAACTTTCGGAAATTTTTTTTTCATAAAAGTAGACGTGGCTACCTACTACGACGACGACGACGACGACGACTATTACTACATACTACAGAGGAGGGACAGACCCACACCCTAAGGAGCTTCGCCCCTAAAACAGGCGGATAGTATGGTGCGCCTCTTTACTAGTCAGTACGATGTACTGTGTGTCATGCAGTGGGAAAGTCGGCGGGGTGTGTGCTGATGATAGGTAGGATATTGGGTGCAGTTGTAGAGAAAGTGGTGACATGTAATTTAGGCCATTTCATTGTTGGTGACATTACGTTATTTGAACGCAATTGGCGCATATTATGCGTTTATGCATATACAAACGCAGAACAGAGAAAAGAAATGTTTGAAACTCTCAGTAATTACTATGTTACAGATCGGTTTGTAATTGTCAGTGCTGACTTCAATTGTGTATGCATGGCAAACGACAAAAGCAGCTCGACCCCTTATAGGGATATCAGTGTTGTTTCCTTAAATAATATCGCCAACCAGCATTGTTTGGAAGACGTGGGTGAATGTTGTGGGTTTGGGAATGATATTCGCTTTACCCATTTTCAAGGTCAAAGCCACGCGCGGTTGGACCGCGCCTATTTATCTGCAGATTTAGTACCGTTGATCGGAGAATATCGGGTTCAGCCAGTATCATTTAGCGATCACTGCTTCGTAACATTTCGTGTCGGAAAAAGAAAAGATAAAACATGTAGATTTGTTTGAAAAAATTGGAAACTTAATGATAAGCTTTTAAAAGACGACGTTTTTATAAGCCATGTAACAAACGCAATCGCGAAATTTGACAAAGAGTATTATAAAAAAGTTGGGGAACACTGGGAGCTCTTTAAGCAGGAAGTGCAAATGAAGGCCATTGAAAGGTTAGGTGCCATAAAGCACAAGCAAGAAAGCGTAGAAAATGTGCTCCGAGCCAACCTAAGCATGTTCATTTCAGAAGAGTGCAGACAGCCCGGAACGTTTAAAGAAGACATAAGTACCATAAAGCAGGTATTGGAAATCATAGATACGGAGAAGTACGAAGGCGCAGTAGTCAGAGCTCGCTCCGAGCGCTTAATTGGTGGGGAGTTTCCCACCAAGCGCACACTAGGATTGGAAAAAAGTCGCGCGCACCTAAACGAAGTAGCAAAAGTAGAGTGGAAAAACGCTGTTATTACAGATAAGGAAGGTATCCAAAGAGCGTTTTATGAATACTAAAGTGCATTCGTGCATGAAGTCGACATAGACCCATTTAAAAATAATTTTCTCACTCTAATGCCGTGAGTATAAGCGTGAGTGTTCCCGGGCCCAGATGGGCTTACAACATCGTTGTATAAGGTTCTAAAGGAAAAAAAGTAGATGTAGTCTTAGTGTCACTCTTTAACGAGGATTTCGATATGTCGGTACTTCCACAATCATTTCTTACGTCAAACACTGTTCTTATACCTCAGGTTAAAGACACGAATAAGCTCATGCAAGTTACTTCGTACAGACCGATATCACTTACAAACATACACTACAAAATATTCATGAAAATTCTTGCCAAGAGGCTGCAAACTGTAATACAAGAATTAGTCGGTGAACATAAAACTTGTGGCATAAAAGGTCGATCAATAGTTACAAATTTACATAAAGCCCGTTCCGTTCTGCAGTGTCGTGATGCTAACTCTGACAGCATCGAAATGCTACAGCTAGATCTTGAAAAAGCGTTTGATGGAGTGCCTCACGATATACTGTTGGCTATATTAGAACACGTGAACGTTGGATCGGTTTTAAGAGAGGGTGTTGCCATGGCGTATAGAGGTTGCACGACGCGTTTGATAGTAAATGAGGTGGTTGGAGCGCGCATCAAAATGGAACGCTCGGTACGTCCGGGATGCCCTCTGTCGCCATTGCTTTTTTCCATGTACATTGAACCTTTTTGTTTGAGCATAATCAGTAGCTCCACTATACGAGGCTTCCGTCTCCATACAGCGGAAGTACGTCTGCTTGCATATGCAGACGACATAGCATTTTTTGTGCGGATCATAAAAGTATCATTAATGCCGTTAAAGTTGTTCAAGATTTCTGTGGGGTTAGTGGCAGCGCAATCAACTGGGTAAAGTGCTTGGGATTTTGGCATGGAAACTGGCCAGCGACCCCAAACATTTAGCACCCTATTTAGGAGTGCCGTTGGAAAATTAAAAGGACAGTGAGCCTTTGTGGCGGCGGAAAATTGTCGAAGTGCGCGAAAAGGCTGATAACCTTAACTGCTTTTACTGGTCAATCTTTGCGAGAGAAACGATGTGTAATTTGTTTTTAATAGGGAAACTTTCGTATATTATGCAAGTAATTCATTGTTCACGCGATAGTGTGCAAAAGTTGCATAGAGTTCTGGCCGTTTTCATTTGGGTATCTACGTGGGAGCGCACACGGCGAACCAACCTATTTCGACGTGTGCGCTGTGGTGTGTTGAGTCTCTCGCACCTGTACATAAGGCAGCTAGTTAACCAATTCATGTTTTGTCGCGATGTATCAGACCCCTTTTTACGAACTGTTTGTCAAGATAGACTAGGAAGAGCATTACCAAACTTTGTAGTCGCGTCGGAAAGTATGCCGGGAGGCCTGGGTGGATGCCTAAAAGAGGTCTACCTGTAATATATTTTCTTGCAGGCTCGTTTTTCATTGGACACTCTTTGGACTGTGTCGCGGAAAAACTATACAAGGATCTGTGTGACATTGTCTTACCAGTTCCTCTGTATAGATCACAATATTGTGCCGGACCATGGGCAAACGTTCTTAAACGAGTGAAAAGCATGAGTGCACCAGGAGGAGTTTCAACATTTTTCTTCAAATTGCATACAAGTACAATAGATGTGAAGACTTATTTGGAAGAGAAGAGATTTTTTCTACCTTGGGGGACTCACTGTTTCATTTGTCGGCAGCCAGAAACGATCGAGCATGTATCCCTAGACTATAGGGAAGCATTTTTCGTCTGGGACATCTTACAACGTACTCTCAAGAAAGACCTACCTGTGGACTCTTTCGGTATACGATTTTTGCCAGTTGAACATGAGGATGGTATTCCATTTGACTCATTATGCTCCTGGGCCTGCCACAGCATTTGGCGATCTAGGACGGCAGTGCGGAACGCTGACATGGACGCGAAACCGATACGGCTATATTTCAAGGAAAGCATTAATACAATTATTACTGTGTACCTAGTTTCAACCCCAGAGCCTGCATGGCTGCCAAGAGTTGGAGCAATGTTAAACATGCCCGAATATTAACGGGTTAGCGCAAAGCCAGTTCCTGGATTCTGTACCCTCGAATGTATGTTTTTGTGTTATTGTGGTGTTCAATGTGGCAATAAAGAAAAAAAAAAGCTTGCGTGGCTCAGTGGTAGAGTATCTGCCTCGCACGCAGTGGGCCTGGGTTCGATCCCGGCGCAGAGCGGGTAGTTTTTTTGGCATTTCCTGCGATAGTGGCTACGGGGCGGCGGCGCCCGCATCATCGCGACCCAAAACGGCTATTGGAATCAGCCCATAACAGTTTATGTTGTAAAAATGTCGCAGTTTCACACGAAAGGCGAAGCATCAATTGCGATAGCAAATTGGTAGAGAGCTATACGGAGTTAGCAAATTTGCAGGCGCAAGTTGGGATCAGCTAGCCGAAGACAGGGGTAGTTGGAGATCACAAAGAGAGGCTTTCATCCTCCACTCAACATACATATAGGCTGGTGATGATACGCAGTAAGGATAGTAGTTTTATCAGCTGTATAAAGTTGGAAATGTAGCAGCACCAGCAACGCGCAGAACGGTTGTCGACGCCGTCGGCATTTTGCCCCCGTTCGTACCGAACGCGCGCGGCGTTGGTGACTGTTGCCGGTGCATTGCGGCGGCTCGGAGCCTTTCGAGGAGATCAGAACGGGACACTCGTCGAGCAGCATCGGAAGTTTGATTGCGATAGCAATTATACGGACACTTCAACCGGATTTCTGCCGTCGCCGTCGCCGTCGCCGTGAGGTTCCCTATAGATAAAATCTTCGCCGCGCGCCGTATGCCCGAGCGGAAGCGTGCGGGGACGCGCGCTATCACGGAGAGCGAATGCACTCAATCACCCACGCGCAAGCAAGGAAGCGGGAAGCCAGCGCTGGAGGGAGCGCGCGGGAGGGGGGGGGGGCGTACTTCTACTCTGCCAGCAACCGCGCTCGTCGCTCGCCCGCACCCTCTCTTATCTCCACACGGCTCTGACCTTTATGCGCCGTGCATTCGCCGCTCACTTTCCGTTGAAGCGATAGACCGCACGTACCTTCGCCCGCTGCGGCGTATGGGCTCGCTGCCAGCGTTTTGACAGTCGTTGTCTGCAGTCATTCAGTGTGATCTATTCGTGTTTGTGCGCGCTCACACCACGCTTGTTCATTCAGTTAGTAATAGTCGGGCCACATTTTCCAACGGACGCTACACATGCAATGCTGCCCGGATCGGCAGTGCAGCACTACAGGTGTGTCCCTTCGCACGCGCTGCCCACGGGAAGCGCTTCTCATCAACACCACCGTTTCACACGCGCCTTCTCGTGGTCATCGAGTCTCTCTTCATGTCGGTTTACTTACGCCGCAGCACACCTGCTTACTTAATCAGCTCATGTTTACTACAATTCATATTGCTACCAAAGCCGCTCACCTTATTTCGTATGACATTGCTGTGTTGCTATCGCATTCATTGCTTCGCCCTTAGGGCGAAACTGTGACATTTTTTACAACTTTCTCGCTTCGCAACGTTTTTATATGACGCTAAACGTCGCCTCCCCTCCCTCCCGTCCCCCCACGGCCTTTCGCACGATGCAAGAAATCGCGTTTGCTCTCCGCTGTGTGGTCGCTGCCCGTTAAAGCGCGCGTCCCTGGCGCGCTTTCATCGCACATACAGCATACGGCGTGTGGCGACAATTTCATCGCCGTTGGGCTTCATACGGAATTTCACGGCGACTGCGACGCCGAGGGCAGAAATCCGCTTAGAGTGTCCATATAATTACTATCGCAATAAAAACGCTGAAATGGGTTCGGACGTGAGTACTAAGGGACAGAAACACTAAAGGATGGTGGTAGAATTCATAGTCATGAGTATTACTCAGCAAACATGACCATGGCCCGGCGAAAAAAGATTAACACTCAAAAGTCAGTGAAATGTGCTCTGACGTGACAATTAAGTGAAGGAAATACTAAAGGATGACGGTAAAAGTCATATAGGTGGTGGTGGTGGTGGTGGTCATATAGTCATGAGCATGACTGCGCAAAAATGACAATGACTCAGCAAAAAAAGATTAACACTGAAAAACCACTGAGATGGGTTCCGACGTGGGTACTAAGTGGAGGAAACAGTAAAGGATAGTGGTAGAAGTCATAGTCATGACCATGACCCAGCAGAAATGACAACGACTCAGCAAAAAAAAGATTAACACACAGAAATCAATGGCATGGGTTCGGATGTGGTACTAAGTGAAGGAAAAGGTGAAAGTTTGATGGTCGAAGTCATAGTCATGAGCATGATGAAGGCTTTCGCCTAAAGGTCTCTTAAGCGTAGCTAAAGGGACTCCTGTGGACTCATGACATTAATATCATGACATGCCGGTCATGTAGCTCATGAAACAGCCGCCGTCGTGTTGGTGTTCGCATGGTCGTTTAGTTAACATAATGGGCTCCCTGCACACTGCTTTATTGCTCTGCTATACATCGATTCCCACAGGGCGTGGGACCATATGGCTTTTTTTTTCATTTTGCATTCTAACAATATGGTATGTGCGTTTTCCTTCCACTAATACATGGCCTTTGTTCGCAGGAAAGTTCTACTACGACAAGACGGTGCAGGTGCGCGATACTTTCGCAGGCAAAACAAATGAAATCAGGGAAAGCTACAACAAGAGCCTTGTGGACCACGCTAAAGCCATGGGCCGGACACTGCACCTGAACGCACCGGGCGTTAAGCCCTATTGCATTTACTTCCTCTTCGACGCTTCCAGCAGCATCGGAGAAAAGAACTTTCGCACGGGAATCAACCTTGCAAAGGCCATTGCGCGAAAGGTATAGGCGTTCGTCCACCTTTTATAAGGCTTGTCTACAGCATCGATAATACCATACCGACGAGAGAGAGAGAGAGAGAGACGTTTTAATGGCAGAAAGGTGGAGAGGTCGGCCAGAGTGAAGTGCCTCTAGCCTGCTACTCCACGCTGGGGAAGGGGGTTGGGGGAATAACAGAGATAGGATGTGAAGAGCAAGGATGATGCTGGTATAGTGAACACGATGATGAGTTCCCATCGTGGTGAACACGATGACTTCCCAGAACAGCACAGTTACCTTCGCGGGCAGAAGTAGATGCTACTACAGTGACCTACCTACGAGAATACGGTAGTAGACAGTGGGATGGCCAAAGCAACTTCCTTAAGGGCAGTAATAAACGGCAGAAAAGAGGATGACGCTTTCAATAACGCAGACATTAAAACACAGGCAGCACAAAAAAGATATAATGCATGTTATTCAAGCATGCATCGCATGAGTCCCAATACATATAGTATAGAGAACTAAAAAGCAAGAAGAATGTTGTCTGGTCGGTAAATGAGCCTGTAAGGTGGATGCTGCAACTACTTTTTTTTCACAAATATTATTTTAATTTTCAAGGGGCAAGCTTTCTACGTTGCACGAACGAGGAGCGGCGGGTCTAAGCGGGAGGTATTGCCTGACGCTGCAAGTGACAGTAAAGATTTTTTCTTGTGAACAACTAATACCCCTGTCACATGGGCACTCGAAAGTCTTTTGCCCAAAAAGATTTCTCCCGAAAAAGAGTTTCGCCCGCAGACCCACGACAGGGAGCGATCTCTTTTTCAGAAGCGGTCTTTTCTGGAAGAGGAGTTCGCCGATCTCCTTTACGGCCGAAAAGGAGTAGCCTCGAAACCAGTGGGCACCAGCAATTATCATATGGGTTATCATAAAGGGTTAAAACATAATCAAATGCGTAATTTCCTGTCACCTAGGCTCATCATAAAAAATAATTTTATGTCTCGCAGAAGGTGTAGTAAACCCAGTAATGCTCATTTTCTTCTGTACTCTCGTAAGCAGGTCGAACGGGCTGGGGATGTCACGTGATGACGCTCTTTAAGCTACTACAATAAATCTTTATATTAACGTTTTTGATGCAAAATTTATTCGAAAAACGTGTAAACAATAAGTTTCCATTTTATGTTTCGAGATACATAAGTTTTTTTGGCCGATATTGATTCGAACGCTAGCGCCACGCTTTCGGTAGCGTGTCCAGAAGGAAACACTAAAAGGAGGGCGTCGACGCATGTCGGCGCCATGTGTTTCCTGTGCAACAGCTCCTCATTCAAAATTCTTTCAACTTGGTAAAAGACCGCTTGGGTAAAAGAGTTTTTGCATGCTCGTGTGACAGAGGTATAAGTCTCTTCTGAAGCTTGATCACCGAGTTTGAAGGCATGAGGTGATGAAAATAGGGTACGAAACAAGGAAGAGCACTGCGTCCGGTCTTTCCCTCGTGCCTTAGCTTGTGTCCCAGTAGTTTGCACTTCGAATTAGCCATGCTTCCATACCAACACGCCCATTTTTCGCTTATTATCAAAGATATCTTTGCTGGCGGAAAAATAAACAGGGCAGAGAATAATACACAGTCACCGTAAAGCCGTAATGCTCTAACACACTAAAAAGCGCGTAGCTACACACATGGTAACTTATTTGCAAAATATTTATTTGAGCCAAGACGCCCACGTTACAGGCGAGGGACGGAGTCTCACTGATCTGCGTCATGTATCTTCGATTACAGCCCACACTACCAGTGTGGCATTTCGATCAGCTCAAGGAACAATATGAATGGCCGAGCACACTCATTGGCCTGTTATCCAAATTCCTATAACCATTCGCTGGACAGTTTTGCAGGTGACAAGCCTATAGGTTGGTCTTGTATCGTATCTCGTTCTTCGGCCGCAGCGCCCTCCTCTCTCGATCCGCATCACCATTTATTTCTCAAACCACTGCACCCTTGTTTCTCGCTGGTTATACAAAATCATTGTGTTTAGATTCGACCTTGAATGGCCACCATCGCTATGTTCTTGCAGCGGTGCTGACATTAAAGGCTGCCGGCCTAAACAGCGACTCTTCACATTCTCCCTCTTAACGAATTCACAGAACGCACTTAAGTGAAGCACGGCAGTTATGGCGAAGGCGGGCGTCTACCAACACAGACCATGATTCTTGGCCAACTTGGATTCTTGGTTTGTGCCGATCACATACTTTTGCCGGTCACATATTTTTGTCGACTCGATAAGCTAACTGTCGTGATCCATGAACGGTGCCGTGGCGCTAGTCTAGGAGTGGCAGTCCTAGCCACATCCAGTGTTCTAATTTAATAAGGTTTTGAAAACGCGGAAGCCGATACATGTGGACGCTGACTGATAACCAGCGGCTTACAGGGGCGCCCGCCGAATGGTGCGATAAATGGCGTTATTTCAGGCGGCCAAACAAGGCCGTGATATTGCAGCCATGCGTTGCGCCCCATTCTATGCTACTTTTATCTTACACCGTTCGCAGCCTACCGATATAAGGCAGGCGGACCGCCATCATAAACTACTCACGAAGTGAGAAAATCGTGAAAATGAATGGCGTAGGAAAAGACATCGCTGCGAAATCGCAGCGCATGTGGCGCTAGTGACAGTCTTTTTTTCACTACATCTTTGCATCAAAATGAGGAACGTATGATGAACGTCGTTTGAAGCCAGCACCACCTAGACAGCACAAGGCCGGTTCACTCTAATCCATGACGTCATGCTACCTGGCCCGACATTTCTATTGCCAGGGCGGGTGTTACGAAAGCGGTGACGTCAAAATCACTGTTGCTTACTAGGGAGCATCCGTCTCAGACGAGCCAACTCGTCAATTTGTTTTAGCTGGCGAAGAATGGTAACTGGCTTACCAGGTACACGACAGCGTCACAGAGTGTTACATAGTACCGTGGATCGCGGGGCAGACCTTGTGTGGCTTCGACAGTGCACTTCTTACAGAACAGAAGCACGCAAAGGTTTAAGGAGAGAGACGGATTGGAATTACAGATAAAGCATCACCGAATGGAAATGTGCCGGTGTCCGGTACGAAAGCGTGATAATCAGACACCGCCAATGTAGTAAACTGCTAAAGACGCGTATGTTGCGCATTTCTTTTTCACCAACGCATTTGGTGCTGCGCCCAAAGCATACGATAGCTTTAAAAACTTCGAAAGCTGCCTCCGTTGAACGTAGACTTGCTGGCAACCATCTTCGTGAGTAAACTGGTGGTTTCATTGGAATTGTATCGTTCTTTCCTCGAAAAACGACCCCTCACTGTAGTTAAGGTTAGCTTGCTGCTAAATGCGGGAATGAACCGATAATAGCTGTTGCTGTATTCAGTTTATCCTTAGTGGACTTTCATAAGTTTTCTAGCGCTATTTGTACTGGCCTGCAGTGTACGCATCTATATTTACTATCCGGTAACATAATATGTGCTATTTACGCTCTTTATAACTGCGAAGCCATTATTTTCTTGCGATAGTCCTTCGTTACCAACTATTGTCTGTATGTTTTTGATAATGGAGACGTTTCTACGCCAAAGCGCATGGATTTTATATAAATTCTTAATGACTTTCTTGCCCAATCATATAACCATATTTCTCTGGCCAATTTGTCACTTTTGCAAGGGTGGGAAAACTCACTCATAAGTCCACTCACTAAGGTTCTGACCCTTGAGTGTGAAGTTCAGCGAGCTTCATTGGGGCTCTAAGGCAATTGTCAGACATTATGCAGCGTCGGGAGGGACTGTTACAGGAGGCAGCTGATAGGTCTCGTATATTCTGCGTAACTACTATTCTTCGATATTAGCAGATTGCAACCGACAGCCAATACGTTTATTTTCTGCGTATGTACAGAGCTGTGTGATAGGTCAGGTAGTGAATTGGTGGTATTGTGGCTTGAGCATATTTGGAAATATACGTGCTTAAGTACCAAGCACAAGAAAGGCGAGGTCGACTGGACTTGTGTTAAAATTGATTTATTTTCAGAGCAAGAGTATACACGTTTAGGTGTGTTTTCGACAGCTACCAGCGTGACAAGCTGCAGTCGAAGGTGTCCTGAAACGCAAAGGCAACGAATATAATTTATATATTGCATCGCGTATAGAGCAACTTTTTTATTCTGCCGTAGAAGGATCTTCGAGGATCTATGATGCTGCTGTTTCATGTAACTTGCTTCTCGAAGGTCCCTCACTGGGCTCACAGCTGAGTCGCGCCACTGGCAAGAATTTCCCGGCAATACCGGGATAAACGCCCTGAATGAACGATACAAGTGAGGGCTTAGGCATGGAGCATGTTTCGTTTCTTTGCAGCCGCTTTAAAAGCAGCACGGCTGCAGTTAGAAAATGTGCAGTCGAGTTTGACTTCTTATTTTGGCATTTCTTTGTGTAACGCGGGCTTTGATTGAAATAAGCCAGAAATAGAACCCTGAAATAGATAATTCGACGCAAACTATGTAACTTAATAGCTTTGAATGCGTTAAGAAATGTCGTATTGATATATATATATATATATATATATATATATATATATATACAAAATAAAAAAATGTCATCAGTTTTAAATTCAATTTAACTAGCAATAACAAAAAATAATGGATGCTGTTTTTAGTTCAGAAGTACGTACAATACAATTCACTGACCTCAGGAGGTCTCACCTTTCTTCAAACTTGGTGCATGGCAGTTGGCATATCATGAATTTAATTGACTATGCAAGTGTCTTCGCTGATTTGTTTGTATTCATGTATATAGGCATGAATGTGCCTACGTAATGGTGTAGTTGCAGAAACAGAAAGCTGTATTGGGAGTTTTTCGTATTGATCTACAGTTTTCTCATTTACACTTTTCATCATATTGTCATATTTGAGAAATTAATTAATTAACACTAGTGTAATTAGGCGGAATGCAAGAAACTATCTGAGTATCTCCAAGTGACGGCAAGCATTACCTTGGTTCTGTCCAGCTACGTGGCATTTGCGTATCTTTAAATCTTGATGCATGAAATTTGGGACACGCTGTATATATGGTTGTTTTCTGAGATTCAAGTCTCTCCAACTAATCTTTTTCAGTTAACTTTTCCTTCGCCCCTCCGCGCTCTATCCCTTAAAGCTTTTTCTTAGAAAAGAGTTCTAAGCTGAGCTGTCGTTGGTAGACTATGAAAACAACATACTACATTCAAACCTTGTACCTATACGGGGTTTCAAAGGACGAATTCTGCAAAAGAAACAGTTCAGAAACGATATACAGTCTAAGGGCACGTCACTCCTTTCCACGGAGATATCAGAAGAGTTTATTTAACCTCATGAAGATGATCACAGGGCGTATATGACACCAGCAACGATTCCTGCTGAATATAGGGCCTCGATAGCCCAAGTATGGCGCAGCTGGAGAACCTAGATTTGAATTTGATCGGAGCTCTGGCATTCCACGAGCAATACCAATGTTGTCTACAGCGGTTGACTCCCACTGGAGAGAACGGCCCCTATCCGACATCAAGAAGTGCCCAGTGATGTTAATAACGGCTAAGCCGAGCTAATACGCGAATTACTTTGAAACTGACAAATCACTTCGAAATGGCAGTTACTACGCCTTTACTGATATTTACTAAGGATACTGTGACCAAGGATCAGCACGATAAGACATAAAACAAGATCTAAACTCACTGGTCTGCTACCCCGTGACCGAACTGAAAACATATGAAGTTAGAATTCGTCTTTGCAGTGCCTAAAGTTGAAAAAAAAGTGTATTCAAACCAGATAACTTGAAAGCGCGTTGTAATGCAGCTTGTCGCTGCTCTATTTGCATGGTGTGCTTATTAGAATATTTTCCACGTTTTGTACGCTGCCCTCAGGTGAACGTAACAAGCGATGGTCATCGCGTAGGAGCGATTGTCTTCACTAAAGATGCCAACCTGATTATCGACCCCCGTGAAGTGGATGACCAGGACGTAGTGCTGAGAAGATTGGATGGAATAAAGTACACAGGTGCGAATTTTTATGTCCTCATGTAGCTTAGAATATTATATATTGACTAAAATAGTCTGGTATATTTGGCATAAGAAATCCTGAAGTACTAAATAAACGACTTCTTGTTATCGTAAAGCTATCCTCAACGCCGATGCGTGATACCAAAAATTCATCATCTGCAAATTCTGATTTCTGTTCTGCCACTAGGCCAATTGTTGAGGGTATACTGATGAAATAAACTAAAATGTCTTGCAATTACTACGCGGCCGGCGCCTCCCTGATACACGCTCCGGTGTACAGTTGTTCTCAATTACTGTGTACTAATAAAACTTTTGGCATTCCTATCAGCTAATATGTTATGTTCATGCGGCTAAAATATGCTAATGAAACTTTTAGAGATTTATAGATCTTGTGACCGTAACAAATAAGGTTCTAACGAATACGCAAACGGTAGTGCGAATTACCAAGCGGGATGAAAATTTGATCTCAGCGCAAAACGCATTCTCTGTTTGAACATACCAAGACATTCCAAGTGCAGATGAATGCTGATGTTTAATTGAAATTGCTAATTGCAAAAGGCCCTATCGTCACGTTGTAATCTACAGATGTGGTATGCTTAACACTAGGACTCGGGATCAAGTCCCGGCCACGACGGCGGCATTGCGATGAGTGCGAAATACAAAAACGCCCCTGCACCATGCATCGGGTACCCCAGGGGGTAAAAATTAATTCGAAGTCCCCCACTTCGGCGGGCCTCATATTCATGGCATGGTTTTGGGAAGTAATACCCGAGAACACCAGATGGAATAACAGTCGATTAAATCAAAGATGGAGGAGACATCATGCTTGAAAAGCTTGCGGCCCTTTATATTGTTACGCGAACGAAGGATTAGACTCTGGAGACTATTTACAAAGTATATTTACAAACGATAACTGCAGCGCCAGTTCAGCCGATAGCTCTTGAGCCAGAAGCAGTTCGTCTTATTCGTCGGGGCATCCGCGCTCATCATCCACAAGAAACAGGCAATACGCGTGAAGGAGGATCCCCGGCGGCAGAAGCACCGATCAGGTGGGTCTAAATATCGGTGGTAACAGGAGAGTAATATGATTTGAGGCGTGCGGCATGCATAACGTCAGTGCAATTCGGGCAGATGAGGCACTGGTACTATCTGGGGCGATTTCGTAAGTAACTGGAGTCACGGCACGCATCACTCGATATGGACCTGTGTACCGAGACAGGAGTTTTTCTGACACGCCAACGTGACGAGTCTGGGACCACAGGAGTACCAGATATCCAGGCGAAAAGTGGACGTCTCTGTGTTGAGGATCGTACAAACACCGTTGGTATTCTTGGGAGGTCAGGAGGTGAGCGCAGGCAATTTCGCGAGCTTGGGCTGCCTGGTGAGGGCGTCAAGTGCATATTCGCTAGTATCTGCTGCGGCAGATGAAAGGGATGCGTTCAATGGCAATGTGGGTTGTCGGCCGAACAACAGAAAGAACGGGGAATAACCGGCAGTGTCGTGATGCGAAGAATTATATGCAAAAGTGACATAGGGTATAGGGCAAGGTCCCAATCCGCAGGGTTCGATTCAGACGCTCCCTAAGACCATTAGTCTGTCGCTGGTAAGACGTAGTCAGCCTGTGCTTGGTTGAGCAGGACAGCAAGATGTCGGCGATTACTTTAGAAAGGAATGTCCGACCACGGTCAGTGAGCAGTTGGTGTGGAGCTTCATGCTGGAGAATCACGTCGTGTAAAAGAAAATCGGCGACATATGCGGCGCAGCTTGTTGAAAGCGCTCTGGTGATGGCGTAGCACGCGGCGTAATCTGTCGCCACATCGACCCACTTGTTGCCAGACGTTGATAGTGGGAAAGGGCCAAGTAAGTCCAACCCAACGCGAAAGAATGGCTCGGAAGGAATGTCAAGCGGTTGAAGGCACCCGGCAGGGAGCGTTGATGGTGTTTTTTGACGCTGGCATTTCTCACACGCCGCAACGTATTTCCGGACGGGGCGGGCAAAGCCTGGCCAAAAGAAGCGTCGGCGAATCCAGTCGTAGGTGCGGGAGACGCCGCAGTGACCTGCCGTTGGTAAGTCGTGAAGTTCTTGGAGAACAGCTGACCGGAGGTGCTTAGGAATGAAGAGGAGCAGGGCAGGACCCTCGGGGCGCACGTTGTGGCGATATAATACACCATCCCGGCGAACAAACAAGTGAAGGGACAAATCAGAAGGCGAAGATTTTAAGCGATCACTGATGGCCTGCAAGGTGGCCTCACGGCGTTGCTCGTCCGTGAAGTGTAGCAGATCAGAAACGGAGGAAACGCAAGCGTCAGCATCGGTGTCAGGGTCGGCGGGTGGTTCGCCCACTGGATAGCGTGATAAACAGTCTGTGTCTTCATGCAATTGACCTGACTTGTTCACTACGGCATAGGAATATTCTTGCAGCCGCAGAGCCAAGCGGACAAGCCGGCCAGTAGGGTCCTTGAGTGAGGAAAGCCAGCAGAGCGCATGGTGGTCCGTGATTACAGAGAAGTGCGTGCCATACAAGTACGGGCGGAATTTGGAAGCCGCCCAGACGAGAGCCAGGAATTCACGATCTGTAATCGAATAGTTGCGCTCCGCTGCTGTGACGAGGCGGCTAGCGTAGGCGATAACACGATCTTGACCCTGTTGGCGTTGCGCTAAGACGGCTCCGATACCGTGACAATTGGCATCGGTACGGACCTCTGTAAGACAGGACGGGTCAAAGTAGGCCTGTATAGCTGACGTAGTGAGAATGTTGGTCAGGTGGGCAAACACGGCAGTTTGAGCGGGGCACCACATAAACGCCACGTCCTTCTTCAGAAGATCAGTAAGTGGTCGGGCAATCGCTGCGAAGTCTTTAACGAACCATCAGAAGTAGCAGCAGAGTCCTACAAAACTTCGGACGTCTTTGACAGACTGAGATACAGGAAAAGATGTGACAACAGGAATTTTCTCCGGGTCTGGTTGAATACCGGAAGCGTCGACGAGGTGGCCCAGCACTGTAATCTGCCGACGACCAAAGTGGCACTTCGATGAATTTAGTTGGAGCCCAGCCTCGCGTCTTGAAGAACAGCTGATAAGCGCTCAAGGTGTGTCTCAAATGTAGGCGAAAATACAACGACGTCGTCTAGGTAGCAGAGGCATGTTGACCATTTGAACCCTTGAAGCAAAGAATCCATCATGCGTTCGAGCGTTGCTGGGGCGTTGCATAGACCGAATTGCCTAACTTTGAACAGAAATAGATCATCAGGGGTGACGAACGCGATCTTCTCTTGGTCTTTTTCATCCACATAAATTTGCCAATAACCAGACGAAAGGTCTATTGATGAAATGTAGTTGGTACCGTCGCAGAAATCGAGGGCGTGGTCAGTGTGAGGCAAGGGGCAGACGTCTTTCTTGGTAATTTTGGATTTAGATGACGATAATCTACGCAGAAACGCCATGTGCCATCTTTTTTTTAACAAGCACAACGGGCAACGCCCAAGGGCTCGAGGAGAGTTCAACAATGCCTCTGGCAAGCATCTTGTTCACTTCATCTTGAATAACCTTACGCTCTGAAGCAGAAACTCCATATGGCCGGCGATGAATAGGACTGGCATCACCACTATTTATGTGATGCTTAACAATTGAAGTCTGGCCCAACTGTCGATTGTTGAGGTCGAAGATGTCGTGGTAGGAAACCAAAAGTCGACACAGAGCTCATGCTTGTTCAGGCAATAGGTCCGCAGCAATCATGGGACGAAATGTTGCGTCAGGGCAAATAGCATCCTGTGGACATGGTAAAGAATCGGAGCAGACATCTACTGAAAGCGTGGTCATCTCCGATAGCACGTAGCGTTGCAACCAATATGCCCTGGGGCAGAAGTTCCTTTGTTGGGCCAAAATTGACGACGGGGAGGCATGTCCGGTTATCGGCGACGGTGATGACGGAGTGGGGCACAGTGATATTACGCATCAAAAGGACATCAGAAACAGGTGTGGCGACGTAATTACCATCGGGCACATGAAAAGATTATTGCAAATCGACGAAAGTCAAGGCGGCAGGCGGCCAGGCGGACGAAGGCGGTCAAACTAAAGTTGTTCTGCAGTTCGGCACGAATATGCACAATTAGAGGAAGTTAGAAGCAAAAGGTAACGCAGTACGGTCGATCAAAGCTGAACGTGGCGTAAGAAAGTCGAGTCCGAGGATTAAGTCATGGGGACAATTGGTCAGCACTGTAAAAAGAACTAGAACGTGGCGGTCGGCGATACTTATGTGGGAAGTACATATTCCAGTGACAACAGTGCAGCCACCGGCGACGCGTATGGCTCGTGTAATAGCAGGTGTGAGGACCTTCCTCATTCGACGACGGAGATTACAACTCATTATGGACACAGTCGACGTGAACATCAAGTAAGGTCTGGTTCGTTGGGAGCGTCAATGGAGGATTTCGACAGGACGTAGATAATGTAGCACTACCTCCAGGAGGTGCATGGTCCAGTTTTCCGTCCGGGAGGGTCCATAATTGGTCGGCGACGAATAGCGGCATGGCTGGGGCGACAGGGACCGACGGCGCTGAGGTGACGGCGAACGAGCGGGACGACTGTCATCGACGGATACGTCAGAGGAAGGAGGCATACGGCGAGGCGAGTAGCTGCGAGGGTCGGCATATGGGCGAGGAGACGGGGACAAAGTAGCTCGAATACGGCGATGTCCAGGAGGTGCGGCAGTGGCGAGCGACGTGGCCAATGCGGTGGCAACAGTGGCAGTGTGTAGGATTGCGATATCTGGGAGGCGAATACAGATCGCTGAGAGGTGCAGCTGTCGGCACCGGTCGGGCGTCAGGTCCAGAGACAGAGCAGGCAGCCGGAAAACCTAGGTTGGGAAATTGTTGCCGCACAACCGCCTGAATGAGAGCAATCGGTGGGGCTGGTTGGTCGATGGTGAGGTCAAGTGGGCGTGGATGGAATGGGGCAGGACTTGTAGCCTCGAGCTCGCTGCGAACGATACGTGTCACGTTCTCATGTAAGGGTGATGGAGCGGTAAGGACGACGCAAGACGACGTTGCAGCCATGTTAGGGAGCCGGGAGAACTGTGGAATGAGGCGGCGGCTTTTGGCGAGCTCAAAGCGGCGGCATTCCTTGACAATGACGTCAATGGTGGAACCATTCTTGAAGACCAACAAGTAAAACGCGTCGTCCGCGATCCCTTTGAGTACGTGGCTGACTTTGTCAACTTCGGCCATTTTCTCGTCGACTTTCCGGCAAAGAGCGAGCACGTCTTGTATGTAAGAGACATACAATTCAGTAGAAGTCTGAACTCGGGTAGCAAGCTCTTTTCTAGCAGCCAGCTGCCGCCCGGTCGGATTTCTAAAGAGGTCCTTGAAAGCATCCCTGCTTAGAGATCTCGTCCTTGTGTGTGCGGAACCAGACACGAGGAGTTCCGGCCAAATAGAATAGGACATTCGACAGCATAATGGTAGGGTCCCAGCACTTGTTTCGGCTAACACGCTCATATAGGCGGAGCCAGTCCTCAACGTCGACATTATCTTGGCCGAAGAATATGCCAGCATCGCGGGGATTGGCAACCGTGACGTACGTTTTTGTCGGGGTCGCAGGAGTAGATGCAGACGAGGTGTCGTCACCGGGAGCCATAGTGGAAAGCAGGATGGTGCGGCCGCTGCGGAGCTCAGTGGGGAGGACGGGGAACGACACTCTCCACGAAAATGTTACGCGAACGGAGAATTAGGAACTGGAGACTATTTACAAAGTATATTTACAAAGGATAGCTAAAGCGCTGGCCAGTTCAGCTGACAGCTCGAGAGCCAGAAGCAGGGGCACCCGCGCGTCGGGGCACCCGCGCGTCGGGGCACCCGCGGGGCACCCGCGTTGTCGGGGCACCCGCGCGTATCGTCCACAAGAAACACGCAGTATGCGTGTATCAATATGCAATGACGCACGACTTCAAGTGTGCCAGAGAGCTGGAAGAACGCCAACATTATACTAATACGTAAGAAGGGAGGCGTTAAAGAATTGAAGAAGTATATGCCCATTAGCTTTCTTTCAGTATTGTATAAAATATTCACCAAGATAATTTTCAATAGAATCAGGGCAACACTTCACTTCAGCCAACCAAGAGAACAGGCTGGCTTTAAGAAGGGATATTCTACGATATATCGCCAGTTAGCCTCTCGAGTCTGCAAAGGAGTACGTTTATCCAGGTCAATTGCTCGCAGGGGACCCTGATCATGAGAAGGAAATTTACCGAAAAATAAAATTGGGTTGGAGTGAATACCGTAGGCATTACAAAATCCTGACTGGCAGCTTACCACTGTCATTGAAAAGAAAAGTGTACAATCATTGCATTCTACCGGTGCTAACATATGGGACAGAAACTTAGAGGTTAACAAAGAATCTCGAGAACAAGTTAAGGACCGCACAAAGAGCGATGGAAAGAAAATGTTAGGCCTAATTTAAGAGACAGGAAGAGAGCGATGTGGATCAGTGAGCAAACAGGGATAGCCGATATTCCAGTCGACATTAAAGGGTCCCTGAAATGGTTCGGACAAATTTTGTAGACTTGTAGGATACAGCTACAGTAAAACATTCGCATCACAATTTAAGAGAAGGGTCTCATATTTGGAGATCTACGGACGATTAAAAGTGGCCCTCCTCCCTAGCCATGCATTTCCTCCTCAACTCGTTCGCCGAGTGATCGGGGCTAATGGCGAATTCCATTTGGAGAACAGGAGCACTCAAAAGCACGCTGAAAGTGCTCGTTCTAGAGGCGACGTGTTTCAGTGGTAGAACAGGAGTGGGAGAGCCGTCATCCAGTGGTAGAACAAGAGCAGTTTCGCTGCGCCGATAGCAGCCGGGAGTAGTCCTGGACTGCTCTCGTGGGGATGGTGATATCGATGAACGGTTAATCAATTAATCGACTAAAATTATGCCGCAAAACAATTAATCGTCATCGATGTCTACCCTTACAAAAAAGTTGCAGTATTGCTGCAGAAATCTTACAGACTCTGACTCACCCGGGATGCAGAATACGTGCAGACAGGTGACAGACTTTCTGTCACTTCCTGTCACCTCCCAGCGGGCAATTGGTACACCCTTTCTGCAGAAAGTCTGCAGAGCCTGTGTAGCCGCAGGATGCAGAATGTCTGCAGAAATTCTGTCGAGACTGTGGTCACAGGATGCAGAAAATGAGCAGACATTTGGGAGAATCTGTGTAGCCCACCTATTGGGAACTGGCATGCATGCACGCATGCAATGAAATAGAAGACGCAATAGTATTCTTTGCACTGTTTATTCGTTCTGTGATTTCTTCATGGCTGCCAGGTTCGAAACAAAAATATATCTTCCAAGGACTGAAGTAGTGAGTAAGGTAAGCAAAGCTTAAAAAGGCTCTAGTTTAGCTTCATCGTTTGTTGTGCTGTGACACACAAAGTTAGTGGAAGCTAAAACACACAAGTGGAGCGCAAACTGTCAGCCTAGCTTAATTAATAAGGATTTATACTCATAGCCACTAGGTTCAGCTGGATGTTACACGCACTAAAATGGCAGAGAAAAGATAATAACAATGAATCAGTACCGACCAGGTGACCCACTGGAATTATATAGAGGCGATATGTTATAAATTGAGTTAGGTGATGAGATAGAGACACAGATAGCTCACTCACGCAGGCTGCAGCAACAGCCGCAACCATGCAAAATGCTTTTACTATCTCTCTCATCACTTTGCGCGCTTGCTTCTGAACAGGATTTTCGTACTTTCAAAATGCAGTGTGTAACCGCATCTGGTACAGTGCGCAGCTAAGTTGACTGGGGCATTTACTAGGCTGAAAGTATATCTCTGCTCCCCCGAGACTGATTCAAGCACCAGCACATTTATCCTACGTAAGCATGGCTGCATGTGAGCAGTATCTTATAAACAACTGCCTCTTCGCACATGAAAAATTGGGGACATGTTGCGTGCGAAGCGGGAGCCATTTGCAAAGTACCGCTCACATGCAACTGCGCTTACGTTATGCACCGGTGCTGGAATCAGAAGCTCTAGGATCACAGATATGCTCCCAGCCTAGTAAAGGCACAGGCAACTTGTCTGTGCACTGCACGAGATGCGGTTGCACACCATCTTTTCAGAGCACGGAAATCCTCCTCAGAAGCAAGCACAAAGTGACGAGAGATATGGGAATCATTTTACACAGTTGTGGCTGGTGCTGAAGCCTGCGAGAGCGAGCCGTTGGTGGCTCTACCTCATCGTCACTCACTTTCCAACATATTATCGGCTCGATATGATTCAAGTGGGTCGCCTTGTCAGTTTTGATTCATTCTGATTATCTTATCTCCGCCTTTTTAGCACATATAACCTGCAGCCAGCTGATGATAGTGGCTTCGGGTATAGGTTCTTCCTTGTTCACCAAACTCAGTTGACAGTTCGCGCTTCACTTGTCATGTGTTTTTGTTTCCACTACCTTTGTGTGGCACAGTGCCTGCCCCATCACAACGAACGATGAAGTAGTGAGTCAGAATATCTACTCGCCACTTGATTCCTCGGAAGAGGAGTCGCTCTTGGACCCCACTTGCCGCAGCATGGAACCTATGCCCTCTTCAATTTAATGTCTGTGCACTTGAACTTGCTGTATGTATATTCTGTAAAAGAACGAGAGTGAATTTTAGAGACATAGTTTAGGGACGCAGCTTGGGAAGTACAACCCTGAAACAATATCAGGAAGAACGTCTTGTCGTATATTGGCAAAATACAATGGTTACATAGCTTAAACAATTTCCTGAATTTTGGTAAGTCAACCGTGACGACCCGGAATACAGATGAATTGTAATCCAGAGTGCCGTATTACGGAATGTTGAATTCCGGGCTTCGAACACTTTTAAACCACCTTTCGTGGCTTTTTGTTCTGAGGTCCCTTTCTCTGTAGTATTATGGGAATCAATACCCACCGCACCACCAAAAAAATGTAATACACAATTTTGACTACTTAGGGAAATATGATTAAGAACACAGAATCTGTGCAGGCACGGATGTTAGAAGTCTACAAAAAATTGTAACAATGAAGGTAACCAAAGCCTTCCTGTTTTTTTGTCGGGCAACTCAGGAAAGTTGCCAGGTATGAATTATACCAACCAAAACCTATAGCTCGTGTAAGTGGCAGTGACCGTTTTGTACACACCTTGTCGCAGCATGCAGATCAGACGCTTTGCCGTGTTGTCAGGTTTCAGAAGTGCCGGAGGTTCGTATGGGGTGTAGAGATGCCTCTGGCTCACCAAAATTGTGACTTTCCTAAACAATAAAAAAAGTTCAGTTTACTGTAATCTCTGTTTTAACTGCAAACTTGCGATTTAACAAGATTATGTTATATTGTGAAAAGTCTCGTACAACCAGCTCCAGGAAGCTGCATCTGGCTGTACAAATGTCCGATTATTAAATCACAGGCGGTTATTTAACATGTAAATGGCACTGCAGCAAACATGAATCTACTATCAAAAGCTTCACTCAAACGCAGATCTGTAGTAAGTAAAGTGTGAATTGTACTATGAAGAAAATTCTTTAGCACATGAAAAGCGTTCGAAAACCTAATTTCTTTATGCGGCGCAACAAATCACTGTCCCAAAGGACGTCGCGCTGAAAAAGAACAGACCCCCCCCCCCCTTTTCCGGAGAGAGAAAAAAAAATCAGTTTAAAAACAAACATTTCCGTCGAAATCTCGGCGTCTTAGTAAAATCAGAAACCTTTAGAAATACACGAGAACACACAGGACATCCAACACAAGAAAGGCAGGCTTTCTGACGACATTATATAAATAGAACAATTTGTATATAAGCTAAAATTTGGCAATGCGTCAGACGAAGCAATCGGGTGCCATCTCACGCAGTCGTTAGCCGTGAAGACAACACATCGACGTACTTCTAGAAATACGTATACAATATTTCTCGCTGAGAAATTACGGACACAAACGGTAACTTTTCCTGATTGAATTTTGTGCCCATTCAGAACAAATAATCCCCGGCGCTAGCACACTTCATAGAAGAAAGCAAAAAAACGATAAAGCTTCAGCCAAAAATCAACACGTTTCAGCGCAATTTTGATGAAACTGCATGCAATATCTGCACTGCCACAAAACAACGAAGATTCGGAAAGCACATCTATCATTTTTGCCGCTTCACTAGTCATCTTGCGATGAATATAAGAATGTACACTTCACAGACTACAAGAATTCGCGCAAGCGCCCGACTTGCCTTTTAGGCGTACTCGGCAACCGCTCCTTCGTGTCACAGGTACCACGGCAAGAACCGTCGGTGTACGGTCCATCCAGCGTAAGCACCGTAGAATTGTGGATGAACTAGTAGCACGTGATACCACGACTTTCAACAAATTCTTCTGTGCACTCTGATACGATGCGAGCGTAGCGAGAGAACCTGAGGCTTTTCACGAGCCGGGAACAAAGAAAGTGCGACGGGCCTAACTACGATAATCGGCGTAGCACACGAAGGATACTGCACGCGACATTACGCGGTCCCAGGGGTTTTGGATCATTAATACACAGAAAAAGCACCACACTTTCTGTCGGCACAGCGTACACACCAATAAACTACACATCGGCCGGCGTTAATGCAGCGCGCATGCACATGTACCGACCTGCCGACAGCTGAAGACGGGAAAATAGTAGCAGTTGTAATTTTACCCACACTCCGTGCTCCCGGTGGCGCCATCTGTTGGCCGGCACCAGAAGCGACCATGTTTACGGTGATCGCATGGCGTTGTGTGGCACCCTGTATATATGTATGCTTACATCCAGGTTATGAATCGACCCATAGCACCACTGCTGTATTTACTGCAGGCATTGTAGCCATTACCTTATTTCAATTAATATTAATTAATTGCCTTAGGTTACTGCCATTGTCAGACTGTGCTTATAGTAATCAGTGGCAAAGTTTTCGTAATGTAAAAATGGCAAAACTAACCATTTTTTAACGATAAACCTATCATGGTTTAGAATATATATATATTCGTATACGTATACACACACATGCGCGCACTGGGCGTGCACACACAGTATACAGACAAGTCCGCAGGCTGTCTGCACGGAGTCTGCAGAAAATCTGCAGACTCGGTATACAGGAAGGACGAGTCCACAGGGAGGTGACTTGGGTGACTGGTTGGTGACTCGCGGGTGATTGAAAGGTCAAACCCATTTTTCTAAGGGTACCTTTAATTTAATCGGTTTAATCGATTAAACCACTTCGATTAATCGTTTTCCAGACAGTGGATAAAGTGGCGTGAACATTTTGAAATTGTACTGTAGAATGCGGAGTACGAGCAACGACAACACAGCTGCGAAGTCCGAGAACGACTGTCGACTGTTTTCCCGAGTCCTGCCGAGATTGCCAAGCGCTTCCCTACTTTACGCACACGTCACACAGGCTGCCTGGGGGCGAAGAGAGCCCGCTCCCATGGAGGAAGAAATAAACTACGGAGAAAGCATTAAGTGAGGCAGCAAGTCTTGGCAAGCGAACTCACCGTCAAGCCATTTCCTTTACTTTTTACCTCGCAATATAGGGTCAACACGTGTCTCTGAGAGGCAACGTATTGGCCAATGTTGTTTGGTTCGCAGTAGTTTCAAATCAGTGCGCACCCGTTCAGCTGTTGCCCTGCACCCTGCAACGAGGCCGCATTAAACCTACCGCGCGCTTTGATGTGGCGATCAGGTGTTGGGCCGTTACTTCTTGATGTAAGTCGTGCTGCGAGGCTCTCTTCTAATTTCTCCTTCCCCATGCCCACCCTCCTCAGTAGGTGCCATTTTTAACATACAGGGTGTTCATTTTTAATTTTTACGGACTTTTGGAAAGCGCCTGCGGCAGGTAGCATAATTTTTATCATTGATGAGGCGGACATTAGTACGAGAAATCGAAACACCTATTCAACTAATCAACAAAAAATTACTAATTAACTTCATAGTAAATTATTTATGAAACATATTGAAATTTAGCAATTGTAGCCGGTGAACTTATTTATTGTTTATTTATTTCACGTACTTTCCAGGCCCAAAAGCGTTACAGAAAGGAGTGGAGTCAAAAACAAAAAAATAATGCAGCAAAAATACAAACCAGAAATATTAACAAAAGGCATTCGAACAGCGCTCTTGAAGTTGGTAGAATCGGTGATGAATGCGACTGATGCGGAGAGGCGATTCCAGTCCGTGCTTGTCCTACGGATGAATGAGTCACTGTACCGGTTTGTGCGGCACAATGGCACCCCGACTTTGAGGCTGTGGTCAGTGCGGGACGAAATTTAAGACGGAAGGGCAAGAAGGGTTTCTTTTAAAAGGGGGTTCAAATGAAAAACTTTGTGAAAAAGGGAAAGACGGGAACATTTACGGCGTGACGAAAGATCAGGTAAGTTAAGAGTTCGTTTCATTGATGAAATACTTGCATAGCGAGAATAATTAGACAATACGAAGCGTGCACCGCGGTTTTGAATACTTTCTAGAGTAGAAACTAATGAAGACTGAGTCGGATCCCAAATGGCTGAAGCATACTCCAATTTGGACCGAACTAAAGTTTTGTAAAGGGTTAGCTTCAGGGACGAAGGGGCAGAGCTAGAATTACGGCGAAAGTAACCAAGCATACGGTTAGTGTGTAGCGAAGAAGACAGACGCTAGTGGGTTCAGCGCTACTGGATCTAAACGCTAGTGGGTCGAGCGCTCTCGCTCAGCAAAGGCTCTCGTGCTTTTGAAGCTGTAACTGCCCTGCCCGTCGACGTTGCGCTGCTCCAAACTCTTCCAAATAAACACCTTTAGAATTGGTGGAGGTGCGGGGTAAAGTTCGGAAGATCGTTAATATAGATTACAGAAACACCGCCCAAGCACTCCTTACAGATGGTTAACCAGCGAAGCTGAAACGTGCAGCCCCGGTGTTTAGCAGTGGGTTAATCCTGACGATGTATTGAAGCGTTTCTCAATTACAGTTAAACCTGCTTATAACGAACCTCCATATAACGAATTCCTGGATATAACGAAGTTTTTCTATTCACCGCCGTTACTCCATAGAAGCACATGTATTTGAGACCTCTACGTAACGAAGTGGCAGCAGGAAACCCCCTCGATATAACGAATTTTCCCCGCCGACAACCTAGAGATTTCGCCCCAAATTTTGTCATTTTTGCGCGTGCAGCAACCGGAAGCACCTTCTCCGCCGCGACGGACTGCAAAGCGAGCGCACATGTGCCACATGTGCGTGCGTGCAAGCGTATGCGAGGTGGGCCTGCATCCCTCGACCCGGCGATCTCGCCGCCGCGGGCGTGACCTTTCCCCCTCTCATTCAAACCGGATCCTGCCGCTTGCTGCAGCTGGCCTAGCCTTCCAAGCCGGTACTCCCCTTTTCCAGTTGATATTGCCGACGTGCGCGAGTGGCAGACGCTCTGACACATCACACTCGATGAGCGCGGACACGCGCTGTCAAACGCTGGCGGCGTGTGGAAGCGCCGCTGCAGAAGCGAGCGAAGTGACCTTCGTGCTGTTGTCTATCGCTTCAATGCGAACTGAGCGCCGAGAACGCACAGCACGCACAAAGCTACGAGCCGGCGCCGCACCTACACTGCCTAGACTCTGCCCCAACGCAGATCGCTTTGAAGATACGGACCGCGCGACCGCCTGCCACCGCGCAGTACGCAGTTGATGCCAGAGTACAGTACAACGCCGCCCGCTACCCCCCCCCCCCCCGCCCCCCTCCCTCGCTCCCTCGCCGGTGCCTCGAGCGCAACGGAAGAAGGCGCACGCGAGATTGAGACGCGGTCATCGGTTCCCTTCGCACTTTTTCACTCGCACATACAGCATACAGCGCGCGGCGACAGCGTTATCGCCCTTGGACTTTATACGGAACATCTATAGCAGCGTTTACATGAATGCGACAGAATGCGACAGTAGCGCATCACATTTCCTAGCGCATCACGTGTAATGCGATGCGCTAGCGTTTACATGTAGCGCATCACCCCTGGTGCGCTGGTGGCGGCACACGCACATTGAACGCAAAGCAGCGCTTGCAGACGCTTCCGGCGTCACGCCGCGAAGCAGCTCGGCGAGCGCCCAGCAGATCCACAGCAAATTGTATTTCCTATAATTCCTAATGCGCTGTAATCGCGTTTACATGCATTGCGAAAGTCGACTTACGCGTCTCAATCCACCCCTGCCTGACGCATTAATGCGACGCGCTTTCCTAGCGCATTATCCCCGTTTACATGGATGCGATGCACTAGAAAATTAATGTGATGCGATGCGATGCGCCAGTTGTCGCGTTCATGTAAACGCGGCTTATGAGCCAAAACCAATTTTAGGGCCAGAACGCGTCATAGACACCATCTTTAGATAGCAAATACGGATCTCAATGGCCATACTTTTGCTGGTGGAAACCGAAAATACGTCATAGTTGTCGCCCCCGGCACTTTGGGCGGCCATTGCTATCATCAAGACACCAAGCCAAGCGGCATGAAAAGTCAAAATGGCCGCTCGGGCCAGCGCGGGGTGGCAGTTCGCAACGTACGATGTGGGAACGGTCCCACAGTTGCGACGCAACCGCGGGGTTACCAATGCATTGGGTTCTATGGGAGCTGTGCTAGGACCGGCCGAAAACCACGTAACAGCCGGGAAAACGCATTACCCGGGGTCGTAACAGCGGGGTTCTACAGTAACACTATACGACGCTACGACGCCATCGTGACGCTCGCTCTTGGTTTCCGATGCCCCGCGCTTGTGCGAAACGACACGAGTCCACGCATCCGGTACCTGGTGTGACATTCCAAGGATGAGTGCTTCAACGAAAACGGAAAACGGGTGCGCGTTACAATCGAGGGCGCGTTAGAATCGAGTAAAATACGGTAAGCGTTTCTTCTTCAAATTTTCGCACCGAACCTGCATATAACGAAATCCTCTTTATAACGAAGTTTTTCGGAAATTTATCAATTTCGTTATATCCAGGTTTAACTGTATTGGTTACATGTTTGGGTTTCTAGTGGAACGCAAGCGCCAATGGCGGGCGGATGCTGCTAACCACGACGTCGAGCTAACTCGAAATATCGATCGCATGCGCCAACGGCGGGCCGAGGAGGAGGCGTTGCGGGCAGAGCAGCGTCAACGTGGCAATGGCGGGAACGCGTTCGCTAACGATGTCACTAACGGCGCTGCCAATGGCGCGCGCGCTTGGGTGTGACCTAGAGAACGACGTAACTGACGGCGCAGCCAATGGAGATGTTTATCGAAACATGGGACGAACGGTTTTTCGTTTCACCTAGCTATATACAGCTTTCGCTGTAATAGAGAAGTGGACACAGGACTCAGCCTTGAGGAACACCTACTGGTACATTAAAAAACAGGCGTATCCACTTGTCAGGAACAGGCATACCCACTTGGAATGAATTTACAGAATGACACCAGTTTGGGGATATGCACCATCAAACTCGCCGTAAAAAAAAAAACGCTGTTGTTCCACTTACTTTTTTACCAAAATGCATTGAAGAACAAAAGTAACTGGAACGCCCATGTATTTCGTCCTACACTTTGAGAAATATTATCCCGAAACTGGTGTCATTCTGGAAATTCATTTCAAGTGGATGTGCCTTGCAAACTCATCGGCTACAATTCATAAATTGCAATATCTGTCGTAAAGTAATTAAGTAAGAAGTTCATTAGTGAATTTTTGAATTTAACATTATTCTTTATCAAAAGTTATACCCTTGTATTTATTATCCTGGTTCCACTTTTCAAACATTATAATAGGTACGTACGGGAGTAGCTAACTGTGTTTCAGCCTGTTTAAAGCGCCCGAAAAAAAAAAGTCGATTAATCGATTAATCGACGAAAAACCACGCATTGAAAGCGATTAATCAATTATAGGCTAAACCGACGAACGATTAATCGTTAATCGATTAAATTATTAAATCGACCAACCCTATGCTCTCGCCTGAAAAGCGGAGTACGGAAGAAGTCACGTGTCTTCAACCGTCATATCCTCATTTCTTTTTATTTTGCTTCAGCCGGCGCGCGCGGCAGCAATGGCGGCAGCCAAGCGTAGTTGGTGTTTTGGCACCGCTGTTTTTGACGTCGGTGATACGAACGAGCTTCGCAGCGATCTAGCGACAGATCCTGGCATTTCTAGTCCGCCTTGCTTCTCGTTGGATGCGCGGGGGACAGCGGCAGCAAAGCGTCTTCGCCTTGTTTAAGTGCTTGTGACGCCCCACGGTGACAGCAGCGAAAGCTGCTGGAGCTCAACTTCAGATTCAAGTTGCCATTTCAGTCAGATGATCTTCGCAGGCCGAAACATTGTGGGATGCGTCGGCGCTGCACAAAAATATGTAGTACGTGGCCGCAAACGGTGACACCGTTACGCCCAACAGATTACAAGACGATCACGCGTGTTTTGCCGCTCTCCTGCAGAGAATAGTGGGACGTCGATTGCTTTAGTCACATGGTACATTTCTCCTCGCACGTCCCCCTCCCACCTGCTCTCCGAATGCACGCCGTATTCCAGTGGCGGGTCGAGTGTCCCTGCTACTCACTGCGCTGTCACCCGACTCCGCAGTCCGCACTGCGCGGCGCCCTTCTCCTGTTCTCCCAATAGAATTCGCCATAAGCTCCGCCTTCGCTGGATCTACGTCATGTTGTGACGCACGTTGTCGTCTACTTCCGGTTGTCTTGGAGCCAGCGCGCGAAGGCTCTCCAACCTCTCCGCTAGCCGCCCGGCCGTCGATCTAGGGTTGCCAGATTGGGCTATTAATAGCCAAATTGGGCTACTTTTTACGCGGCTTGGCGTCGAAAATTCCGAGTTGGCTACATGGCTATATTTGGGCTATTTTCGTATTAAGGACTTCCGGGTCCCGGGGACCACGTCAGCACTGACAAAATTTGGGAACGCCGGTTTATGAAAACCCAAAGCTCATTGCTGCTAAAAAGTTATGTAGGCAATCTCAAAGGCTGTGTTTTTAGGCCATGTCGGCGCTGAATGGATGGCGTAAAGTCATCGCTGCCATGTTTACACGTCTTTCCAGGCTAAGCTCTCCTTTGTTTTGCTTTCGGTGCCATCTGCTGCCGCTTCACGCGTGGTTCATTAAGAAAACCGTTCTCAAAACTAAGCATGGGCAAGTGGGCGAAATACAGCCGTGCATATAAGAAGGAATGGGAAAAGGACCCCTCTTTCAAAGGTAAATTTTACTTTATGCGCATATTTGGTTTTAAAAGCGTCTGGTGGTGCGTTGTTTCGGAATGGAGTAAGAAATTCGGCAAATTTCTTACTCTATTACAAAATGTCCGAAATTCATTCGGCATTTGAAGGCAACTATTGCATCTGCAAAGCATCAAGACATTCAAATTTTAAAATATTGCAGTTGAGAATGAGGATGTTTTAAGGTAGGGTCAAGGTCTTGCGTGAGGCTGCCGCATGATCACGAACTTCGGCACAGGCACGAGCGCACTTTGTACTCGCTCGTCGTCTGCCGTTATCTGAAGATCGGTAGCCACGGCACGGTGCGCGTGGAGGACCGCTGCCGTTCTGTCCCCTCTTGCCCTTCTAGTCTTTGGAAACACACAGATATTGCCGGCCCACCGGCTTTATTAAAGAAAGGATAATCTAATGCGCTATAGGATATTTATTGCGTTTCTTTTTTGCAGAAGCAAGAACGCACGTGCGCCATTTTCACTTAGTGTGACGTAGTGACAGTAACGGAGGGTGCGCCAGCCTGGTCGAGCCGTGTGTGTTGGCGAAGAACGAGTTATCAGAGTGCGCGGGCTTGTTTCCTTTACTGTTGTCTGCCCCGGCGGGCTGACCACCCGTAAAATGAGTATTTTCGGAACGTGAGAATGCTTCCACTAGGTCTAACAAAAGTGGTTGCCTATGATAAAATAACAGGTAAATGAGCAAGAGGTATTTCCTTTTATTGCGATAGCAATTATACGGGCACTCCAAGTGCATTTCTACCGTGGTCATGGTCGTCGCTGTGAGGTTGCGTCTAAGTTCAACCACGGTAACCTCGTCGCCGTGCGCGTATGTGTTCCCTAGTGGAATTACATTTTATTTTTTTCAAGTCCCGCTGAAGGTAAGTTACACAGCCCCACTCGGAAATTTGGCAACAAACGCATTCGTGCCTGCATTCACAGAAACTTACGCACACGTTTTCAGATTGCACGAATCTTGCAAGGGAATCCCTGTTTAAAAATTGCACATTTCAACGCTTTGATACTAATACCACCTGGGTTATTGCCAGCGTCGTAATACAGGTGGCAATTGAAACTGTAAACTTTAATTCACCTCTTCTGCTACGGGCCAGCAGGTCGTTCCGTTTTTGTACTATTGCAGTCACAACTGTCCCTTCTTTGCACGAGGAAAATGCGAGTTTTCAAGTTTTCTGCAGAGTCCAGTGTGTCTCTAAAGCGGCAGCATTTGCTAACTCAGCGTCAAGCTGCTTTCGAGTAAAAAATACAAAATTGAGAGAGAGAGAGAGAGAGAGAGCGGGATAGAAATAACACGCTCATTTTATGAATCAAGCTTAGGAAAGGCATCACTATTCGAAAATGCATTGAGCTCGGGCCGTCTCTTGGGCACTCGATCGTGACCAGTCGACGCTGATCCTAGAGGCTGGAGCTGGTAGTATTTTGCCCGACACTTATAGAAAAAATTCCTCGAGTAAAGCGAGGCGTGAACTAAAGTTAGCTCACAAGGTACGGCTCAATAAATACTGATAGCGTCATCATTCAATCGGAAACGAAATCCTTCGGCTCGTTGTAACAATAAGTGTTGTCTCAAATCCACGTCTGAGTGGCAGCTCTTAATAGAATTCTTTTCGCAGATCTTGAGGCCACTGTTGTGCTGGTTGCATGTGGCGAAAGTAATTTTAGAGCCGGAAATACGCGGTAAACCATCCGCACCATCTATAAGACACCTGGAGAACATCATCAAAATTGTGGCTATGTTTTTGGCTACTTTTGGGTAACAAAAAATTTGAGTCTGGCTATCTTTGGGCTACATTTTGAGATCATTTGGCTATTTTTTGTTGGGACCATCTGGCAACCCTACGTCGATCCCCAGCGAGAGCGATAAAGCAGTGTGCGTTGCCAGCGTTCTGTCGCAGCGCCGAGCGTGTCCGGTATTCCTGTAACCACAGGCGGGCTGGGTGTTTTGACGGATAGCCAGAGGCGTAAAGCCCCTCCATACCGATGTGATGAAGGAGCTTCGTAGACGTACGTGACCGGCCTGATCGGCATGCACGGTCCAGCCATCTGGTGGCACAGAGCTTAAACAGCCAAATACAGATCTAATATTCCTGTAACCAAGTGTAAAACATTTGAAACATATAAAAAGACAACGTGTTCAAGATTACGCTCCTGCCGAAAAATTTCAGCCAGCAGCAAAGTAGAAAAAACTTGGTTGCTGCTATATTAGCTGTGTGTTTGGTTGAGCTTTGTGCCGCCAGGTGGCTGCACCGTGCAAGCAGTTCGCGTTTGCCCCTCCGTTCATCACTTAAAACGTGGTAAAACGGCCAGTACACTTATGCTTGCGTTCACCTGAATACTGGACAAGCTAAATTCTATTGTGGCAATCCTTCGACGTGAAGTGACGGCCGTAAACGCGTAAATGCTGGCGCCGTTTGGATACCGTCAGTACGACGCGCTGCAGCCACTCCGCTCGCCTGCTGCCTTGCAGCGGGGCACGATGTCGCAGCTTGACATGTCGCCGATCGCTACGTTTGCAGTCCACAACGCAAGGGCGAACCATGGTGCTTGCGAAAAGAAAGAACAAGACCAACACTGGCCGCGCAGCTCTCCGTTGTAACACAAGCAGACGACACTTGCTGTGGGCCGAAAGTGCTTTTTGTGTAGTGATACATGTCCTTGTGCATTCTCTTTCTGTTGCTTTCTTTTTATAGAAACAAATTAACTAACATCTAAACAATTACGAACAACATTTGTTCACCATAATGTTGGAAAAATTATCGATGACGCGCCCTAGTCAGCCAATCGGATAGCTGGCCCAGTGACGTATTTTGGACAAATCGCGTCATCTGGGCACAAAACTCAGCCGCTTGGCGTGCTGCAAACGGTAGCGATGTACATTTTTAAAACCTTATAATAAGTTACACGCTGTACGTGGAGCGCTTAGATGCGTCAATTATTAATCAGAAGGACCTACTCTAACGACTCAGTACGTTTGTACAAAATCGTCAAAATCGTTTCAGGGCCCCTTTAAGAGGAATAAAATGGAGCTGGCCCGGCCATGTAATGCGTAGGATCAGGCGCGTAGCCAGGGGGGGGGGGGGGGGCTGATGGGGCTTCAGCCCCCCCCCCCCCCCCCCGCCCCCGAAATTTTTTCGTGCCGGCATGCACCGCCGACCAAAACTACCACCGACGCCGGGAATCATCCTGTACTCTGTCTACAATGTCTTTTTCACGCTCAAAAAGGCATTTTGGCACGCACATTCCGAACTCGGGCTGGATTTCGTGGCAACATCCTTGCACCTGGAGTCACGCAACGCAAGGAGCCCTATCCGAGCACAAACTTTCAATGACTTTCTGATAGCGAGCGGACGCGTTGCGGCATCTCGCAGCGGCCACGGAATCTACGGAGCTACGGATTTTTATTAGTAACCTTTATCGGTATAAAGTTCTCATAAACTTTTCACGCTAAAGGTGCACTGACATTTCCAAAGGCGTGCTTTAAAAGATTTTCAATTCTGGAACTTTATGGGGTTAATGCTCTTATACACTTGGGCCAATATGCGTGCACCGGAGCCCTCGTCACCAAGCCATTCCAGAAATGAAAGCACGCGCTCGCAATATTCCACACATACGAAAATACTAAATATCACCGTGACTGTGAGCTAGCAGCTGATAATTTTTTCCAAACATTTTCAGAAAGCGTGCCCAATGTGATTGATCAGCTGGACCAGGGCAGACAAAGTAAAATATGAGAAAACAGAAGAAAGTAAATGGCCTATTATTGAGGAAATTCTTTTTGCGGGCGACAAGGTCTGGCTCTCTGTGGCCACAGGGACAGTGGCTCTATGGATTAAAAGATATCCCCCGCTGAAAATACAGGTATTTTCAAAGCGCTTCTTCGCATGCGAGCTGATTGTGGAGATACACATCTGAGGAACCATTTGGAAAGTTGCCCCAGTAATGCCTCGGTATCCAATTCCAGATGCACAAAACCAAATTATAGAATTTTGTGGTGAAATTATCAAAGAAACTCTAGTTGCAGAAGCAGGCTGCTTCTCCATACTTCCTGAGGAAACGACAGACATCGCTGGAATCGAACAGCCCACTGTTTGTGGAAGGTACCTTAGCAAGAATGCCAACGACATCGAGGGAGTGTTTTAGGTTTTAGCACCGGAATATATGCCCTCTCTCATTGTGACTGCAGGTTCTGTGTAAATGTGTACGAACTGCTGCAGATTCTAGTCATCCTTCCAGTGACCTCTGACAGCGCAGAGAGAATATTTTTAACAAGAGTTTACTAAAAGAATACTTGCGCTCTACAATGTCTGCGGAACGCATGGTTAGGCTGGTGCTTCTATACACCCACACAGCGTCGGCATCAACGTGTCCGAAGTCATTGACCGCTTCGGTGAACTTCCCCGCCGAGAGAAGTTTGTCCTTTAGATAGCGCAGCAGCAAAAATCTATGCAAGTTAAAAGCTCTGTTCCTTCCGGTCCGTAAGCTCGTAATTATGAAAACGTATGACGGTTCGTTAGCTTTTAAAACCGCAGAAAGTTTAGCCGTTTATTCTAGTAGTTAGCTCTCATGATCAAAATTATCATGCGAATGCGAAAATTACGAGCACATCAATAACCAATTTTGAGCGACCTTGCTCATTGCAAGCTCGGCCCACGCGGCGTTTGCCAAAAACAATCTCGGATATTGGGTGGTTCAACTTGGCGCATCATCTGCGGCTTTCGTTTGTCCTTTTCTTTCCTTTTTAGCTACCTGCTTTTACTTCTTTTTTGAAACGAAGCAATACTCTTGTGATGTGTTTTGTCACCAATCTCGGGGGCGTGCAGGTGTTAGAGGAGATGGAGAAGGCAGGCGCATGGCAACACAGCAAAAGGATTTTTAATTACGCACAAACCCAAGACCCGAACGAAAGGAAACAAAAATAAACAAGCACACTAAAACACACCGCGGGGACAATACTAACGAAGTTACAACCTAAAGCCTAATATACTAAGAATGTCCCTATTTGTGCCTACACTCGTCTGTGGCGGCTAATCCACCAGAGTCAGGCAACCTTGTATTAACGCTGGGACGCGGCGAATAAGAGTCACCTTGTTGTGTTCGTCGTTGCACGTTTGTCCGCGTCGGAAGCTCGTCGGCCCTTTCTCTCCGAATTCAGCGCTCTTGTCGATTCCGCAGACGTCTGTGCCTCGCTGTCGTCGCGTCGTCTCTTTTGTAGGTGTTTAGCTCATCAGTGCTCCGTCGGTGGCGAGCTCATCATCTCGTCATTGATGGCGTTCGCCGTAGCTTAGGCCCACCTGCCTAGGCCTAGCGTCGGGATGCGTCGCAACTTCTTCAGGAGTGCCGACGTGTCGTCCCGAGGAGATTCGAACCTGCCGGTCTGCCGCAGAAGGGGGATCCTCTCTGGGGTGCCTGATCCTGCCGTGAGAAGCTGCAGCCCGTCCAGGAGCCTCGCCCGAACTTGCCGAGGTCGACGGCCACACCTTGGACGGCCATCGTCGCGGACTCAACCAGACCCCCAAGTCTCCCGTCGCCAGAACATAGCTGGAGATGCGACCTTCCTGACCCGGTGCCACGTTGAAACTCAACGGACAGCGCCGTTCGTCCCTCGACTATGCCTCGGCTCGTGCGCCTCGCGCGCTCGCGCCGTTCGGAACCCCGTGTTTCTCGTGCTCCTTTTCTTTTTCGCGCCACCAGCGGCCTCTTACATATGACAACTCTCCTTTAATTTTGGGTGAAGAATAATTGTTGCCGCTGTGCAGGCAGTTATTCACACATTTTCGTACTGATTTCTGCATTATTCCTCTATTATTCTACCCATATGGCGCTGTCGCGACCGCCGCATGGCCCGAGTACATATCACGATTTCTGCGATCATAGTTTTGTTCTTGCATAGACCATCTGTCTTTCTGTGGCGAAGTTTACTATCTGTGACTGCGCAACATGTTTATTTGTTTTGTTTGACGGATTATATACAGTCCCGTTTGCTTAAATACGTAGATTTAATGTAGAATTAGACGTATATTTAAATATCTTGTTGCGAGGTTTTGTGTATACAAGCAGTGAACTTTGTTTCCAGCGACACTTTGTCGCTGGAATATACAAAGTCGAAGCTGTATCTTTGACTTTGTATATTTCATTGTATCTTCGCATTTCTAATGTATATTTTGCAGAACTCTTACTTTTTATTTGTACTCACTGTTGCGAGTGTAATCTCGGTGTAATTACAATACACAACCGGTAACATCAGCTCCTGTGCAATCTATTGCAACGAGGGACAACGTCATTGAGTTTTTTATTGCGATAGCAATTATATGGACACTTCAACCGGATTTCTGCCGTCGGCGTCGCCGTCGCCATCGCCGTGAGGTTCCGTATAGATTCCAAGGGCGATAAAATCGTCGCCGCGCGCCGTATGCGCGAGCGAAAGCGCGCGAGGGACGCGCGCTATCACGGAGGGCGAACGCACGGCGGAAAGCAAACGCGACCGTCCCGCGAAAGGCCGTTGGGGTATGGGAGGGAGGGAGGCGGAGCGGCGCTGTGTACTGGCGCCAAAGGCGTATCTTACCACTCAATCTCCCACGCGAAAGCAAGAAACGGGAAGAGGGGGGAGGGGGGGGGGGCAGCTTCTCCTCTGCCAACAACTTCTCTGCCCGGTGGTCGCCCGCGCCGTCTCTTATCTCCACACGGCTCTGACCTTTGTATGGGCTGTGCATTTGCCGCTCATTGTCCGTTGAAGCGATAGACCGCGCGAACTTGCGCTTGCTGCCAGCGTTTTGACAGTCGTTGGCTGCGGTCATTCAGTGTGATCTATTCATGTTTGCTTGTGCGCGCTGACACCACGATTGTTAATTCAGTTTGTAAGCCAATGTGTCCAAGTTTATGCAGCCGATAAAACTACTATCCCTACTCCGAATAGCGCTCTACTAATTTGCTATCGCTATCGATGCTTCGCCTTTCGGGCGAAACTGCGACATTTTTTTTCCTCGCCGTTGCATATGTGCAAAAATGTAAACAATGACACAGATTCATCAAAATATGTGTCCTCAACTTATTCATTTCTTGGCCTTTACGTTTTTCATATCAACTGCATGCACCGCTTTGCTGGTTTCGAACTGATATAGATCTAAAGTTCGTGTGATATTTTGTTTACTTATTAAATATACAAAAACAAACGCGGAAACATTGCTATCAGATCAGTTATTTCTGCCACAATTTTTGGGACATACGAATATATTCTTTTATGAAAAAATACATATTTTACTTGACAGTGCGTAGCGTTCAATAATTCGTTTGCAGCATCTAATATACAATGCCATTGCCATGATCAATACATTATTCATGTATTTGATACCTCGACAAATTATATAAGGAGGAGGCCGCGCTGCAACGTCAGCCCCCCCTCCCCCCCGAACAAGATTTCTGGCTAAGCCACTGCGTAGGATGGATAACCTACGCAGTAGGATGGAGTTACAGAATGGGTGCCTAGAGAAGGGAAGCGCAGTCGAGGATGGCAGAAAACTAGGTGGGGTGATGAAGTTAGGAAATATGCAGGCGCAAGCTGGAAGCAGCTAGTGCAAGACAGGGGTAATTGTAGATCGCAGGGAGAGCCCTGCATCCTGCAGTGGACATAAAATATAGGCTGATGATGGTTCATGATATAGGTTGATATGGTTCATCGTAGAACGATGAACCATATCCATTTCATCTATCAGGTAATTCAGAAATTAGTGGAGTGTAATGAACCTCTCTATATGGTTTTCATAGATTATGAAAAGGCATTTGATTCAGTAGAGATACCAGCAATCATAGAGACATTGCGTAATCAAGGAGTAAAGCAGGCATACGTGAATATTTTGGCGAATATATACAAGGATTCCACAGCTACCTTGGTTCTCCACAAGAAAAGTAGGAAGTTACCCATCAAGAAAGGGCTCAGGCAGGGAGAGACAATCTCTCCAATGCTATTCACTGCATCCTTATTAAAAGTATTCAAGCTCTTAGACTGGGAAGGCTTAGGAGTGAGGATCAACTACGAATATCTCAGTAACCTTCAGTTTGCAGACAACATTGTCCTATTTAGCAACAATGGGGACGAATTGCAACAAATGGTTGAGGACCTTAACGGAGAGAGTGTAAGAGTGGGATTGAATATTAATATGCGGAAGACAAAGGTAATGTTCAATAGCCTGGCAAGGGAACAAGAATTCAGGATCGCCAGTCAGCCTCTAGAGTCTGTAAAGGAGTTTGTTTATCTAGGTCAGTTATACACAGGGGACCCTGACCATGAGAAATAAATTCATAGGAGAATAGAATTGGGTTGGAGTGCACACGTCAAGCATTACCAAATCCTGACTGGGAGCTTACCACTGTCATTGAAAAGGAAAGTGCACAATCATTGCATTCTGCCGGTGCTTACATATGGGGCAGAAATATGGAGGTTATCAATGAAGCTCGAGAACAAGTTAAGGACCGCACAAAGAGTGATGGAACGAAAAATGTTAGGCCTAACTTTAAGAGAGAGGAAGAGAGCGGTGTGGATCAGTGAACAAACGGGGATATACGATATTCTAATTGACATTACGAGGAAAACATGGAGCGGGACAGGTCATGTAATGCGTAGGATGGACAACCGGTGGACCATTCACTCTAATGGTCCACCAAATGGATACTAAGAGAAGGGAAGCGCCGTTGAGGACGGAAGAAAACTAAGTGGGGTGAGCAAGTTCAGCTAGCCCAATACAGGAGTAAGAATCAGAATCAGCTAGCCCAAGACAGGGGTAATTGGAGATCGCAGGGAGAGGCCTTCATCCTGCAGTGAATATAAATATACGCTGTTGCTGCTGATGATTATGACCCGGGAATTTGCCCTTGTCACAACTCTGATAAAATTCCAATAGTATAGCAAATAATATTCCAAAAAATAGAAAGTTATGCCTTGACATTACTAGTGAAAGTGTATTTCGTTGTTTGAAACTATGCAGCGCATCATTTTTGCTGCCAGTAGAAAAGTGAGAAATAAATGTACGAAAGGCATAACGTTGGCTTGGTGGCGATATCAGGTATGTCTTTTGCTCGTCTGAGCTAAAGAAAATGCGATCAGTTTCCTGGTGGGACCTAGCCCTCAAAGAAAAAACCTACAGAAGTTCTGAGAATTGTCTATTAATGCGGAAGCATTGTTTGGCTCGGCTGTGACTGCTCTATCGCTTACATACTTTTCCTAGCTAGTGCGCGTATACCCATGACCTTTCCGCTGGCAAACAATGTTTAGGTTTTAGTAGAAAATTGTCAGGTTTTCCCGTGCCAATGGAGCTGGAACATCGGGCACGAGCGCGCCTCGCGGAGCATAGCGGGCGAAAACGAGCAGCAGCAGCTGCCGCAGTATCGAGTGAAGTGTTACGCGAGGGGAAAGTACAGCGGTGAGCACTGTTAGAGTGAACACCTCATTAGTATTCACGAGCCTATACCACCCCCCATTCCACCCCCCTAGACTGTTTTTTCGGCAAGTGAAAATTTTTACGCCGCTGCGGCCTGGAGCGAAACTCGCTCACGCAACTGCCGCCTGCGCAGAAGTGAGCTAATCGCTTGGACGCCAAAACATTCTCGAAGTGAACTGTTAGTTTATTTGACAGTATTCTCCCTAAACATTTTATTGCGATAGCAATTTCTGCCGTCGCCGTCGCCGTGAGGTTCCGTATAAAATCCAAGGGCGATAAAATCGTCGGCGCGCGCCGTATGCGCGAGTGAAAGCGCACGGGGGACGCGCGCTATCACGGAGAGCCAACGCACGGCGGAAAGCAAACGCAACCGTCGAGCGAAAGGCCGTGGGGTATGGGGGGGAGGGAGGCGCGGCGACGCTGTGCTACGGCACCAAATGCGTATCTTGCAACTGAAAGCAAGAGGAACTGGCAACGCAATCTCCCACGCCAAAGCAAAAAAGCGAGAAGGCAGCGCGGGAGGGAAGGGGGGGGGAGCAACTTCTACTCTGCCAACAAATACGCTTGCACTGCCTGTGGTGGCGGTCGCCCGCACTCTCTTTCCACACGGATCTGATCTTTGTATGCGCTGTGCATTCGCCGCTCAGTTTCCGTTAAAGCGATAGACCGCACGATTCTTCGCCCGCTGCAGCGCCTGCGCTTGCTGACAGCGTTTTGACAGTCGTTGTCTGCGGTCATTCAGTGTGATCTATTCATGTTTGCTTGTGCGCGATGACACCACGCTTGTCAATTCAGTTAGAAAGCGAATGTGTCCAAGTATATACAGCCGATAAAACTACTATCCTTACTCCGAATAGCTCTCTACCAATTCGCTATCGCAAATGATGCTTCGCCTTTCGGGCGAAACTGCGACATTTTTTTAACATTTTTACGACGAAAGCTTGTTATTACACAGATTGTCCCCGCCCCACATAGTCGCTCTTCACTCACGCTGCGCTACATATCTTCTTTAGCAATAGGTTTTTGGCATATGTTCGGCTCCAAGTATGGCGCTTGTCAATTCAGTTAGAAAGCGAATGTGTCCAAGTGTATACAGCCGATAAAACTACTATCCTTACTCCGAATAGCTCTCTACCAATTCGCTATCGCAAATGATGCTTCGCCTTTCGGGCGAAACTGCGACATTTTTTTAACATTTTTACGACGAAAGCTTGTTATTACACAGATTGTCCCCGCCCCACATAGTCGCTCTTCACTCACGCTGCGCTACATGACTTCTTTAGCAATAGGTTTTTGGCATATGTTCGGTTCCAAGTATGGCGCTTGTCAATTCAGTTAGAAAGCGAATGTGTCCAAGTGTATACAGCCGATAAAACTACTATCCTTACTCCGAATAGCTCTCTACCAATTTGCTATCGCAATTGATGCATCGCCTTTCGGGCGAAACTGCGACATTTTTTTTAAACATTTTTACGACGAAAGCTTGTTATTACACAGATTGTCCCCGCCCCACATAGTCGCTCTTCACTCACGCTGCGCTACATATCTTCTTTAGCAATAGGTTTTTGGCATATGTTCGGCTCCAAGTATGGCGCTTGTCAATTCAGTTAGAAAGCGAATGTGTCCAAGTGTATACAGCCGATAAAACTACTATCCTTACTCCGAATAGCTCTCTACCAATTTGCTATCGCAATTGATGCTTCGCCTTTCGGGCGAAACTGCGACATTTTTTAAAAACATTTTTACCACGAAAGCTTGTTATTACACAGATTGTCCCCGCCCCACATAGTCGCTCTTCACTCACGCTGCGCTACATATCTTCTTTAGCAATAGGTTTTTGGCATATGTTCGGCTCCAAGTATGGCGCTTGTCAATTCAGTTAGAAAGCGAATGTGTCCAAGTGTTTACAGCCGATAAAACTACTATCCTTACTCCGAATAGCTCTCTACCAATTTGCTATCGCAATTGATGCTTCGCCTTTCGGGCGAAACCTGCGACATTTTTTTTAAACATTTTTACGACGAAAGTTTGTTATTACACAGATTGTCCCCGCCCCACATAGTCGCTCTTGACTCACGCTGCGCTACATGACTTCTTTAGCAATAGGTTTTTGGCATATGTTCGGTTCCAAGTATCGCGCTTGTCAATTCAGTTAGAAAGCGAATGTGTCCAAGTGTATACAGCCGATAAAACTACTATCCTTACTCCGAATAGCTCTCTACCAATTTGCTATCGCAATTGATGCTTCGCCTTTCGGGCGAAACTGCGACATTTTTTTAACATTTTTACGACGAAAGCTTGTTATTACACAGATTGTCCCCGCCCCACATAGTCGCTCTTCACTCACGCTGCGCTACATATCTTCTTTAGCAATAGGTTTTTGGCATATGTTCGGCTCCAAGTATGGCGCTTGTCAATTCAGTTAGAAAGCGAATGTGTGCAAGTGTATACAGCCGATAAAACTAGTATCCTTACTCCGAATAGCTCTCTACCAATTTGCTATCGCAATTGATGCTTCGCCTTTCGGGCGAAACTGCGACATTTTTTTTAACATTTTTACGACGAAAGCTTGTTATTACACAGATTGTCCCCGCCCCACATAGTCGCTCTTCACTCACGCTGCGCTACATATCTTCTTTAGCAATAGGTTTTTGGCATATGTTCGGCTCCAAGTATGGCGCTTGTCAATTCAGTTAGAAAGCGAATGTGTCCAAGTGTATACAGCCGATAAAACTACTATCCTTACTCCGAATAGCTCTCTACCAATTTGCTATCGCAATTGATGCTTCGCCTTTCGGGCGAAACTGCGACATTTTTTAAAAACATTTTTACCACGAAAGCTTGTTATTACACAGATTGTCCCCGCCCCACATAGTCGCTCTTCACTCACGCTGCGCTACATATCTTCTTTAGCAATAGGTTTTTGGCATATGTTCGGCTCCAAGTATGGCGCTTGTCAATTCAGTTAGAAAGCGAATGTGTCCAAGTGTATACAGCCGATAAAACTACTATCCTTACTCCGAATAGCTCTCTACCAATTTGCTATCGCAATTGATGCTTCGCCTTTCGGGCGAAACTGCGACATTTTTTTTAAACATTTTTACGACGAAAGCTTGTTATTACACAGATTGTCCCCGCCCCACATAGTCGCTCTTCACTCACGCTGCGCTACATGACTTCTTTAGCAATAGGTTTTTGGCATATGTTCGGTTCCAAGTATGGCGCTTGTCAATTCAGTTAGAAAGCGAATGTGTCCAAGTGTATACAGCCGATAAAACTACTATCCTTACTCCGAATAGCTCTCTACCAATTTGCTATCGCAATTGATGCTTCGCCTTTCGGGCGAAACTGCGACATTTTTTTTAAACATTTTTACCACGAAAGCTTGTTATTACACAGATTGTCCCCGCCCCACATAGTCGCTCTTCACTCACGCTGCGCTACATATCTTCTTTAGCAATAGGTTTTTGGCATATGTTCGGCTCCAAGTATGGCGCTTGTCAATTCAGTTAGAAAGCGAATGTGTCCAAGTGTATACAGCCGATAAAACTACTATCCTTACTCCGAATAGCTCTCTACCAATTTGCTATCGCAATTGATGCTTCGCCTTTCGGGCGAAACTGCGACATTTTTTTAAACATTTTTACGACGAAAGCTTGTTATTACACAGATTGTCCCCGCCCCACATAGTCGCTCTTCACTCACGCTGCGCTACATGACTTCTTTAGCAATAGGTTTTTGGCATATGTTCGGCTCCAAGTATGGCGCTTGTCAATTCAGTTAGAAAGCGAATGTGCCCAAGTGTATACAGCCGATAAAACTACTATCCTTACTCCGAATAGCTCTCTACCAATTTGCTATCGCAATTGATGCTTCGCCTTTCGGGCGAAACTGCGACATTTTTTAAAAACATTTTTACCACGAAAGCTTGTTATTACACAGATTGTCCCCGCCCCACATAGTCGCTCTTCACTCACGCTGCGCTACATATCTTCTTTAGCAATAGGTTTTTGGCATATGTTCGGCTCCAGGTATGGCGCTTGTCAATTCAGTTAGAAAGCGAATGTGTCCAAGTGTATACAGCCGATAAAACTACTATCCTTACTCCGAATAGCTCTCTACCAATTTGCTATCGCAATTGATGCTTCGCCTTTCGGGCGAAACTGCGACATTTTTTTTAAACATTTTTACGACTAAAGCTTGTTATTACACAGATTGTCCCCGCCCCACATAGTCGCTCTTCACTCACGCTGCGCTACATGACTTCTTTAGCAATAGGTTTTTGGCATATGTTCGGTTCCAAGTATGGCGGTTCCAAGTATCAATTTTCCCTGGTGTGGCCATGTGCATACAGTGGTCTGTGTAGAACTGACAATTCGGTTTCTTCTACTTCATCATCAAGGTGCGCGTGACGGCGGCAATGCTATGGTGGATCCACATCACGCCAGTGTCCTGAGATAATTCGTAACTGCCAGGGCGCAACTTCTGCTACACCGAAGCAGCTGCCTCACGTGCTGCTTCTCTCCCAGATGTCACTTTCGTGCATTTTTGATAGTTTTAGCGCGCGGACACACGTATATGTTGTGACATAGCATACACAAAACGATAGCGTGTTAGCTCGCTATGGTGCATGTGTCAAACACTATTCATGTCTGCGCCGTAGTGTATGTAAACGCGGAGAACGCTATTTCACGATTTTATCAAGCAACCGCTAAGTGTTCACTGTTGCAGTCTCACTGTTGTGCCCTTCGAGATCACGCGAAATTTCAAAACGTAACGGCGTGTATCAAAGATACACGCCGCTTCAAAACTGCCAAGTCATCCGGCATTCTTAGGTCAATTCATTTCCAACTCGTATTTGCTGTCGATTTATATTCTGCGTCAACAGCAATGTACTAGTGCAATTTACCCCTGCTTCTGAGATGCGGTTTCGATTTTATTGTGATAGCAATTATATGGACACTCCAAAGTAGATTTCTGCCGTCGTCGTCGCCGTCGCCGTGAGGTTCCGTATGACGTCAACGGCGTTGAAATCGTCGCCGCGCTCCGGACGCTGTATGTGCGAGTGAAAGTGTGCGAGGGTCGCGTGCTTTCACGGGGAGCGAACGCACGTCGGAGAGCAAACGCGCGTTCTGCGCCGTGCTGCCTGAAAGGCTGCAGAATTAAGCGTCTCTTTCCTCCTTTCCATATATAGAGAGCAAACGCAACTTTTTCCGTCGCGTGAAAGCCTGTGAGAAGACGGGGGGGAGGGAGGGGAGGCGACATTTAGCTGCGGCGCCAAATACGTATTTATATAAAAACGCCGCGCGCGTTCATTGCGAACGCGGGCAAAACGCCGACGGCGTCGACAACAGTTCTGCGTGTGGCTGGTGCTGCATGTCCAAGTTTATACAGCTGACAAAACGACTGTCCTTACTCCTTATAGCTCTCTACTAATTTGCTATCGCAATTGGTGCTTCGCCGTTCTGGTGAATCTGCGACAAATTTTATTGCGATAGCAATTATATGGACACTTCAACCGGATTTCTGCCGTCGGCGTCGCCGTCGCCGTGAGGTTCCGTATAGATCCCAAGGGCTATAAAATCGTCGCCGCGCGCCGTATGCGCGAGCGAAAGAGCGCGGGGGACGCGCGCTATCACGGAGGCCGAACTCCCTCGCGCGCTATCACGGAGAGTGAACGCACGGTGGAAAGCAAACGCAACCGTCGCCCGAAAGACTGTGGGGGTATGGGAGGGAGGGAGGCGGGGCGGCGCTGTGCTCCGGCACCAAAGGCGTATCTTGCCACTCAATCTCCCACGCGAGAGCAAGAAACGGGAAGAGGGGGGGGGGGGGCAGCTTCTCCTCTGCCAACAACTTCTCCTTTGCCCGGCGGTGCCGGTCGCCCGCACCGTCTCTTATCTCCACACGGCTCTGACCTCTGTATGCTCTGTTCATTCGCCGCTCAATTTCCGTTGAAGCGATAGACCGCGCGATCCTGCGCTTGCTGCCAGCGTTTTGACAGTCGTTGGCTGCGGTCATTCAGTGTGATCTATTCATGTTTGCTTGTGCGCGCTGACACCACGATTGTTAATTCAGTTTGTAAGCCAATGTGTATAAGTTTATGCAGCCGATAAAACTACTATCCCTACTCCGAATTGCCCCCTACTAATTCGCTATCGCAATCGATGCTTCGCCTTTCGGGCGAAACTGCGACATTTTTTTAATGCCTCGTCATTCTTTTTTAATTGGAGTATATATATATATATATATATATATATATATATAGGGTGTTTGAGCGAACACTTTCACAATTTATTTTAACACAGTATGCCTAACTATACTCCATCTCAGAAGTTCTCTTCAGCACTGTGTCCTCAGCCAATAGGAAGGGCGACTAGCCCCTGCACATGTCCGCGCTGCGTCTTCTGCTGAGCGTCTCCACGGGGTCTGCTCACAGTGCTGTCGATACACGTTCATTACAGTTATTGTGTCTGGCTTATTAACCCAAAAAATACTAGAATTACGGGATAACTTCTTCGGAGATGCCACTTTGCCATTTCTGCGAAGTTCAGTGATCCACTTGTAAAGGGAGTGAACGCTGACGTTTGTCGGGAGTGCGGTTCTCTTTAGAACAGCTTTAACACTGGCGTACTTACCGATTTCTCTGCGGACCGCACCAAACACATTTAGGGCCACCAACTTCGCCTCCTTCGAAAAAATGGGATAACTTTACATGTAACGGCCCGGTGACTCACTGGACGCCATTTGTGGTGTACACACACGACGGACAACACGGTGGAGACGGATTCCGCCGTCCGTCTGGGTGCGAAGAACATCCAGGCGACCAACGAAGAGCCCACATTCGAGCAGACGACAACGCCGCAGTCGAATACATAGCGGTACCGCCGGAAGCGAGTGCCTTCCGCCTCGAACGTATTAAGTTCCAAACTGACGCTTGTATTTGTTTCAGATTTATTTCCTGACGCTTCAGCAGCAATCGTTTGGTAACTATATTACGCTATTTCCAACAACCACTACCAATTTCTAGGCACATTAGGCTTAGCAGGCGTGGCAAAAGAAATACCTGATCCCACAAATAACGACAAAATGTGCTTGATGCTTTGTCCTCGGCGAGAGATTAAACAAACCGATCACTGATTTCACCATTTATTTATTGCTGTTGGTGCAGTGCAAGAGTGGCAAGCGCAAGTTCGGGTTGAATCAGGCGGCCCGTTCTGCGTGGGTGCTGTCATGTTGATTTGTAACCAGAGTTGCTGGCGTTTACTGATACAACGATTAAAGGCATACGACGCACATGCGAAGTGTAATAAACGTATTGTGTATCTTTGTGACGTGACACGTACCAAAAAGTGCGGATGTCTCAACTCCACCAATTACAAGGCCGTTACATATGCAACTATGTGTTGCTGCGCAAGCATGCGGCTTGCTTACAGCCCGTAGCTTTCGTAGTGCTGAACGGTAGTGGTGAGATGGAGTATATAGACGCTTTCTTAGCTGTACATGTCTTTTAAGATTTGGTGGCACGCTCGGTAAAGCACGCGGGCCGCCCGATCACACGCTAGGCATGTTTGCTTATCTGTATATTTCGCCCGTCTGCTAAATACGCAATAGGTATCTGATTGCGTGTGTAAACTAAATAATTATTGGGTTTTACGTGTCAAAAGCACGATCTGATTATGATGCACGCCGTAAGATTGAGGTGCACGTTAAAGAACACCAGGGTGTCAAAATTAATCCGCAGTCCGCCATCACGGCGGCGTGCCTCATAATCGGATTGTGGTTTTGGCTACATTACAGCGCCATTATTCAGTTAAAGTTTAATACTTCTGCTACGATGCAATGCGCCATGTGAGGCAATGGCAATGCTCAACCCTTTAAGGTATGCCACCACCTTTTTCAAAAATTTTTTTAGTTTTGGTCATTAAATTCTTATTTCACATTTACCGTATAAAGGACCATAATAAATGATATTCAAAAGCAAAAAAAAGAGTGAAAAATTATACTGGCAGTTTGTTATTGACAAAACATTGCCAAAACTTGGCTGTTACGCTGTCACATGTAAGAGGCCGCCTGTGGCGCGAAAAAGAAGAGGAGCACGCGATGCCCGGTGTTCCGAACCGGCGCGAGCGCGCGAGGCGCACGAACCGAGGCATAGTCGAGGGATGAACGGCGCTGTCCGTTGAGTTTCAACGTGGCACCGGGTCAGGAAGGTCGCATCGCCAGCTCCGCTCTGGCGACGGGAGACTTGGGGGTCTGGTTGAGTCCGCGACGCTGGCCGTCCAAGGTGTGGCCGTCGACCTCGGCAAGTTCGGGCGAGGCTCCTGGACGGGCTGCAGCTTCTCACGGCAGGACCAGGCACCCCAGAGAGGATCCCCCTTCTGCGGCAGACCGGCACGTTTGATTCTCCTCGGGACGCCACGTCGGCACTCCTGAAGAAGTTACGACGCATCCGACGCTAGGCCTAGGCAGGTGGGCCTAAGCTACGGCGAACGCCATCGCTGACGGGCTGACGAGCTCATCACCAACGAACTACCGACGAGCTCACCACCGGCAAAAGAGAACGCGAGTCGTCGGCATTTACGGCAGCATCGACACCCGAAGGAATACGACTTGGACCCGACGTAAGGAACTTCTAAGTCAGCGGTCCGTAAGAGCCTACGTTTTTGATTGCGACGCAGTTAGGCCGGGGCAAGGTGGCCAGACTTTGGCGAGCTAAGACTGACCGAGAGACTTTAAGGCGGAGCGAGGCTCCATAAATGAGATAGTTGTTTGCTAGTAGTGTTGCATTAAGTTAGAGATTTGGATTTTCTATTAAGCAAGCTTTTTCGTTGAGTTATGTATAGCTTCGCGTGCCTTTAGTTTTGACTTTCGGTTTTAGTGTGGTGTGCCTGCGTGCGTTCACCGTCCCTGTACATATTAAATCCTCGTTTGCTGTGCCGCCGGTCGTGTCTCTCCTCCATCGAGAGTAGCGCATGCACGCAACTCTCCACACTCCCAAGTAAAGGTGACAAATAGGCCCCCTCTTCAAGAGTTTTTTCTCAAAAAACTGCTCACTCTTGGCGTTCAGGTGATGACTGTGACTCCTTGTAGTGACATTGGTGCTGGTTCATTGAAGACTCGATGCACTACACAACACCACACTGTTGCGCACAGTTCACCAGACGCACTGTTCACCGCGTTTAAGAGTTCACTTTATGCACATTTCAGCCTATGTATTCACCTAGTGCCGTCTGCGTTATATTTCACAGTCTCAATTGTCAATCGCCCTACTCATGAATTCCGCTCCCACATTCTGTCTGCCTTTGATATATTGTATATGGAAGCAATACTCTTGCAAGGTGAGGCTCCATCTCATTAACCTACCATTTGTCAGTTTAGCTTTGCTCAAAAACTGTAGTGGTTGGTGATCTGTTTGCACCCGAAATTGTTTGCCGAATAGATATATGTGAAACTTTTTCACAGCCCAAACGAGAGCTAGGCATTCCTTTTCTACTGTAGAATAATTTTGCTCAGCCTTATTTAGTCGCCTACTATCAAAAAACACGGGATGGAGTTTTTCTTCTTTCTCTTGCAAAAGTACTGCTCCTAACGCTTTATCTGATGCGTCTGTGCGAAGCAGGAACTCTTTCTGTGTATCCGGTGCTAGAAGAACCGGCGGATGTGCCAAACTGTTCTTTAACATCTCAAAGGCCTTCTGATGTCTATCTTCCCATTCTACTATGTTGCTCGCTCCCTTCTTTGTTAATTCTATCAGAGGACCTGCCACTTCAGCGTAATGTGAGATCAACTCTCTATAGAACCCTGTCAAACCTAGAAACGATTGCACCTGTTTCTTAGTCCGTGGTCTGCATACCACTTGAATCTTCTCCAGCGTATCCTCCCTGGGTGCAACCATGCCCATTCCTAACTTGTGCCCTAAGAATTCTACAGCAGCATAACCTAACTCACATTTGGTGGGTTTGATTGTCAATCCTGCATCCTTGATTCTTATTAATAACTGTTCCAGGGCTAGTAAATGTTCTTCCCACGTGTCTGTGGCAACTAAGATGTCGTCAATATAGTGCTCGACATGCGGCACACCATTCAACACTTGTCTCATCAACCTCGTAAACACAGCTGCTGCAGTTTTCAATCCGAACGGCATATATCTAAATTGAAATAATCCCTTCGAACATGAGAATGCAGTTTTCCTTTTGGACGTTTCCTCCATTGGTATTTGCCAATACCCTTTTGCCAGGTCGAGCTTTGAGAAATATTTCTTCTTAGCTACCCTTGCCACCACTACATCTATTCTAGGTATTGGTTCCGCGTCAGTTTCTAGCACGTTATTCAGGCGCCTGAAATCCACGCATACCCTGTTGGAGCCATCTGCTTTTTTAACCACCACTAGAGGTGCGTTATAGGGAGAGTTTGCCCTTTCAATAATGCCTTGTTTCAGCATCTCTTCAACCTCCCTCTCTATGGTGTCCTGCATTGCCAGCGGTAGAGGGTATTGTTTTACATGTACTGGCTCTTCTGTGGAACACTGTAGCTCACACTGTACTACATTCGTCCGCCCCGGTAAATCTGCAAACACTACTTCAACGTTGTGTATTAGCGCTTTCAGCTCTTTTGTTTGTTTATTTGTTAGGGCTGGATATAACTTGACGCTCTCCACAACCATAGTCTTCTTATCAACATACGTTGGTACTTCGCCATGGTCATTCTCCTCCGCGATTACCATACAAACTCTAGCTCCCGCGTCATCCTCCCCTTTTCCAGTTTCTTCTCTATCTTCATATTTCTTCAACATGTTAATATGAAACACCTTTCTGTGACCCTGCACCTCAATTTCATAATCCAACTCATTCTTCTTCTGCGTCACCATGAAAGGTCCCTTCCACTGCATCAAAATTTTATTATGGTTTGTCGGGAGCAGCACTAACACCTTATCTCCCGCTTCTAATCTTCTAGACACTGCTTTGCGGTCATAATATTTCTTCTGAGTTTGTTTAGCCTGCGCTAACTTCTCATGGGCCAACTTACACGTCTCCTCCAACCTGTTCCTCAGCTCCAATACATAGGTATAGGTCGTCTTTTCCTCACTACCCAGTTCTTCTTTAGTCCACAACTCCTTGAGAATAGTTGTCGGCCCTCTGACTGCTCTGCCATAAATCATCTCGAATGGAGAAAACGCTATGCTGGCTTGTGGTACCTCTCGGTACGCGAACAAGAGCGCTGGCAAGTATCTATCCCAGTCTTTTGGCCTCTCCTGACACATCCTCCTGATCATTGTTTTCAATGTCCCGTTAAACCTTTCCACTAACCCATTGGCCATTGGATGGTACGGGGTAGTTAGCTTTTGATCTATGGATAGCAGCCTGTTTATCTCTTTCATCACTTCCGATGTAAAGTTAGAGCCCGTGTCACTTAAAATCTCCTTTGGAACGCCGTACCGGGAAAACATCTCTAATAATGCTTCGGCCACCTGAATCGTGTCTACCGTCTTAAGTGCTACCGCGTCAGGATACCTAGTGGCAACATCCACTAACGTGAGCACATATCTGTTACCTTTCCCCGATGTGGGACTAATGTGTCCTACAATATCAATCGCTACACGGTGGAATGGTAGCTCAACAATAGGCATCTTTCCTAACGGTGCCTTTCCTACACGACCCTTCGCCACCGTCCTTTGGCATATATCGCAGGACCTGACGTATCTCTTCACGTCGCTTTGTACTCCAATCCAGAAGAACTCCTCTGTAATTCTCGCCAACGTGCTCCCTATCCCTTGATGTCCTGCCATCACACTGTCATGTCCTATCTTCATTACTGTTTCTCGCAGTTCCTTTGGGACCATTAACTGCTGAACCTCTCTTCCTGAATTGAACACACACCTCCGGTATAATAAGTCGTTCTTCTTGAAAAACTCCGCCACGTTTCGACTTCTTTGTCTTCGTACTACTTCCCCTATCTTCTGTACGCACTTCTGCAATGATTCGTCTTTCTCCTGTAATTCCTTGAACTCAGCGACCGTTGAACTCAGAGGGGTCCGTAAGAGCCTACGTTTTTGATTGCGACGCAGTTAGGCCGGGGCCAAGGTGGCCAGACTTTAGCGAGCTAAGACTGACCGAGAGACTTTAAGGCGGAGCGAGGCTCCATAAATGAGATAGTTGTTTGCTAGTAGTGTTGCATTAAGTTAGAGATTTGGATTTTCTATTAAGCAAGCTTTTTCGTTGAGTTATGTATAGCTTCACGTGCCTTTAGTTTTGACTTTCGGTTTTAGTGTGGTGTGCCGCGTGCGTTCACCGTCCCTGTACATATTAAATCCTCGTTTGCTGTGCCGCCGGTCGTGTCTCTCCTCCATCGAGAGTAGCGCATGCACGCAACTCTCCACACTCCCAAGTAAAGGTGACAAATATTGGCGAGCCTGCCAGGATTGATACGGCCCAGTCACCGATACTCGGGAGCTGTAAAGATGGAGTGGGAACGTTTGGCGGCGGTAGCGAAGGATTTAAATATGTCGAAGGAGGAGACGATGGCGTTTTTTGAATACACGCAGCAAGAAAAAGAAAAAGAACACGAACGAGAGCGCGAGAAGCACGAACGAGCACGCGCGGAGCAGGAACAACAGCGCAAAAGTGAAAAAGAAATTTTAGAGTTGAAGATTAAACTGGCAGAGATGAATGCCAGGTCTCGCGAGGGGTCGATTTCCCCCAGGTCGGCGTCATCCGACTCTACTTCGCCCAGACCAAAGCAGATCTGCCCCAGGAAGTTAATGGCTCCATTTGATGAGCGTAGAGATGATTTAGATGCGTATTTGCATCGCTTTGAAAGAATAGCGGTCGGGCAAGGCTGGGCAAGGAACGAGTGGGCTAGCGCCTTAAGCCTGTGTCTAGTTGGTGAGGCTTTAAGTGTGTTTGGACGGATGCCCGCCGAAGAGAGCTTAGACTATGACAAGGTGAAAAACACTTTATTACAAAGATTCCGGCTAACCGCTGAGGGTTTCCGCGAAAAGTTCAGGTCATGCAAGCCGGAAGACGCGGAAACTGGAAAACAGTTTGCATGTAGATTAACAAACTACTTTGAGAGATGGATGGAGTTGTCGGAGGCCGACAAGACATACGAAGGGGTGCGAGACAAGGTCGTAGGAGAACAATTTCTCGCCAGGTGCAGCGACAGTCTGGCGGTATTCCTCAAAGAGAGGAAATTAAAAACAGTGGAGGAGATGGCAGCGCACTCAGATCAGTTTGTAGAGGCACAGGGTCTAAGAAATTTAGGAAAGAGTGGCAAGGACGCGCCGATGGCAGCTGCAGGTGAGACGAGGAATCGGGCTCCCATGAACAGGCAAGAGACGCCCCAAAGATGTTTTCTTTGTAACCGGCTGGGACATATAGCAATGAACTGTCGGGTGAAGGATAGTAGACGTGGTCCACCAGTGGTTTGCCAGCTATGTCAAAAGAGAGGGCATGGAGCGCACGAATGCAGATCAGGATACGCAGACAAAGCTGCATGTATGATGAAAGGTAAAGAGGGTGAGCCAAGAGAAAAGAACATGCCCGTGGTGGAGGGAGAAGTTCAAGGACGCCGGGCCACAGTTTTGAGAGACACGGGGGCGAACACAGTATTGGTTAGGGAAAGTCTGGTGCCGTCAGAGAACATGACCGGCTATTTCAAACCAGTCATTTTGGCGGACAGGTCTGTTAAGTATTTACCAGAGGCGCGAGTTCAAGTATCAACACCATATTTCACAGGAGTGGTCACAGCTAGGTGTGTAGAAGATCCTCTGTTTGACTTGATGTTGGGGAATCTATCAGGGGTGAGAAGGGCGGATGACCCAGACCCTAACTGGAAGAGGACAGAAGATTTAGAGAAGAGAGAAAAGCCAAAAACGCTCGAAGAGGAGTCACCTGAGGTAGAGGTAGCAGCGGCAGTACAAACGCGAGCCAGGAGTAAGAGTACTAAACCCTTAAAACCATTACCGGTCACGAACATTAAGGGGTTGAGCATAACGGTCGCTGAGTTCAAGGAATTACATACGCGAACATTCATAACTAGCGAATGGAGTGCAGGATTTGTAAACTTTTTGGCACAGAGGTAGCCAACTAACCAGACTGTGCAACTAACTAGGATCTTTGCCATCCGATGATTGGGAATCAAGATATAGTAAAAATACCAAAGAAAACAAAAAATGTGTCATTTTTGTCTGCATTGCTTGGAATAAAACATGATTACATCAAAACTTATCATTCGTTTTCATTAATCCTAGTTCATTGCACAGGCTAGTAATAAAGGAACGAGTGTACAAAGTTTCGTTTAAAACTATTTATTGAGTTTCAAGTTACAACTGTTTGCGCAACAGGAAAGTGCAAGAAATCAAGTTTTGAGAAAAACAAGATTAAAGTTTTCCAATCCTTGCACAACAAGATCATCATGCCCTAGAAAGTTAAAATCCTCTAGGTTCATAGCTAGGGCCCTTCTTAGCTGCCACTAGCTCTGTTTTGGCTTTTATTGAAGCCCATATTTTCTTGCGGAGATATTTTGCCTCAACCTTTGATTGATGCTGGGCCTTCTTCACACGGTACTGGTCACTGGCTCAACATGCTACAAACGTGTGATGGCCAGGTTCAATGCCTGCTTCCCTCAAAATATGTGTTGTACTTCTGTTGCCATCGTTGAAGTGGCACACAGCATCATATAAACCAAAAAGGAGGATGGGCAGGCTCACGCGGACGTCTTTGGTACCCGTTGCCATATCGTACCGTTGAAGCTCTCGTTACATTTTGGTTTTTTCCGTGCAGGTACTTCTTTAAATCGGTACAAAGGTCAGCATAAACCGGCTTCACTTTGAATCTTTTTTCGAATGTTTTCTATTTTTTCGAAAGTTTTGATTGAAACTTTTGTTTCAATCGCCTTTTTACCTTGAACTTGGTCATGCCGTCCTATAAAAACGTTCAGCCTATGTTATTACTGTGGCTACTAAAAATAATAGCTATAAAAACGACGATCCCGGTAGCATTCAGAGCGGCAGCAAAAGCGCACGCAACGTGAACAGAGACGCACTTTTAACGCTTGTAGCGTCAGGCATCCCCCTTACGGAAATTTCAAGCAATGTTTTAAAAAAAGGAAGCCTTACAAATTGTCTTTGAATAATCTTTTATGTATCAAACTAAAACATAACAGAAAAATCTCAATATACGCCGCTGATTTCCGCTGAGTTATCAGTTTCTGTTGCCACACCATATTCTTTTCGGTTTCAGAACCGTTCACAAGCTGTTAGTAAGTTGGCTATAAGTTTTGAACTAAATAAGATAAAAACATAATTCTTTCTGCAGAACATTTTTGAATGTTTGGGAATTCTCGAAATCTAAAAAAGAGAAAATGTATATTTTTCTTAAAAAGCGCCTTTTCAAAGGTGGTGACATACCTTAAGAGATTATGAACAATGGCGCACAACACCACCTAAAGCAAACACGTCTAGCTGCATGTTCTCTGTACTACCACGGCCGCTGGATAACCCAGCGCGGGATCGAAACCCGGCCGCATTTCGATGGAGGCGAAATGCAAAAACGCCCGTGTGCTTGCGTTGTAGTGCATGTTAAAGAATGCCAGGTGGTCAAAGTTAATCCAGGAGCCCTCCACGTAAAACCCCAGAAAGAAGATGGATAACCCAGCGGCCGGGCTAATACGCAGTGAAACACCTGTGGTGGACGCAAGGTAGCATTTAACACCAACTCACCACTCTCGTATTGGACTAATTAACCATTCGCCGTCAACATCACCGCTAATTATCGTCAGTCAGAGAAAACAGCACAAGAAGCTTCGCTTACATCGATTCGCACAGTGCATTGTATCCGCCATAATGCTTCTTTCTTTTACTTTCAATAAACCTGCGGTTGCACGTCAGCCATTGATGGAATTGTGGCACTCTGGAAGCTGGTAAACAGTTCTATTTGGTGCGGTGGCTGCAGGTGCTATAAAGTAATATTTAACTGTGAGCGACTGTCCTTGACACACTCTGAGAACGATTCTGTCAGCTTGTTGTATTACTAAAAAAAAAGTTGGCGCAGTTTCACCTTAAAGGCGAAGCATCAATTGCGATAGCAAATTTGTAGAGAGCTATACGGAGTAATGATAGTAGCTTAATCAGCTGTGTAAACTTGGACATGCAGCAGCACCGGCAACACGCAGAACTGTTGTTGACGCCGTCGGCGTTTTGCCCGCGTTCGCCCAAAATGCGTGCGGCGTTGGTGACTGTTGCCGGAGCCTCTGGTATAAATAGGCACTTGGTGCCGCAGCTAAACGTCGCCTCCCCCCCGGCCTTTCGCGCGTCGGAAGAGGGCGCGTTTGCGCTACATATATGGTGATTGTAAAGGAGGAAAGAGACAGAGACGCCTACTTCTGCAGCCCTTAAGGGAGCACGGCGCAGAACGCGTGTTTGTTCTCCACCGTGCGTTCACTCCCCGTGAAAGCGCGCGTCCCTCGCGCCCTTTCACTCTCGCATACAGCGTTCGGCGGCGCGCGGCGACGATTTCATCTCCATTGACGTCATACGGAACCTCACGACGACGGCGACGCCGACGGCAGAAATCTGCTTTGGAGTGTCCATATAATTGCTATCGCAATAAAAACTTTAAACTGAGCCGTAGGGAGGGCTCCAGAATAATTTGTACCCCCTTGGGATTATTTAACGTCCGCCTAAATAAAAGTACACGGGTGTTTGAGCATATCGCCCCCGACTAAATGCGGCCGCCGTGGCCGGGATCGGTTCCTGCGAGCGCATGCTATGACGCCCAACCATGGCTATCCAGATGGTATACCCCCCCCCCATGTAAACAGGAATTTCGTCGCGAGCACCAGTTTCTCCTGTGGTGCTTCTGCGAAAAAAATAAGCCTGCTGTTTTGGCAACAGTTTTGTTGATGTGCCAGGGATAGACGGCCATGCCGCTTGTCGTCCGGAATGCACTCGACGAGTGTGCAATTTTCTCGGCAGATGCAAGGGGAAACGAGCACGAATTGTGTTTGCTACTGCAGTCTGCTTTGTACTAAGAGCTGTCATTTTCAGCGTCTTTCTTTTTGTAATTGCAATGTCTTTTTATCTGTGTGGTGGTTCGTGTATTCAATAAATGTCTACAGCGCATCTGTGTTCGCCAAAATTTTACGCTAGTGCGTGGGCCAGCATGCCCCAGCGCGCGGCTATTGCGTTTCGGCAGGACAACAGGCAGTGAAATGTGCTTTATTTCGCAATTTTATTAGCAACTGTTGCAGATGAAGAAGTACAATACACATAGGGATATTGCATACCTGAGCATCTCGCATCTACAGTACAAACCGCACATTCTATATAGGCCCATATACATAATGCTTCCTACCATTTGGGAATAGCAAAAGTAATATTTTCTTGCTTTTCATGTGACTATCCTACCAACGTCAATAATTTGTCGCAACAGTTATCTGTGATTACTTATACAAAAACCTTGTCATTAAGCGCGACCGGTTCAAAGGATGAGGACAGCACATTTCACATGCCCAAACACAGACGGGACAGAGACTCGGGGGAGGTGGAATTGTCCGTGCTGGGACTGTATTCTGCAAAAAAATGGAGGTAATAAGTTATATGCTTGCACATAACGCAATTGCAGGAAAAAATTTCGGCACTGTCTCCGCAACACAGTGTTTTCAATTCATGTACGTCAACTCTTATATTTTCTGGTGATATTTACGCTAAAAATATGGGACAAAGATTTAGCAATCCAAATTCTTTTATTTTACACGTGAAATTCTTCTTTTAACCGCTACTACTGAAATAACTGGTTCGGTAATGCTGCTTTCTCAATAGTTGTCCGAAAACATTCATAAGTTTCTTACACCTAAATTATCTTCATCAATGAATTTCTTATTCACTTGTCAATAAGACACTGACGGATTGGTTTGTCCAACCATTTTTATACTCCTTTTCTTCCTAGTTCTGCAGAATGCCCATTACAGGAAGACGATCTTCCAAAAGTTGTAAGCCACTGGTCAACGGCCTACGAGCATTTCTTACTCTAGAAGAACTTGTGTAACAATGGGAACAAAACAATGCGGGAACAACGGCGCGCGTGGCTCGCTAAGCACCGACGTAAGCACCTTCGTACGCTTTGCACCACAGCGCGACTTGACACGAAGGTAAATTCGCTCGCTTACAACAAAGTCTGCTCGTCTGTTTAGTTCAGTTAACAACCGCGAACATCGCACATCGCAGATGAATATTCGATAAAGAACAAACAAGCAGACATGTTTTTTTCCTTTTTTTGGCGACACACAACACTCCGCTACGCAAAGTAAAATAAACTCGCTGTCGTAGCAGACTTCGCGAAGAATACATCGCTTTTAGTGCTTTCTGCACCAGCGCAGAGCTCCAATTGGTCTCCGCACCTTGTGAAGCTCTAGGCGGGTTACATTGTCTAACCAAGAGCAGGCAAGCAGAATATTCTCTACCTTAACCCCTCGGCCGTGCAGCAAGCATTCAAACATATTCAGCAAAGATAAATTATCAGTGTATTTATTCCATAGAGTGAACAGCAGTCACTGAAAATAACGAAACGCAATTTGCCTCAGCGGGTTAACGAGCACTCACTCGACTCAGGAGCTGCTGTCGATAGGTAGCTTCAATGTATTTACGCAACACAGAGAAATGTACCGCTTACGGAATACCCTTCCGTTCGTCTTATAGCCGCTTCGATAAGGTTAGCGGCTATTCGTTACATATCGAATGCATAAAAATCGTGCATACTTTATGGCTTTCTTTAAATTATGCACTGGGAGGCACATGCAGACCACCTGCGCAAATCGGGTATGTGGCCAGGCGGACACAAAGTGAGATGATAATTATCGCTGTCAGCAGCCCAATTAACCAAAATTGAATAATTAACTTTTTATTGACTGCAGTAAGTGTGTATGTTTGTATTCAAAAGTTGAGGCAGTCGTGTTTCTACACAGTTTCACTTGAAAGAATTCTTCTAGCGTGTCTTTGTTCCAAGATATCCAACTCCAAATTTTAATTGTCGTTCGCATGATTACGCATGCAAGAGAGTGAGGATCGGCGCAATAAGCTCCTCCCTGATGTGACGCGGCTATTGCGTGCGGCGTTTAGTCTGACAACGGGGCGGAGGCATTGGCAAAGATAATAACTGTCCACCTTCCCCTCACGGCTGGCGAAATGAAAAAAAAAAATCTAAGAACCCGTAACCGCTGTCGTAACACGCGACCGCGCAGCCGGTAAAGATGGCGGCAGCTGCCATGCCGAGATAATGGCGCGAGCGGAGAAGCCGGAGGGCAGTACGCGTGCGTAATGGTGACTAGACGACCGGGAATGGTCCTTGTCTGGCCTACGCAAATAAAGAGACTGCTGATTTCCAAGTATTGTACGTTTTATTGAAATCAAGAGCAACAACTGCACCATCAACAGCAGAAACCTTTTTAGCTATGCTAACGAATATTTCATACTGCCGCTTTAAGTTTGGTGTTGTCATGCACAAATGTCATGACAACATTCCACCCATCAAGATGTCAATGCCCTAAAAATGCCCAAAATGCCTCCCTTCCACAGCAACGCAAGGCATAAACCGCTCTCGCGTCGACTCGATAACTCTGCGCAGTACGACAATTGAAATTTGGAGTCGGATATCTCGGAGCACGCGGACACGCTAGAATAATTCTTCCGACTGATACTGTTTAGAAACACGACTATCTCTAAGTTTTCAATACAAACATACCCACATTGTACAGTCAACCAAAAATAATTGTTCAATTTTAGTTAATTGGGCTTCTCACAGCGATAATTATCATCTCACTTTGTGCCCCCTTAGACACATAACTTATTTGCACAGGTGGTCTTCGCGTGCCTCCCAGTGCCTAATTTTAAGAAAACCATAAAGCTTAGTTTTGAACACCTTGTATTAGCAGGCGCAACCGCCAAGCACATGGTTGTATTGGGTAACGTCCTTTTCCTATAATGATGATGATGATGATGCCTCAATACTTGGCACAACCCACTGAGGGGGATAGGCCACGAACCGGGTGGTATTATGATAGAAATTTGAAATAAATTAATTTATAAATACATAAGTATAAGAATAAAAATAAATGAGTAATTCAAAATGAGAAATAAAGCAATAATAAAAGAATTTAGTAGTGTTTACTAAGTTAGTCAGCCTTGCCTGAATAGGAATAGTAATATGAATTTAATAATAAATTAAATACAGCAAAGGAAATACGTAGATTTTGAATAATAATAATAATAACATAATTGTGGTTTTATGACTTTACTTTTTGAATTTGCTAAAGCTATAATTTATTGAAGGATAAATAAAGCAATCGCGTAACAATGGGAAAATATTAATAAGGCAATCTTTTTGTGGCACATAAAAAGTTATAAATGGCTCGGCAAACATTCCCGTGGCCATATCCTAACACCGTGGCTCCAAGTGAGAGTAAAACTGAACTGCTTAACGGCAGTCCTAGATTACGAAGTGGGATTTCTAAACATCGTTGTCGATGATTAGAAAACCGCCGACAGGATAGTAAAAAGTGATCAATAGATTCTGGTTCATTGCAGAGGTAGCATAATGGTGATGCCGCCAGACCACATCTGTGCAAGTAAAAATTTAGTTGTGGAATACGGCAACGCAGTCTTGTCAGTGTTACTTCGAATTGCCGGTTGGGACACCACTGTCGATTCCAAGAATAATTTAGATGTATAAAGTCTGTTGATTTTGCTAGTGCGAGGCTTTTCTTGTCTTCAGTCAAAGCAAACTGCCTATATCTGGCTGCAGTGATATACGCAGTTGCCGGCAGCACAGATATCGCCGGACCCTTTAAAGAAGCTCGTGCTAAAGAATCAGCTATTTCATTAAGTTGGATGTCTCGGTGGCCTGGTACCCATACTAAATGAACTAACTTTAAGTGGGGAGGAGCTAATGTATAAAACGTGTTTAAAGCTGTCAAATTTGTAGATGCGTTAAGCGCGCTGCATACAGAAAGTGAATCTGTGACAATAATAACTTTTGTAACATATAGCGGTAACTTTCTCAATGCAAGAATTATTGCCAGAAGTTCGGCCTGAAAAACTGGTGTGTAATCTGGCAGGCGAAGTGAAAAAGACCAATCGAGGGATGGTGAGTATATTCCCACGCCTGCCTTCTCTTCACACGAGGAAGCATCAGTCGCTATTACATTTATTGGGAAATTGGCCAAATAATCTTGCAAAAGGGCATTCAAATATGTTGGTGGCAGCAGTTTTGCGTTATTGGGGAAAATATCCGCAAATTCTATTTTAAAGGACAATTTGGAGCTATCTAACGGAATGATTTCCCTAATGTGAACATTGAAAGGTGCTAATTGTTCCTGCACAAATACAACTTGTGGGGTATGTAACCGAGGCCACGTGATCTCAAAAAATGAATTTGGTTCACTAATAAATATATATTCTGTACGTCTAAGAGGCGACTCATAAGCCCTTAAGTAGGTTTGAACCGTAAGCATGCATAATCTCGTGTGAAGAGAAGGTAAGCGCGCTTCCTGGTATAACACGTTATTAGCAACAAATTTAGGCAGACCTATACATAATCGAAGAGCTTCTCTTTCTAAAAGAAGAAGTGGTCTTATTTTATATTTTGCACTTCCGGAAAACAAAACACAGCCAAATTCTATAATCGGTCGTACATACATACGGTAGATCATAATTAATGTGTCACTTCGCATACCAGAACGCCGGTTACTGATTCTACGTAATAAACCTACAGCTCGTGTCCCTTTCGTTGCAATATTTTCTATGTGAGAACGCCAGCTAAGTTTTTCATCATATGTGATACCCAGGTACTTAAGCGACTCTACTTGTGGAATTATTCTCTGATCACATACTAAAGATAAATGTATCGGCCCGGAAAGCGGAAAGACAAGGACTGCACTTTTGTTTACGTTTAGAGACAGGTGAAGAGTGTGAAGCCACGTCTCTAGCATACTGAGGTATGTTTGCAAGGACAGATAAAGGGAATTGATGTCTCTTGCTGTCGCGAAAAATGCGATGTCGTCTGCATAGACATAGAGATGAACTTCCCGGCTCAGTGGAACTGAACTCATCAAAAGGTTAAATAGGACAGGAGACAGAACAGCCCCCTGGGGCACCCCTCTTGTCTGATCGAATTTTGTTGAAGAAACGCCGTTTTGAAAACAATAAAATTTTCTATTTCTTAAAAATGCAAAAATCCATGTCGTTATATATCTCGGAAAATTGTAGGACTGTAATCTGTCCAGTAGTAGTGGGTATTCGACACTGTCATAAGCTTTCGCCACGTCAAGAGTCACTAAAGCACTCAATTCTTTTCTATTTCTAGCAAGTTGGATACGGCTTTCCAAGTCTACATGCGCACACCAAATAGAGAGACCAGGACGGAAACCTATTTGACTTGGGCTCAGTAACGAATTTTTAGATATATGATCGATCATGCGATCATATAGAACTCTTTCAATAAGTTTTACCATATTTGAGGTAAGAGAAATAGGTCGAATATTGTCAAGATCGTAGCCAGCTCCTTGTTTTTTAAGTAGCGGAATTATTTTGGCTGTCCTCCATTCTTGAGGAATCCAAGCATTTTTTAGAGAATAATTCACGGTGTTTAGAAGTTCCTCAGGAGACATTGCAAACAAAATTTTTAACATGGCATTGGAAATGCCATCAGGACCTGGTGCTGAGGCAGGCAAAGATCTAACGATATTGGAAAGCTCCGACACTGTGACTTCCACAAAGTCATCCGCGATGGGAGGTCTTAATTGTCGATTCGGCAAACGTGATGTTAAGCGTTGAGCTAATCCCTTTCCTATGAATTCTAATGAAGCAGCTGTCTCACGTGGTGAAAGAATTATCGATGTAGTATTCGCTGATGTCGGTATGAACTTTCTATACCGAAGGAATCTGAACAGTGTTTTTTTGTTGTTAGGCTTAGAGAGGAATTCATGATGTTTTTTATCATATTCGTCTTTGGCATTCGATACAGTTCTTTTGAATGTGGCAGCTGCAAACTTATAATCACTCCAGTTACTCGGAGACTGATTGTAAAGTAGTTTTTTCCAAGCGGCTTTTCGTCTTCTATAATCCCGCGTGCACTCCGAATTCCACCAAGGAGAGTGAGTACGTTTATCTTTGTTAATATTGAACTGAGATCTTTTATATGAACTTTTTAATACCGCGCAAAGACTCATGGCTTTGATGTCATCCGGCACCGTTATCTGGGAGTTGAGGGTCGCTTTTAATACACTCTGAAATTTCTGGTAATTGACAAAAATTCGCGCCGGAGACTCTAAAGAAGTAAGAGGGCACAGAATATCAAATCTAATGGGTAGATGGTCGCTGTTTGAAGCAGAGTCGACTGTAGACCAGGAAGTCACGCACATCCCCGCGCTGGCAAATGTTAGATCCAATGCTGATTTATAACGGCCTTGAATAAACGTAACTGTTTTCGTGTTTAAGCAACAAAAATTTTGATTAATTGCCCAGTCCGATAATCGTTTTCCACATGAGTCTGTTCGGAAACCCCAAGCCACATGGTGTGAATTAAAGTCTCCCGCTATCACAATTTCTTTCCTACAAGATTTGACAACGTTATTAAGGTATCGAATATCTTGAACACCTGCAGGAAAATATGTATTAACTAAAGAAAACGGAGAACAACCAGGAATAGTTACATCTATTGCTAGTATCTCGCACTCCGTAGACATATACTGATATGATATTGTTGCTTTGTGGCATATTTTATTTGTTATCAGGAAAGCGAGTCCTCCACCTCTGGATGGACGGTCCAATCGAAATAAACGGTAGTTTCTTATGTGGAAATCTTGGCCATGTGATAGCCAAGTCTCCTGCAAAAGAATAATGTCGGGAGAAAATTGAGAACAAAAATATACTAAATCTGTGGCTGCAGAAATAATGGAACGGCAGTTCCACTGTAATACCTTTAAAACACCTATGATGAATTAATGCCTACTGTAGAAATCACTTGCTCTAATAGACTGTCTTTTAAAAAATCTTTCTTCGAAAGACTGTCTTTACCGTGTTTTGCGGGTTTTGATTTATGGATAGAACTTGAAGAATTGGGGTTAGCATCGGATTTAGAAATGTTATCTTTAACAATTTTTTTTGGTTTTGGAGTGCGGGACAGAGGTGGATGAATTATCATTAGGTGATCTTGTGCGTTTAAGCGTCGGAAGATCCATTTCTACGTCCTGGTTGTTTTCCGACACTGATCCAGAGAAGCATCCGTTGTCGGTCTGCTGAGTTGAAGTTGACGGTCTTGCATTTTTAGTGCTTTCTGCAATGACTGGCGAGGGATCTATTAGGTGCCCAGCGTTCGATGTAATGGGATTTGTAGGAATCTGCGAGCTAGTGTTAGGGCTCGTTACAGAACTGAAAAGCTGAATCATTTGTGATGTCATCACATGAGCTAGAGTCTCCGATAGGTTTGATGTTAGTCGTTCCATAGCCTTTGAGAGCGCTTTTTCGACAGCTATCGCAATAGCATCGGAAAGGGTCGAGTTTTCCTATAAGCTCGGAGAAACCGATACCTGGCTTCGCTACAGGTCTTCTTCCTCTTTCTAGGGTTTTACATGCCAAAACGAATTCTGATTATGAGGCACGCCGTAGTGGAAGGCTCCGGATTAATTTTGACCACCTGGGGTTCTTTAACTTGCACTACAACGCAAGAACACGGGCGTTTTTGCATTTCGCCTCCATCGAAATGCGGCCGCCGCGGCCGGGATTTGATCCCGCGATCGCTATGCTCAACGCCTGAGCTGACTGAGCCACCACGGATGGCTACAGGTGTTGCTCTAGCCGTATAAAACGCGGGTTTATCGTCAGCAAAAACGGTAAATTTCGGTAAATAAGAAAGGCTACTATCATCATCATCATCATCATCATCATTGACAGAAGCTGACCCCCCCTCAGAAAAAACCTGGATCCGCCCCTGAGTACACTCTACTTCCGCTTTCGCACTGCCGTCGGCTCTGTCTTGGCTCTGCTTCTGGCCGCGCGGTTACGCTTTCTGCAAAAAAAAAAAAAAAAAAAAAAAGCCGTAGCGCCGTCTGCGGGCGCCGTTTTACACACCGGTGGCACAACGTCACGATATGGCTATGACGTCACCACTCCTCGCTCGGGCGCGCGATTTGAATTGCGTTAGAGACACGCGGACGCTTCAAAAGCAATTTTCTCTTAAAATAAGTCTTTTCTTGGCACGAAACAAGCGTTTCGAGGTTTCTGGTATCATATTTTAACAGTCCTCGTTGACATAATATTTGCCTTTAGTGTCCCTTTAAACTATCATTTTCGTATTCAGGGGGTGAAAAAATATAATAATTCGTTCAAAGCCCACTTTTTTCGAAAAGTGATTTAGCTGCTCTATAACTTGTGATATTGCGTCCGCTACCACTGTTGGTTAGGGCACCAAGACCCAATGATTAGAAGCTTTCACGACAATGATCGCTCCTGTCCTTTCGGACCAATAGGCGGACGCACTTCATTGCCTTCTCGCCTCCTACCGGGGCATTTTCGATCTCGAAAACGGACCACTGGGTCAAACGTACGTTGTGGAACATCGGGTACACAACGGCGACGCCAACCCGATCCACCGACGAATCCTACCGCGTCTCTTCTACTGAGCCCCAAGTCATACAAAAAGGAAGTCGAAAAGATGCTTGCCCGAGATATTACTGAGCCTTCTGTAGCCATTGGGCTTCTCCGGTCGTGCTCATGACCGCTGGCGCTACCATGTCGACAATCGCCATCTCAACCAACAAAAAAGATATGCATCCGCCGCCGCAGATTCATACTTTCGCTCCGGTAACTGGCAGATTGCAAATGACGGCATGAAACGTGTAAAGACCGCTTTTAAATGCGAAGCATTTCTTGGCGAACCTATCCCACTTTGACAGTATCTATCTATCTATCTATCTATCTATCTATCTATCTATCTATCTATCTATCTATCTATCTATCTATCTATCTATCTATCTAGCCGCCTACGTCTTGGTGCTCTCATGATCGTATCGTTAACTTGGTATTTACCAAAATTAGCATACTATGACAACACTACGAACATAAATGATAGGTCATGACATGAACATCATGACATGTGTGTCATGTAGGTCATGAAACAGCTGCCTTGGTGCTCTCGTGGTCGTTTCGTTAACTTGGTAGGTACCAAAATTGGCATAGTGTGACAACAGTGTATGACAAACATAAATGACAGGGATGATACGAATGTTATGATATGCGTGTCATGTAGGTCATAAAACAGCTGCCTAAAATGACAATTATAAAGGGGGTTTATTGGAGTTCGTAGCGACAGCGGGTCGCAGGATGTACCGAGCCCAGTCCTCTCGCTCGAGCTTCTGCTGCGCGCTTGATGCTGCCGAATGCTGCTGACTCTGCGTCGACATTCGTCATCTTCCTTACAAGGGCCCCGCGGAAATAAAGGAGCCATCCTGGCGACTTAGTTGTCCGGAAGGACGATAGAAAGGTGATACGGCTTGAGGCGCTGAACGTGAACGACTTCCCGATTCCGACGTCGCATATCGGACGGCGGCGTGAGCGGCTCAACCAGGTAATTAACGGGTGATGTTCTCTCGAGAACGCGGTATGGCCCGTCGTACTTCGGAAGGAGTTTTGAAGCGAGCCCAGGCGTGTGGTGTGGCACTAACAACCAGACGAGGGCGCCCGGGAGAAAATTGGGAGTCGAGTTCTGGGCGTCGTGAACGGCTTTTCGACGGTTCTGGTCGTCTGAGGTGAATTGGCGGGCCAGCTGGCGACATTCTTCGGCGTGTCTGGCTGCTTCCGAGATCGGCAGGCATTCGGATGGGTCCGGCCGGTAGGGCAGAATGGTGTCAATTGTGTGCGAAGGATGACGGCCGTAAAGAAGGTAAAAGGGTGAGAATCCGGTAGTGGCCTGAGTCGCGGTGTTGTAGGCGTAGGTGACAAACGGAAGAACTAGGTCCCAATTAGAGGGATCAGGTGAGACGTACATGGCGAGCATGTCACCAAGAGTTCGGTTGAAGCGTTCCGTGGTACCGTTAGTCTGTGGGTGATAGGCAGTGCATTTACGATGAACAATAGCGCATGCAGCAAGCAGTTGTTCGACGACTTCAGATAAGAAGGTGCGGCCTCTGTCGCTCAAAAGTTCACGTGGACCTCCATGACGAAGGAGAAAACGGCGCAGTATGAAATTGGCGACCTCCTGCGCTGTAGCATTTGGTAGAGCAGCAGTCTCCGCATAACGTGTTAAGTGGTCTACCGCAACGATAATCCACCTGTTGCCGGTAGGAGTCAACGGAAGTGGCCCGTAGAGATCTATGCCCACGCGATCAAAGGGTCGGGATGGGCATTGTAAAGGCTGGAGTTCACCGGCGGAGTTGTGCGGTGGCGCTTTGCGACGTTGGCACTCATGACAAGAGCGGACGAAGTTGCGAACGAAATTGTACATTCCCCGCCAGTAATAGCGGTGTCGAAGTCTTTCGTAGGTCTTGAAGACTCCCGCGTGGCCACACTGAGGGTCGACGTGGAACGAGGAGCAAATCTCGGATCGCAAGGTTCGCGGAATGACGAGTAACCATGTGCGACCTTCTGGGGCATAGTTGCGGCGATACAGTAGCTGGTCTCGAATCGCAAAATGAGGAACTTGGCGCCGAAGCGTTCGTGACGCTGGAACTTTCGACGTATCCGAGAGAAGGTCGAACAGAGATGCAGTCCAGGGATCATCACGCTGTGCAGAGGCGATAGTGTCAAAGTCCAGAGATGACAATGTGCACTGGCAGGAGGAGTCGTGACTGGCCTTCGGGGGAAGCGGTGATCGGGATAGCGCGTCAGCGTCGGAGTGCTTTCGCCCGGAACGGTAAACCACGCGGGTGTCATATTCTTGAATTCGCAATGCCCAGCGGGCAAGGCGGCCCGATGGGTCTTTTAGCGTCGACAGCCAACATAGTGCGTGGTGGTCGGTCACTACGTCAAAAGATCGGCCGTATAAATATGGGCGAAACTTGCCAAGTGCCCACACAATGGCCAAACACTCCTTTTCTGTTACGCTGTAATTGGCCTCCGCCTTGGTTAACGTGCGACTCGCGTATGCGACGACGTATTCTGTGTGGCCAGGTTGACGTTGTGCCAACACAGCACCAAGGCCTACACCACTTGCGTCAGTATGAAGTTCGGTTGGCGCTTGAGGGTCAAAATGGCGAAGAATGGGTGGCGTCGTGAGAAGACGGCGCAAGGTTGTGAATGCGTCGTCACACTCTGGAGACCATGATGAAAGATCTCTAGAGCCACCAAGGAGCTGCGTGAGAGGTGATATAATTGACGCAAAGTTGCGAACGAATCGCCGAAAGTAAGAGCAGAGGCCGATGAAACTGCGTAGCTCTTTGATAGTGGTAGGTTTTGGGAACGCAGTAACAGCACGTAGCTTCTCGGGATCCGGGCGAACGCCCTCCTTTCACACGACATGGCCTAATATTGTGAGCTGACGAACAGCAAATCGACATTTCTTTAGGTTAAGTTGCAACCCGGCGTTGGTCAAGCAAGTGAGTACGTGCTGGAGGCGGAGCAGGTGCGTTGCGAAATCAGGGGCGAACACCACAATGTCGTCAAGATAGCAAAGACAGATTTTCCATTTGAGGCCACGCAGAACATTATCCATCATTCTTTCGAACGTAGCAGGTGCGTTGCAAAGTCCGAAAGGCATGACGGTGAATTCATACAAGCCGTCTGGTGTAACAAAGGCAGTTTTCGGGCGATCGGCCTCTGCCATCAGAACCTGCCAGTAGCCTGACCGCAAATCCAGCGAAGAAAAGAACTCGGCTCCCTGCAAACAGTCCATAGCATCATCGATGCGTGGTAATGGGTAGACGTCCTTCAGTGTGATCTTGTTCAACCGTCGAAAATCAACACAGAAGCGGATGGAACCGTCTTTCTTCGTGACGAGTACCACGGGAGAGGCCCATGGGCTCTGTGAAGGTTGAATGACGCCCCGACGAAGCATGTCATCGACCTGTTCTGCAATGACGCGACGTTCCGTAGCAGACACGCGATATGGTCTTTGTCGCAGCGGTGAGTGAGAGCCAGTGTCGATGTGATGCTCGACTGTCGATGCACGGCCAAGAAATGTTTGCGCAACGTCGAAAGAACGGTGGAAGTGCTGAAGGAGTGCGAGAAGTTGAGATCGCTGCGAATGTGTCAGATCGTCGGCGATGAATGGGCGGAACACATCTGTCCATGCTGAGTCGGCTACGGAGAGGGCACTCAGTTCATGAACGGCAGTAGAAGGCATTTCGTCGAGGACGGAGACAATTCGGGTTGAATCAACCGACTCGACGTAACCAAGGCATTCGCGGCGGAGCAGTGATAGCGGCGACGAAAGATGATTGTACATGGGTATCGTACTGACACCGGCGGCGATGTCAAGAGCTGCAAAGGGCAAAGGAAGCGCTTTTCGGGTAACAAAGTGATGAGAGGGCATGAATAAGACCGTCCCGTCGAATATAGCACTACACGAGACCGGTACGAATGCTGAAGAGCACGGGGGAATACAGGTGTCTTCTTGCACGAGAAGTTTAGCGGCAGGTTGAGCATCGACCGAGGCCAGGTCACCAAGGTGGGAAAGTTCAATCTCAGCCCGAGTGCAATTTATGATGGCATTGTGGCGTGAGAGAAAATCCCATCCTAGAATAACGGCGTGGGAGCACGATGAAAGAACTATGAACTCAATCGTGTATAAAACCTCATGTATGGTTACACGGGCTGTACAAGCAGCGGTAGGGCGAATGGGTTGAGCACTTGCCGTTCGAAGCGACAATCCAGACAGAGACGTCGTCACTTTACCAAGCAAGCGGCAAAACCTGGCATCCATAACTGAAATAGCGGCATCGGTATCGACGAGGGCGACTGTAGCGACATCTTCGACAAACACATCAATGACATTGGCAGGTAAAGGAGGAGGACTTCGGCATGTCGACACTTGCGCAGTTCTTGCCTCAGGAACTGCGTCGTCTAGTTTCCCTCTTCGTTAGAGACGGGTCGCTGACGCATAGGGGAAAGCGATCGGCGACGTGGGGAGGGTGACCGGAAGCGTTCGAAGCGAGGACGGCGATCAGTCGGGGAGCGAGGTGGTGATGGATCGAAGGGTCCGTAAGGCGCACTTGGATCGGGCGGCACATAGGACGCTCGTCGATCGTCATCGAACGCCTGTGATCGGCGGCGGCAGAACCTTGCGACGTGACCGCGATACCTGCATGCAAATCATATAGGCCGATTGTCCGGCGTACGCCACGGGTTAGCGACGGCAGTGCTGGCCCAGGGAGCGGGAGGAGGAGGGCGGTGCACAGGCTGCTGGAAACGTGGTACGGGCGCACTGCGAGGGGCCATTGCAGCAACCACAGCATAAGTGACCGGTGTAGCCACGGCATCCGGCTGGTGAACAGCTGGCAGCGCTTTCGTGACCTCTTCATGGATCACATTACGGAGAGGAGACGGCAAAGTGCTGGCAGACTCCGGAGTGATGGACACCAGAGACAGCTGGCGTGCGACTTCTTCGCGGACAAAATCTTTGATTTGGGCTATCAGGGAGGCTTGTTCGGGGCCGGTGGTCAGGCTGTAGAGTGACGCCGCATTAGGTGTGGGATGTCGCCTTGTCAGAGCTCGCTGCTTTCGCAATTCATCATAGCTCTGGCACAAGCTGATAACGTCACCAACAGTGCGCGGGTCCTTGGCCAGAAGCATCTGGAACGCGTCATCATCGATCCCCTTCATGACGTGCTTAATCCTTTCCGCTTCCGTCATGGCAGCGTTCACGCGCCTGCACAAATCGAGGACGTCTTCTATATAGCTGGTGAACGTCTCACCCGTGTCCTGTGCGCGTGTACGCAAACGCTGCTCGGCTCGGAGTATCCTGACGGCGGGTCGGTCAAATACTTCGGTAATCGACGTCTTGAACGCCGACCACGTTCGGATATCCCTCTCATGATTCCTGAACCAGAGACTGGCGACGCCCGCAAGATAGAAGGATACGTAAGCCAGCTTGTCCGAGTCATTCCATTTGTTGTGGACGCTCACCCGTTCATAAGATGACAGCCACTCTTCAACGTCGTTGTCGTCGGTTCCGCTGAAGATGGGAGGTTCCCGCTGGCGAACGGTGCCAGCGCAAGGGACGGGTGGCGATGGAAGAGTCTGCTGGTCGGCGTCCGGCTTGGCAGAGGGTAGCGTCCGCGAACGAAGTTCCAGGATGGTAGAGTGGAACGTTACCCAGCACGGCTCCACCACTTATACAGGGGGTTTATTGGAGTTCGTAGCGACAGCGGGTCGCAGGATGTACCGAGCCCAGTCCTCTCGCTCGAGCTTCTGCTGCGCGCTTGATGCTGCCGATGCTGCTGACTCTGCGTCGACGTTCGTCATCTTCCTTACACAATTAATAATGACCCAGCCAAAAAACATTAACACTCAAAAACCACTGAAATGGGTTCGGACGTGGGCACTAAGTGATGTCAACACTAAAGGATGGTGGTAGAAGTCATAGTCATGAGCATGACTCTGCAAAAATGACAATGACTCAGCGAACAAAGATTAACACTCAGAAACCACTGAAATTCGTTCTGACGTGGGTACTAAGTGAAGGTAACAGTAAAGTATGGTGGTAGAAGTATAGTCATGAGCTTGACTTATCAATAATGACAATGACTTAGCAAAAAACAATTAACACTCAGAAACCACTGAAATGGGTTATGATGTGGGTACTAAGTGAAAGAAACACTAAAGGATGGTGGTAGAAGTCATAGTCATGAGCATGACTCAGCAAAAATGACAATGACTCAGCAAAAAAGAATAACACTCAAAAACCAATGCTATGGGTTCGGATGTAGCATTAAGTGAAGGAAAACGCTAAAGTTCAATGGTTGAAGTCATAGTCATGAGCATATGGCTAAGGCTTTCGCCTTAAGTTCTCCTAGGCGTTCCTAAAGGGACGCCTGATGACTCATCACGTGAATGTCACGACATGCGTGGCATGTATGTCATGATAAAGCCGCCTACGTCTTGGTACTCTCATGGTCGTTTCGTTAACTTGGTAGGCTCCCCGCACATAGCTTCGCATAACAACGATTCGCACAGGGCGTGGGATCTGCCGGCTTTTATTATACTTAATGATCTTAAGGTCTCGCTGCTACTCGCCTCGCCGCATGCCTCCTGCCTCTGACGTATCCGTTGATGAGAGTCGTCCCGCTCGTTCGCAGTCACCTTGGTGCCATTGGTCCCCGTCGCCCTAGCCACGCAGCTATTCGTCGCCGACCAATTATGGACCCTCCCGGACGGACAACTAGATAATGCAGCAATCTTATCCCATGGCAAATGGCTTGGTCGAAAAGTTCAGCGGCACACTGAAGGCCATGCTCAAAGGAATCTGCCAAGAGAAGCCCCGGTCATGGGATCACTACATTGCTCCTCTTCTCTTTGCCTATCGCGAAGTGCCACAAGCCACATTAGGTTTCCGTCATTTGAATTAATCTATGACAGGGACGTGGGCGGACCTTTGAGCGTTTTGAAAGAGCTGTGGACGAAAGAGGACATTGATGATGAGGGGCGAACAACGTACACTTACCGTATGGACGTTATGACCGACTCAAAGGAACATGTGACCTCGCTCACGAGGAGCTTGGTAAAGTACACAAAAGGCAGGAGCTTTACTAGGATCGTAAGACCACACAACGAAGCGTACGAACCGGTGACAAGGTTTTCATTCTCTTACCTAGTAACTCTAATAAGCTTCTCATGCAGTAGAAAGGAGCATTTAAGGTTGCTGAAGTCAGCAACGACGTTCGTTACGCCCTTGATTTAGGTGAAAAAAATCAAGGTCTTCCGCATTATTATGTTGAAGAAATACGAGGAACGGGAATTAACATATACTCCTCGCGTGTCTGCTATCACCTCTGTAAATGCCCAAGGTACAGAAACGGCAAACACTCAGAATGCCGCATCCGAGCGGCACACATACCCGTCACAGCTGGAGTTCCTCCGTCGGCTGCGTAGACGACAGCGAGTGGGGCATGAGTTAGAGCTTTCTTTAGGCGCGCGTGGAGGTTCGAGTTCAAACCTCATATGTGTGCTCCTGTGTCAGTCGTTGTTATAACAGGTATACCATCCACGTCCACGTTGATGAGCTTGTGATGGCCAGGCAGCGTAAGCAGAATAATTTTGGGTCGGGTTGTCGTGGCAGGCACACCTCTTGGCACTCTTCAACATCGGTGTTGTCGATGCCCGTAAAGTGCCTGGGTGGTCCGGTTGTGCTAGAATGACGGCGGACAGTCCTCCATTGAGTTGGCATTGCAGATGCACCCGACGAGTACCCGCTGCGTAGATGTGTCTTGCGTCTTGAAGACCCATTTAACTCTACAAAAATGTTACGGGGTGAAGAGAGGTTTAAGAAGAGAGGTTATTTAAGAGAGGCAGGAGTGACATCAGCTAGACGTCAGACCCGCTATATACGTCAAGAAGATGGCACTGTGGAATCGCGCCCAGTGAGAAGTGTGATTTTGCAATTCCACAATGACCGACCAATTCCAGAGCGAGTGTATCTTGGCTTCACTAGTCATCCAGTCGAGGAATATCTGGGGCCAGCCAGGCGCTGCTATAACTGCCAGAGATTTGGTCACTTAGCGAAAAACTGCCGAGGAACAAGGCGCTGCAAAATATGTGCAGAAGACCACGATCACAAACACTGCAAATCTATAAGACAGCCTAAGTGTGCGAACTGCAACGGACCCCACACTGCATCATTTTCGGGATGCCCGCAGAATAAAGCAGCAGCTCTTCAACATCAACACGACATCTGCTATGGTCGCACCCAACAGCGTGGTGCACCGGAACCAAACAAGAATACGATGAAGCCAGCGCAACCACCTCGGCCACAAGTGCCTAAGCATCAGGATGCCTCTATGACATACGCGAAAGTCGCAAGGGGACCACAAAACAGAGGACAAAGTTTTGGGTCATCACCAAGCCAACATCAAGCTCGACAAGAACCTCAGGAAGGACATCTTCGAAAGAACAACCACGTGACTAACATACGACAGAATACCAGCACACCGCAACCAGTAAGTGTAACGAAACAGGGGACCCCCTCAGCGTCTATTGCTGAACTTGTCATTCCAATGTTGTTTTCTGCTTTAAAAGCCATACTTGTCGCGATTCCACAGGCAAATAACCTAACGGAGGTTAAGGCCGTATTGTCGATGGAACAAGTGATATTACAAAACGCTACGTCAGCCACTGCGCAGACGGGACATGCATAATTGTTATCAAAATGTCGCCATATTCCAGTGGAATGCGAATAGTCTTCGCTCTAAGTGTGCGGATTTTAGAAAACTGGTAACTCAATTCTCCTTTCCAGACTTATGTATTACAGAGGCCGGTGTAGACAACGCTTTTCGGCTTACTAACTACGTTGTTTATACATCCTCTCGATCTTCAGGATTGTGCAGAGGGATGATCTGTGTTCGAAGAGACCTGCCGTCAGCGCTATTAAGTGCTACAGCGTCAGACATCCCAGAATACGTAGCATGCGAAGTTCGGTTTGGCCGAGTAAATATCACTATTGTCAGCATTTATCTACAGCCTTCTACAAATATTTCATTTTCCACATTGACGGGCCTCTTCGAGAAATACACAAAAGGGGTAATATTGTTACGGGGAGTATTTAATTACCGGTAAACGGCTAGCGCTTGTCTAGTCAAGACTGCACAGAGCGCACAGGTTCCAGCAGGTTTCAGTCGGACAGAAGAGCCTCTGACCCAGCGCCACAACAACGTCTTTGTCTTTGCCATGGCTCGTGACATTATCCCCGGCCGATAAAGCACCGTCTCGGTGCTTGTTGTGGTCAAAATGGGTTATCACAGTTGTAGTGTTTGAGGCGGGAAACATGTACAATGTCACTTCGGGGGGCGGCAGTCGATGAGGTGGATGCCATGGGAGATATCTCATAGGTGACAGGAGTCACCTGGCGCAGCACGCGGTAGGGCCTGATAGATAAGAGATAGATAAGTGGTTCTTGAGGGAAAGGGAAAGGTTGGCGCTATCTTCTGCAGCCCTTGAGGGAGCACGGCTCATATACCTCGACATTAACTTTTCACAAAGGCCGACACGACGAGATGGGAGCCAGAGGAGGACGAGAGAGCCCGGTGGAAAATCAGTATCCCGGTGTCGACGATCGTAAGTGGCCTTTTGTGCGGTCTGCGATGACGAGAGTCGAGCGCGGGCGACTGTGCTCGCGACGAGCGCACGCGTGATGGCATCTTGCGCATAGGAAGTCGTGGACGGGGAGGCTGGATCAGAAGGGAACAAGGTGTCAAAGGGTAGTAAGGGATGACGTCCAAAGAGAAGATAGAAGGGTGAGTAGCCGGCAGTTTCATGACGCGATGAGTTGTATGCAAATGTGACGAGCAGAAGCGCAACGTCCCAATCGTGGTGGTCATCGGAAACGTACATGGAAAGCATGTCGGTCAGCGTACGGTTTAGGCGTTCAGTGAGTCCATTGGTTTGAGGGTGATATGAGGTCGTGAAGTTGTGGTGAGTAGCACATGATCGAAGTAGATCGTCAACCACACGAGAGAGGAAGCAGCGACCGTGATCTGTGAGCAGGTGACGTGGAGCACCATGTTGGAGGATGACGTCATACAGTAGGAAGTCGGCTACGTCTGTGGCGCAGCTGGTTGGCAACGCTCGAGTAATTGCATATCGAGTGGTATACTCCGTAGCGACAGCAATCCATTTGTTGCCTTTCGTGGAAATTGGAAAGGGACCGAGCAAGTCCAGGCCCACTCGATAAAACGGCTTGGTTGGAACGTCAATTGGCTGAAGTAGACCAGCAGGTTGGGTCGCAGGTTTCTTGCGACGCTGACACAGGTCACAAGATGTTACGTAGCGGCGAACGGACCGATAAAGGCCCTTCCAGAAAAAACGTCGTCGTATGCGATCATAAGTTCTCGAGACGCCTAAGTGCCCGGAAGTGCGGGCGTCATGAAACTGGACGAGGACATCCCTGCGCAGATGATGCGGGACAACGAGCAGGAGTTCTGCGCCGTCGGGGTGCATCTTGCGGCGGTAAAGAACGTTATCCTGAAGCAAGAACAGGTTGAGTGAAGGGTCGATGGAGCCGGATTGCAGACGGTCAATAATAGAGAGCAACGATGGATCTCTACGTTGTTCGTCGGCCACATGGATGAAGTCTGTTATCGCCAACACATAGGTGTCGGGGTCTGTTTCAGTGGAGTCGGGTGGTTCAACGGGATGGCGGGAGAGACAGTCGGCGTCGTTGTGTAACTTGCCAGATTTGTACACTACCGAGAACGTGTACTCCTGTAACCGTAATGCCCAACGGCCGAGCCTTCCTGTGGGGTCTTTAATTGTCGAGAGCCAGCAGAGTGCATGATGGTCTGTTATGACCACGAACGGCCGTTCATATAGGTACGGACGAAATTTCGCGACAGCCCAGACGAGAGCTAGGCACTCCGGCTCAGTAATGGTGTAATTCTTCTCCGATGGTGACAGAAGACGACTAGCATACGCGATCACACGGTTGACTTCGTTCTGTGTTTGGGCGAGGATAGCACCAATGCCATGGCCGCTTGCGTCGGTGCGAAGTTCTGTTCTAGCAGCCGGGTCAAAATGAGCCAGCACAGGTGGTGAAGTGAGGGCAGAAATCAACGACACAAAGGACTTCGCTTATTCCGCGCCCCAAGAAAAGGCCGCATCCGTTTTGAGTAGGTCCATGAGTGGTCGAGCAATGTCCGTGAAGTTGAGAACAAAGCGGCGAAAATAGGAGCAGAGCCCAAGAAAGCTGCGCACTTCTTGCGTGGATCGTGGAACCGGGAAGTCGCGGACGGCACGGACCTTGTCAGGGCCCGGTTGCACGCCAGTAGCGTCGACTAGGTGTCCAAGTAATTTGATCTGGAGGCGCCCAAAGGTACACTTAGATGAATTGAGCTGGAGGCCAGAACGCCGAAATGTGTCGAGAATGGCCGACAGACGAGGGAGGTGGCTGTCAAAGCTGGGCGAGAAAACGATTACGTCATCCAGATAACAAAGACAGGTTGACCATTTCAGACCACGTAGAAGAGTGTCCATCATGCGTTCAAAAGTTGCAGGAGCATTACACAACCCAAAAGGCATAACCTTAAATTGGTAGAGGCCGTCGGGTGTGATGAATGCGGTCTTCTCGCGGTCTCGCTCATCGACGGCAATTTGCCAGTATCCCGCGCGGAGGTCTAGCGACGAGAAATATTTGGCACCATCGAGGCAGTCGAGCGCATCATCAATTCGTGGAAGAGGATGCACATCCTTCTTCGTTACCCGATTGAGATGGCGCTAATCGACGCAAAACCGCCAGCTGTTGTCCTTCTTTTTCACAAGCACTACAGGGGATGCCCAGGGGCTAGAAGAAGGCTCTATCACATCTTTATCAAGCATTTTATCAACCTCCTTTTGGATGACTTGGCGCTCAGAGTGAGACACTCGGTAAGGGTGCTTGTGAGGGGGGCTGGCGTCTCCAGTGTCGATGCGGTGGGCCACGACTTGTGTACGGCCTAATGGAGTGTTCTCGACATCAAATACGTCAAGGTACGAAAATAGGACACCACGGAGTGCTTCACTTTGGGACGGTAAGAGGTCGGGGGATATCATTTTGTCCAGAAGTGCCTGGGTTGGCGCCGGTATGACAGGTTGGGTCATGGGCTCAGCGTCAGCAGTGAATGCAGAAACAGTACATTCTTCCAGAGGTGACAGTTCGGCTAGTGAAATTTCTTGAGGAAGAACATGGGTCGAAGTAGAAAAGTTGAGGACTGGAAGCAGCGTTCTGTTGTTGGCAACAACCACTATGATATGAGGAAGCGTGATGTTGCGCGAGAGGATCAGGTCTGTGAGGGGAGCGACCACATATTCACCATTAGGCACCGGTGGAAACGGTGACATAAGGACGTAGGTAGCAGCCTGCGCGGGTAGTCGTAGAAACTCCATGGAACGTAGGCGAGTGTTACTTGATGCGGCGTAATGAGGACACAATGGCAGTTCGAGCCGCAAAATGCCAGTAGAACAATCGATGAGGGCAGAGTGGGCGCTCAAAAAGTCAATACCAAGAATGACATCATGAGGGCAAGCATCTAGAACAGCGAAAAGAACTGAAGTGTGGTGACCGGCAACAGTAACGCGGGCAGTGCACATACCAAGAACCGGTGTTCAGGTGCCGTCAGCTACTCGCAGAGTAGGAGAGACGGCAGGTGTCAGCACTTTGCGTAGGCGGCGTCGGAGCGTAGAACTCAGAACAGATATGTGGGCGCCAGTATCAATGAGAGCAGGAACGGGCACACCGTCGACGAGAACACCGAGCAAATTGCGTCTGAAGTAGGGTTCAATAGAGGTTTTGCGGTCCTTGTTGTCAATGCAGCCTCACCTCCCGGAGTTGCACTGGCTAGTTTCCCGGGTGGTGGCCAGAGGAAGCCGGAGAAGGAGAGCGACGGCGTTGAGGGGAGCGCGACTGGCGAACTTGAGGGGACGGCGATCGGATGGACCAGTGTCCTTGTGCCGCAACATCGGTCGATTGAGAGCTCGAAGACAGACAGTGAGGATCACGGGCCGGAAATTCCTCGTCGAGAAGACATGTGCTATAGCACTGGCCACGATCTTGGCGGCGGTCACCAGGGAAGCTTGGTGGGTAATTCCGACGATTGCGGCAGTGGCGTGAAATGTGGCTGACGCGAGAGCAAGAAAAACAGATTGGGCGGTCGTCAGGCGTCCTCAGCACCTCCACCAAAAAGATGTTACGGGGAGTATTTCATTACCGGTAAACGGCTAGCGCTTGTCTAGTCAAGACTGCACAGAGCGCACAGGTTCCAGCAGGTTTCAGTCTGACAGAAGAGCCTCTGACCCAGCCCCACTACAACGTCTTTGTCTTTGCCTTTGTCTTTGCCAACGTCTTTGTCTTTGCGGAGATTTCAATGCACACCATGTCATGTGGGGAAGCGCCTACTGCGACCGTCGTGGAAATGAGCTAGAAAAGGCAATTCAGAAGAGTGGTCTGTGTTTGTTGAATGACGGCTCAGTGACCTTACTACGGGGTTTTCATTACTCCAGCTGCCTCGATCTCACGCTCCGCTCAAACGATATTGCATGTGGAGCAACATGGAGAACGGACATTGATCAAGGGGTAGTGATCACTTTCCTATCCTAATACAGCATCCTAGACTACGATTTTTGACTTATCGGTGCTCTGCAAAAATAACAAATTGGCAGGCATTTCGATATCACATTACAAGTAAAGCTGATGCTGTCAGTGATACATACAGTCTATTATCGCTTATAAAAGACAAATTAAATCTTTGTTCAAAATTTGTTAAGATTCCTGATGGTTACACTGGTGTAGATTCTGAATACGAGAGGCTCAGAGCTATACGCCGGAGAGCTGAGAGAAAATATCGACGCACTGGCCTTCTTGAAGATTACCGAGAATGCCAAAAGGTGCATGATCGTATGGGTCATCAGCTGGAGCGACTTGGTGCAAAGCGCTGGCAGGAATTCTGCACTTCACTCGCTCCCTTTACACCTGAATCAAAATTATGGAATGTTCTGCGCTCTTTAAGTGGACCAGTAACGCACCAACAGCCATTCAGAGCACTAGCTTTAGTCCAGAAAGTACCGGAAACAACTGTAGCAAATGAGTTTTGTCAGCTTATTACTCGCCCAAGTGCAGCAGTAAACACATCTGAATACCGTATTTCTGTAGAAGAAGTCAAAGCATCGATCAATTTTTCTATTAGAAGCGATCATCATGACCTAGATCAACCATTTTCACTAGAAGAATTAAAGAACGCACTTGTATCCTGCCGCCAGAGGACAGCAGCTGTACCTGATGGGGTCACATATGCTGCCCTGAAAAACCTGGGTCCTGTAGCCACAAATACTTTATTAAAATTACTGAATGATGCGTGGATATCGGAATGTCTTCCTCCTTCTTGGAAAATTGCGCGAGTGGTTCCGATACTAAAACCGGGTAAAACTCCTTTATCGTTAGATTCTTTCCGCCCTGTAAGCCTGACAAGTTGCGTTTGTAAACTTATGGAAAAGATGATTGATGCTAGGCTTCAAAGGTGAACAGAATGCACCAACGCACTGCCTGAAAATATGGCGGGCTTCCGCAGGCGCCGGTGTACGATGGATGCAATTTTAGATCTTGTTACATACGTAGATCATGAGAGGAGCTGTGGAAGAATCACCATTGCAGTGTTTCTATACATAAAGCGTGCATTTGACACAGCCAGCCACGCTCACGTACTGCATGGGTTAATTCAGTTGGGCATAGTTGGCCGAACACTGAGATGTATTGCGGAATTCTTAAGAGACAGGAAAATCTATATTGAAGCTGCTGATGGCAAAAGCACAGAGCATAAAGTGAATCAAGGCGTTCCACAAGGTAGTGTACTCAGTCTATTTTTATTTACCTGTGTTATGGCTGAATTACCTCATATCTTGCCTGCTACCTTGAATTATTCACTATATGCAGACGACTTGTGCATATAGGCTTCTGACACGAGTACTCAAGCCGTTCAGCAAAAGTTAGAAGCTGGCCTAACAGTGATTAATGATTTTTTGAAAAGTTGCAGTGGCTTAGCTCGGCTATGCCAGGATATACGTAGCGTTAGCAAATGTTCAGCTGATTATTTTTAGCTTTCCTGGTTGTCTCCTACGCTCAACCGCTAATTGCCAGGCAACTACTTCGGGATCCGATGAGTCAAGCTTCTCCGTTCTTCTGCGCTGTTGAGCAGCATTTGCGCTCTCCTTCTCCATGGCTATACCACACTGGCAAACGCCAGTCAGAAGCGCAGCGGCTCCAGCGCAGTGTCAGACGGCGACTGCACAGCGAGCGCGCGCCGGCGCCAGTGCGTCTACCACGGCTACGACGTCACTCCTCTGGAATGCGCAGACCGGCGGCGGTGAGTCGCGCGCGGCGGCGGCGGAGTGCGCGAGAGGTGCCGGCTCCGGTGGCTCCGGTGCGCAAGCCGTGTGACATCACTGATCCTTGCGCATGCGCAGCACGGCTCTTGATGTGCCGCGCGAAACGGGCTTGGCTAGGCCAGTGTAGCTAACGCTACAAAAGTAAAGGTATGATTATTTCACTTGAGATAACTGCTGTACTTCCTTTTACAAGGAAATGCCTCAAGAGATTCCAACTTGTGCTAGACTCTCAGCGTTTGCAACTTGTGCGACAACACAAGTTCTTAGGTATTATTATAGACAGACGGTTATCACGGGCTCCCCAAATAAAAGCATTAGAGGAGAAAGTCTACTCCCTAATTAACATTCTTCGTCGATTTGTTGGAGTGAGATGGAGTAGTTCAACCTCTTCTTTATTACGCATTCTCTCGGCGATCATTAGACAAAGAATAGCATACTCTGCGCCTGTACTACATGGAATATCCCGTAATCTAGAGGAAACCATTCAAAGATTAATGGCCAGAAGTCTTCGCATATGTCTTCGTGTTCCCCGTGGATCTGCCAGTGTTTTGGTAATTGCTGAGTCCCGCCAACCAACTTTTCATGCACTAAGATTTACGGAAAACTTGTCACTTTTTTCGTTTGGCAAGACAACACGCTAATCATCCATTATGCCAAAACCTTCAAGGTAGAACCGCTGCACGCATACATGATGAAATACGGCGGTGCAAAAACTTACTACCTGCTTACGAATACTGGCCTGCATGCACAACTCATCCCCCATGGCGACTTGCAATTCCAGAAATAGTCACTTCAATTCCTGGAGTAGGTCGTAAATGTGATATGCGCGTAGTTGCGATAAAGCAGTTAACTTTATCACATCTTTACACTAACTACGTAGATCGCATTCACGTATATACCGATGGATCATGCTGGAAACAAAGCTCTACATCAGCGTTTTATATACCTACATACCAAGAGAAAAGATCTTATAAGCTTTGCCAATTTACAACGTCCACAACGGCAGAACTTTACGCAATAATTTCTGTTTTACATTACATATGTCAGCATTGAGGACCTCTTCGCTGGGTAGTTCTGAGTGATTACCAAGCCTCATTGCTGAGCCTAAATGAAATTAGCTTAAGAAAAAGAAACAGCACATTGGCATATGAAATAGAGAAGACATATGCCATAGCGAAAGATCTGCAACACGACATAACTTTCCAGTGAATTCCAAGCCACTGTGAAATCATAGGAAATGTAACGGCTGATCAAATGGCACGTGAGGCTCATCAAAAGAATGATTTATCACTAGTTCCTCTAGCAATGAGTGATGCGCGTTGTTTATTGAACAAACTATGCGGTGAATTGTCCAAGGAAACTTGGTTCATAAATGATGCGCAGAACTCTCGATTATATAATATTGATCCTGGAATAGAATTCAATATTCCGTTTAAAATTAACCGATTGGTTGAAACAACAGTACATAGGCTTCGGCTAGGCACTGCCTATAGTAAAAGCTTCCTGTATAGGATAAGAAAAACTAATAGTGCTACATGCTCATGTGGAGAGGCTGGAGAAGACATAGAACACCTTCTTCTACGCTGTAAAAAACATGATGCTCCCCGTAAGGAGCTTTCAGAAAAACTACGTGGCTTGGATAGACGACCACTATCCATAGGAAAAATTTTGGGTCCATGGCCGACAGAAAAACTACAAAACATCGCTGCGCGCGCCTTGGTACAATTTTTGGAGGAATCAAAAATATCACAAGAATACTAAGTCAGATATTAGTTATTGCTGGCATTGTTATTATTAGCAGGCACTCTTGATTACATGTTTACTGTGTCTTCGTGTTCATGTGGCATTTGTGTCTGCGCACAAGACTTGTATTTAGAGCACGGCATTCAAGAGGGACCTAATTCGCAAGTGCCCAACATCATCTTTGTGAACTTGGTTTTGAGAACATTTATGCTTGTGTTGAACTCATGTGTTGTGTGTGAACACTTCAGTTTTGTGAGTATTTATGTTATGTGAACTCTTCTGTAGTGCGAACATTTATTTATATTTCAGTTAGGATTGTGTTCGTAAATGTTTGTACATGTGGTTATTAGTCCAGTTCTGTGAGTTTTGACAACATTCGGAGGACAACTATCATGCAAGAGAAGAGGAGTAGCCGGCGCCACATATAGGCACCAACCTCTCCTTAAATACATTTAATTAAAAAAAGAGAGGTTTAAAATATGTTTAGATAATAATTACAATGAGTTCATTGATATAAAAGATGATGATGCCTTATTTAGGGCAAAACACACCGTGGGGGGATAGGCCACGAACCAGATGGTAACAAAATAAAAACCAACAAAAATATCAAGGAAAATAAATGAACGCTTGTAGGTGAGAAAGAAACCGATAATAAATGAAAAAAATAGTGTATAATAATGTAGCCAGCCTTGTATAGAAAGGTAGAGTAATATGGACTTAATATTAAAATGCCAAAAGTAAAGGGTAGACGTAAAGAATGAGTGATTTAAATTTTCAGTCGTAATACTAATAAGATTGTTACTGTGAATTTGTGTTTTGATATTTGAGTTTTCTAACTTGATATTTTATTAAAGGAGAAATAAATCAGTCATGGAAAATGGAAATTAATAATCAGGTAATATTTTTGTATTGCAGATGTTACTAAAAATGGCTCGGCAAGCGTTCTTGTGGCGGTACACTAAACAGATGCTCCTAGAGAGATTAGAACAGTGCTGCATAATGGCAGCCATAGAAAAAAGCGGAACGGAGTAGAAAACGGACGACACGATAGTAAAAAGTTATCGATGGATTACAGCTCATTTTAGAGGTAGCATAAAGGGGATACCGCCAGACCACATGTATGCAAGTAAAAATTAAATGTTCGAATACGGCAACGCAGGCTTGTATATGATACTTCGAATCGTCGGTTAGGACGTCAGGACATGTACATGCATATCTCAAGGGTCCGTATTAGCGCGTATCTCAGGCAGGGATAGTGCGAGCAATAGCCGGTTGAGTGCTCCAGTAATGCAAGTCTGCCGCTCGGTGCACTAGCAGATTGGCATCATATCGAAACCCGGGCCTTGCGCGCTCAAGAGTTAGTGTTATCGGAACAGCGGTCTCGCATTTCAGCGTGTGCATTCGATGACGCGCAGCTTCTGAGATCATAGTTAGTGCCTTGACTCAAAACAATGAGCCATGATCTCAGAATTCATAGTTCATTTATTGACAAAAATAAATACTATGTTTTAGATGCGAAGCCTCTTATGCTCGGGGCTAAATCCCTCCCTGAATCCGCCGTGCGGCGTCCACACCCGCACTGCGCATGTGCATCCTCCTCCCCCTCCTCTCCTTGTCTCATCTCCTGTCCTCTCGGCATTCCTCCTCTCCGACGCTCCTCTCCTCTCCGGATTGCGCAACGAATGGCAACACCTGCGGCTCCGCACGCAATAATGCGAAGCAGCTTACGTTAGAGACGCGACGGTAGGCGCCCCCAGAGGCACCGGAAACAGTCACCAACGCCGCGCGCGTTGTCGGCGGCAAAACGCCGACAGCGTCGACAACAGTTCTGCGCGTTGCTGGTGCTGCTGCATGTCCAAGTTTACACAGCTGATAAAACTACCTTGAGTCGACCACTTCGCATACTACTCAGGGTTCCCCTACGGGAAGATGGTGTAATTTTTTTTTCCACTCAACCAAAGCTGAACTTTTTCCACTAGAACAAAGTTAAACCAGAACGAAGCACATTTTGTACCGACAACCTGCTTTATACTAATAAGTGTAGCACAGAAGTACGACTTAGCAATACGACTTTCAGCAACTTTCCTGGAGTAGTGGTATGGGAGTTTTTCCACACCTTGCTCTGCTACAATTTTGGTCAGTGCACAAATTCTTTAAAAAGAAGCATTTACAAATATCTGAAAACTCATCATTTCGTTTTAATTGAGTTTTAATAGAAAACTCCAGATTGAAACTTTCATTTCGACTCATGCATCTCTGATATCTTTGCAGCGGGCGGCACTTCAATCAACGCGGGTCTAGGATGTGATGAAGACGAATATGGATACAATGCGGCATTTAAGAGAAAGGAAATTCGCTGCATTTCTCATCACAGATGGTAAGTGTGTTTCGGTCATGCCGCAGCAATAGGAAAATGAGACGCTAAAGCTACATAAATGCTAATACGAATAGCCACCTTGAAGTAGAAAAACAGTTTTATGAACTCTGAATTTGTATTTCCTAACGTCACTCTATGACATCATGTCCAGTGAAAGGCTGTAACTATTTCTTGCGAACAGGCTACAAAACTGCTTGCGTGGCTCCGTTTACGTTGTACTGGTATTCCTGTAACGTAACTTGCAAATGGAATACTAATGACAGAAATGACATCTGAAAATTAAACCTACACGAAATATTTTCTAGTTTCTAAATAACGCGCAGTATGACATTATGTCAGCTGTAAAGAAATGAATCAATATTCTTGCTCTCGACATGCGTAGAAAATGTTCCTGTTGTCATTCTTCCACAGTTTTTATGCTAGTCACATTCCGTACGTTTAAGCGCATTATCTCCAGGCCTGTCACACCTTGACTCGCGCAGATCACTTTCCTCAAGTAAAAATATTTGGCGAAACTAAACCTTATCAAAACTCGCATCCACTTGCACATATTGTCAAGTTTCACTTCTTACTTTGTTTTTCTCGCTTACAGAACCACAACTTCAAGCAGAACTCTACTAAACTTCTTAAAGTTATCGACGTTGTGTAACATACCTACCCTTGAAAAATTACCTTGAAAGTGCTGTCACGAGGTTAGGACTCTATAATATGCTCCGCCCTTACAACTCCATGTATTTCTTCCCGGAGTATATGCATTTTCTTTATCTATATTGTAAAACCTGCCTTCTGGCGCAGTCTGGCTGTTACCGTGGTGTGAGTGGCGTGCCCTGTGTTTGCTGCGTAGTCACACATCCACGTATTGGTGCAAATCCAGGTTTTACAGCGCAGCGGTTAGTGCGAGTAGAAGCGTTAAAAAAATGTAATGTGCCAGTTTGCACGGATTTCTGGAAAAACTGAATAACCCACGAAGAATATGTGTTGAGGAAATGTGGGACTTATAGCGGGAAAGTAGCAGAAGTGTTCTCTGGACAGAATGCTGTGTCAACGGACTGCCCCGGCCCTGCGTCTGCATTCCTCGTGTGAAGCTGTACAGAAAAATTACATGAAAAAAGGACATTACATTAGATAAGAAAGGACGTTATGACTCTGAATAGGGTTAACCGCAAGACAACGACATTATGTAGGTAGATAGGTAGGTACAACTTTATTCGACAATAGGTGTCGTTCAAGGGGGGAGGTAGTCTGTCAGGTCGTGCCTGACAGCCACCTCCCCGGCTCTCTCCACGGCCCGGAGCTGATCCTCCAGGCTGCTCCCGGCGAGGATATTATTCCATGCCCGGGATGAGGGAGTGGCCATGAGAGAGTGGGGGGGAGGGTCCTTCCGGCAGTCCCAGATAATGTGGTTGAGAGTGGCGATCTCTCCACATAGCTTACAGTGGGGGTCGATTAGCTCCGGGTATATGTAGGAGATGATCTCGGGGCAAGGAAACGAATGCTTCTGTAGGCGACGCCAGGTGATTTCCAGACACTTGGTCAGTTTAGGGTGAGGTGGTGGTCTCGATCGTCTCGAGATTCTATGTAGGTGGTGATGTCACTGTAGGAGGTCAAAGGTTCCCTATTCGAGTCCTCCGGGTCGGAGGCCTGTCCCGCTGCTCGGTGGACGAATCCTCGAGCATGTTGGTGGGCAGCCTCGTTCCCCGGATTGCCCGAATGGGCCGGGACCCATACAAGTTCGATGGGGCAATTGAAAACCTCTGCGTCGTCATCGTCCTCCCCTCTTCCATACTCAGGGGGAAATTGAGAACGAGAAGAGAGAAGGGGGTGAAGTAGTCGTAGCGTTGTAGGAGCTACGATGCCACGAGTGAAGTTGCTGATGGCGGCCTTGGAATCGCTCAGAATTGTGGTGAAGCCTGCCGCTGCTGCAAGTGCGATGGCGACCTCTTCGGCTTCAACTGCAATGGGGGCTCTCAGCGAGCATGCTGTGCGTAGACGGGACTCGCAGTCCCGGTTGTTGGGAAGAGAGACCACGCTGATGGAGAAGTTGTTATTGGTTGGGTATTTGGCGGCATCTACGTAAGCCGCTTCCGGGTTAGACCCGTGAGTTTTGTGGAGAGTCCTTGCTCTCGCTTTTCTTCTTCCATCGTGGTGGCCGGCCAACATGTTCTTTGGCATTGGCTTGATGGGGAATTTCCTCCTAATTTCTGGCGGAATCGTGGCAGGGTCATTGCGCACCTGTGGCCAATGCGGTCCAGGATCCAACGACCCGTCCTGCTTCCTTGAAGCCGGTATATTTGCGCAGTCCTTTGCGCTTCTAGGAGTTCCTCCAGGGTGTTGTGTAGGCCCAAACTGAGGAGGCATTCTGTTGAGGTATTACGGGAAGTCCCAGGGCGGTCTTATAAGCCTTGCGTATCAGGCGGTCTAGGCGATCGCGTTCGGTTTGTCGGAGTTGTAGGTATGGCAAAGCGTACGTGAAACGCGGCACGACAAAGGCCTGAATGATCTGGAGTAATTCCTTCGCCTTCATGCCCTGCCTGCGTGCGCTTACCCTGTGTATCAAGCAAGCCGTCTGATTTACCGATATGGCAAGGCGGTCTAGTGTGATATTGTTGTAGTGGTTTTTCTGCACGATGAGGCCAAGTATCCTAATGTGCTCCACTTGGGGTATTGGCGTGCCATTAACCAGTACGTTGATAAGGGGTAGTGGAGATTTTATTCTTCGTAGGTCGGGAGGTCGGAGGATCATCAATTCAGACTTGCTTTGTGAACACTTGAGGCCTGCGTCACCCACATGTTGGACGACTACGTCCGCGTACCTCTGGAGTGTCTCCTCTATCTGCCCGTCGGACCCGGTGGTCGTCCATAGCGTGATGTCGTCCGCATAAAGTGTGTGGCGCAGGCCCGGGATTGCATCCAGCTTGTAGGGTAGTGACCTCATGGCGAGGTTGAAGATAAATGGTGAGAGAACGGCTCACTGAGGGGTGCCACGGTCGCCGAGTTTGATCAGCTGGGAAGTGAGGCAGCCTACCGATAGCTCAACCGTTCTGTCGGAGAGAAAGGTACTATATAATTGTATGTGCGCTCTCCAGGTTGTAGCGCGGCTAGACTGCTGACAATGGAGGAGTGCTTCACGTGGTCGAAGGCTTTGTGAAGGTCGAGTCCCAATAGAGCTTTTGTGTTTTTACCACTGTCTGGTTTGATGAGGTCATGGTGCAGCTGGATGAGGGCATCCTGGGTAGAAAGATGTGCACGGAAGCCCAGCATCGTGGGGGGAAGAAATCTGTGCTCTTCTGCGAAATTTTGTAGGCGACAGAGCACAACGTGCTCCATCAGCTTACCCAGGCACGAGGTAAGGGAGATGGGTCGGAGGTTGCCGAGCTCAAGTTTCTTGCCCGGTTTCGGAATGAAGGAGACCCTGGCGTGCTTCCACTCTGCAGGTATTTGGCCGGATCTCCTGCATTTATTCATGTATTTGGTGATAGCCCCCACTGATTTTAAGTCGAGGTTGCGGAGCATTTTGTTGGTCACTCTATCTGGACCTGGTACCGATGTTGTGCGTAGCTATGGAGTGCCGCGCAAACCTCGGTCTCTGAAAAATCAGCATCGAGTTGGGGGTTAGGGTTTCCCCGGTATTCTGGTAGCGTCGTTCTGGTGTTACTACCGCCATTTAAATTGGCTTGGGTATTGATATAGGTATTGGCCAGTTCGTCAAGCAACTCCTCGTCCGAGCCCGGGTATTGGTGAATGATGCGTTCAAGACGTTTTCGGGTCTCGGATTTGGTGCTGTTAGGGTCGAGGAGATGGCGTAATAGATGCCACGTTTTTTTGGCGCCCATTTGACCGTTCAGACTGCTACATGTTTGTTCCCACTGCTGACGTTCAAGCGTGGTGCCATGAGTTTCAATGTCGTGTTCTAACTTCGCGATTCGTCGTCGGAGTTTCTTATTGTGGCGTTGCTGCCTCCACCTTCGCATGAGGCCTTCTCGTGCGTCCCACATGTGTAGGAGACGAGAATCTGTGGACGCTAGATTCTCCACACTCATTTCCTGCGTTGCGGTTGTGACGTCGCTCTTTAGGATCTTAATCCATTCTCCGAGGTCAAGAATTGTGTCGGGGGCTGTTTCCCCCCGATACTGGCGGAAGTGATCCCATTTGGTTATACGTGCCGCCGTGCGGGTTCGTTTGTTAGGTGAGGTGAACACTGTTGTGACTAGGATGTTATGGTCACTGCCTACCGGTAATCCAATATTTTCCCACTTGGCTCCCGTCACATTTCTGCCCAGGGTAAGATCAGGGGATTTATCCTTACATACGCTGTTTCCGACCCTTGTCGGAGGTTGCTGTGGGTCGTTGAGGATAGTGGACCTTGTATCTTGAATGTTTCCGACCCTTGTCGGAGGTTGCTGTGGGTCGTTGAGGATAGTGGACCTTGTATCTTGAATGATTCCCCATAGTCTGGACCCTTTAGGGTCCGACTTGGGGTAACCCCAATCGGGATGTTTGGCATTAAAAGCCGCGGTGACGAGTAGTTGAGCGTCTTTGGCCATGCAAGATGCTTTCTTTAATATGGGAGAGAAGTCGGCTCCCCTGTCTCTGGGTGAGCTGTAAATGCTAAGGATGAAGATTGCCATGTCCCCTCGTTTCTTGGGCAGGATTTCAACGAGAGTGTGCTGAATGCTGGTACATTCAATTTCATGCTGCACAGCTGTCAGTTTACGATGCACCAAGATGGCTGTGCAGGGGGGTGAAGAGGCTCCCAGCTGGTTATATTCTTTGTAGCCAGGGAGCTTTACGTTGCAATTTGTCTCTTTCTCTCACCTGGCGTTTCCTTACAACTGCTCGTCAGGAGAAAATAAATTCAACTGTTCTAAATGTGAGCACACCATCACGACTCTATAGACTCGTCACAGCCGTCAACATTTTCCTTAACCCTACATTTGCGAATACAAAGAGCTTTGAATTTCCCTTGTTTCCAATCACGCTTGAGGATTAGAACTAACTTCCTGCCACTGCTGTCGCTGTGAGAGCAGGACTCTCATGAGAAACTGGTCAATGGTTCTCTCCCTTTTAAAAGTATTTGTGGCTTGAAATTTTTGCACCGAGTTTTCCTTGGTTGTTTTTATGAACGTATTCGTTCTGTCATTTGCCTTATTATTTGCTATTTTAGCCCCTCTTGTTTGAAATGACTCATTGGTTGCAGTATCTTAAAATAGAATAAATACAGGACAACCTACTCAAATGAAAAGGGAAATAAACGCAGCCTTATTTTAACATAGAGTGCTATGGTGCCACGAAGTCATTGAGGTAGTGTGCGTCGTATAAAACGAGCCATGTTTTCTTGCCCAAGAAAACTGGGTGTCAAGTTTAAAATCACGTTTTATTGTAGAAATTTAAAAAATGCTATTTTTTATTTCGTTTAATTTTTTCTAACTTTAAAAGTGTGCCATGATGGAGAATGACGTCATGTAAAAAGAAATCCGCCACCTCAGTTGCACAGCTTGTGCGCAAAGCTCACGTGATTGCGTACCGGGTCGCGTTATTGGTCGTGATACCAACCCAGTTATTGCCAGATTTCGACCTCATAAAAGGGCCGAGAAGATCGAGACTGCCGCGAAAGAATGGTTCGAGGGCACATCGATAGGGTGAAGTCGTCCAGCGGGCAGCACAACAGGTTTTTTGCGGCGCTAACAGAGCGCACAGGTTGCAACGTAGCGGTGCACAGAGCGGTACAAGCCTGGCCAATAGAAGTGGCGCCATACGCGGTCGTAGGTACGCGAAACGCCGAGGTGGCTTGTAGTAGGGGCGTCATGCAACTGCTGAAGAACTGGGGTCCGCGGATGGCATGCTACAACGAGTAAAACTTCTGGTCTTGCAGGGTCTAAGCTGCGACGGTAGAGAACGTCGTCGCGGAGCACGAACATGGGCAGAATGGACTCCTAATGACCAGAATTGAGACGATCGATAATAACATGTAAGCAATCATTACGCCATTGTTCAATGGGGATGTCGCGCAGATCATAAATGGCCAGGACGCAAGAGTCGGTGTCATGCGCATCATTTTCAGGATGGTTGACAGGATGACGGGAGAGGCAGTCAGCGTCCTTGTGCCAGCGGCCTGACTTGTATAAATAGAAAATGGATACTCTTGGAGCCGTAGCTCCTATCTGTCCAATCGTCCAGTGGGGTCTTTCAGTGACGAGAGCCAGCACAAGGCGTGGTGATCGGTAGACACGGGAAATCTGCGGCCGTACAAGTAGGAGCGGAATTTCGATGCTGCCCAAACTGACGCGAGGCACTCCCGTTCAGTAATTGAAAAATTCCTCTCAGCTAATGACAGGAGGCGGCTGGCGTATGTAATTGTGTGCTCTGTGTTACGCTACCATTGAGCGAGTGCAGCCCCATTTCCATGGAGACTGGCATCCGTGTGAATTTCAGTGGCGACAGATGGATCATAATGAGCTAGCAATGGGGGAGCCGTGAGCAAGCGTACGAGGGCGGGTAATGCTTTGGTTTGAGCAAGGCCCCATGTGAAATTAACGTCCTTCTTAAGTAAGTCGGTGAGTGGGCGGGCGGTTTCGGTGAAATTCGGGACGAAACGACGGAAATACGAGCACAGTCCATCAAAGCGTCTTACATCTGCGGTGCAAGACGGAACAGAAAAGTTGTGGACAGCGCGAATTTAGTCAGGGTCGGGTTGAACGCCTGCGGCACTGACGAGATGGCCAAGAACGGTAATTTGACGCCGTCCAAAGTGGCACTTGGATGAGTTCAACTGCAGGCCGGTGCGTCGGAAAACAGCAAGAATGCCCTACAGATGCGTGAGATGACTCGTTAAAGTTGGTGAAAAGACTATCACATCGTGCTTGATAGCACAGACATGTGGACCATTTATAGCCGCGAAGTAAGGAGTCCATCATTCTTTCGAAGGTTGCCGGGGCATTACAAAGGACGAACGGTATAACCTAGAGGCCGTCAGGTGTTACGAAGGGAGTTTTCTCAGAGTCCATGTCATTATCAATAGCCTGATCAAAGGTCTATGGATGAAAAGTGCTTGGCTCCGTGCAAGCACTCCAAAGCGTTATCAATACGCGGCATGGACTAGAAAACCTTGCGCGTGATTTTGTTTAGGTCTCTGTTCTCGACACAAAAGCGCCAACTGCCGTTCTTTATCTTGACAAGGACAGCAGGGGACCCCTACGACCTGTAAGATGGCTCGATAACGACTTTAGTCAACATCTTGTCGACTTCTCGTTGGATCACTTGTCGTTCAGCATGTGAAACATGGTACGGCCGGCGGTGTATCGCATTGGCGTCTCCGGTCTAAATACGATGGGTGACCATCGATGTCTGGGCTAACGGGCGAGCGTCAAGGGTAAAAAAATTGTCACGGTACGTTTCCAAGAGACAGCAGAGGTCAGCAGCTTGTGCAGACAGAACGTCAGGTGCAATCACCTTGCAAAGTTCGTCTGTGAGAGTCGGTGAATCGGAGGTTCCTGTAGAGGGCGACGACATCAGGGCGTCAAGAGCTGATATATCGCTATATATCGCAATCGTTCACAGGCGAGATGTTGCCCAAAGACATGCCTCTGGTAGCAATTTGAGTCGAGCCGGTAAAATCAATCAGAGTGCGCGAAGTCTGATTGCCTGTAACAGGAAGTACGGTATGGGGAACGGCCAAATTCCTTTCAAGCAGTATGTCAGCGGTGAGACACAGCACACAGGACGCCTTCAGGAACAGATGGAAACGACATATGAGTGACGTACGGTAGTGGCTTGAGGCGACAAGCGGATGTCTTCAGGAGAGCATAACCGTGGTTGTGTGACTGGTGGGCTATACCAGCCGTGGGGCAGTTCAAGCTGAATGACACTAGACGCACAGTCAAAGAGGGCTGAATGGGACGATAAGAAGTCTAAGCTGACTATAATGTCATAAGGGAATTGTTCCAAAATGGCAAACAAAACAGCCGTGAGGTGCCCCGCGATGCCAATGCGAGCAGTGCACACGCCAAGGACGGTCGGCGTTTCCACCGTCGGCGGCACGGAGGGTGCGTGATGCAGCGGGTGTGAGAACTTTGTTCAGCCGTCGGCGCAATTGGGCACTCATCACGGATGTGTGCGCGCCAGCGTCAATGAGTGCTGGGACATTGACTCGATTGACTATAACGTCCATCAAGTTCTGTTTGGTCGACAAAGTGACCAGGGGGCTCTGAGGTCGAGTCGTCAATGCCGCGTAACCTCCGGGAGCTGCATAGCTTAGTTTTCCAGAGACGGGCTTCGGGGCTGCATCGGGGATGGTGCGCGACGAGCCTGCGGTGATAGGGCGATACTAGACGAGCTGATGGCGAACGGGGTGGGTGACGTCGGAATGACGACGAAGGACTGTTCCAAGGGGCACGAGCGTCATTGTTTCGCTGTTGTCGTTCAAATGGAGGCTGGTAACGACGCTTGCTCTGTTCGGAGTGATAATGCGGAATGGCGGTAGCAGAGGGGAGGCGACAGTACCGTTGTCACAATGGCTAGCAGCGTGACCGATACGCCAGCAGGCAAAACATATTCGCCGATCGTCTGCGGATCGCCACTTGGCTGGATTTCGGTAGCGTGCAGGATACCGCTGACCAGTCGATGGACAAAGATCATGACATAGCTGTGGAGCGGCAACGGCACATGCAGAATTAACTCCAAGATTAGCGAGTTCATCGTGGACTATTGCCTGGACAAATGGTGCTCTAGGCAAGTTGTTGTGCTCACTGGGTCGGAAAAAAAAGGGCTGCAGGAGCCATGGCTTCAAGTTCTCGCCGCGCTATCCCTGCCAGGTCATCTCATGATGGTCTCTGCATTCCTAACCTGTAGTCACAAGAGGATGTCGCGGATGTGTTCGGCAGACATGCGAATGGCGTTGCAATGCGGCGGCTCTTCACCTGCTCAAAGCGTTGACACTCTTTTATGATATATTGTACTGTTCCACAATTTTTGCACATGATCAGGTTGAAAGTATTGTCAGCGATCCCCTTCAGCACATGCCCAACATCGTCTGACCCAGGCATATCGCTGTCGGCCTTACGGCACAGAGCCACCACGTTCTGGATGTAAGAGACGTATGGCTCTGTGGACGTTTGGACGCGAGTCGCTAGTTCTTAGCGGCGTTCTTCCGACCGGCGACACGGCCGAAGAAGTTCCTCAGCTTGTGCGTACATGTGTCCCGGTCGTTAAGCACTTCCTAGTGGTTGTCTTATAACACCTTCGCCGTGCCTTGTGGGTATGAAGACCAAGTTAGCCAACATAATCGTGGGACCCCATTTGTTGTGAGCACTTACACGCTCATACGTGGCCATCCAGTCTTTTGCGTCGAGGTGGCCTGTACCGCAGAACCTTCCTGGATCCGGCGGCTGAGCCCGGATAGCCGTCCGGGTTGTAGGCGCTGATGCGGGCCGCGCCATTTCGGGTCCTGTTTCGTCCGTCATGTTGTTCTGTCCGAGGTTACGACCACTGCGAAGCTCCGTTGTTGTTTCTCGTGGTTACCCCCACCTCTATTCAATTTGTTACGTTGCAGAAGTCACATATACAGGTGTATTTACAATATATATAAGAGACGCAACGATCCATAAACAAGATGACTGGCGAGACAGATTCTACCTCTACATGTCAAATCGTCTTCTTCATAGTGGCGCCACCCTTGGTTGCACCGTAACAATATAACAGAAAACAGACGGCTGCCTAAGTTCTTAAATGCCTAGGTAGAAAAAAGTCGACTTGCAACACAGAAAGAGAACAAACTAACTAACCAGCAAATATTGCGGTAATGTCGTGGACAGTTATGAGGAAAATGCTGCTAAATGTACAGTTAGAGTGGCAGCAGCAACCTACTGATTGTTCGCAATCGGGAAGCCGGCGATTAAGCGAGAAACTATTTAGAAGAATTCAAAGGGCAGTTCATTACTGTACAAATCCACATCAGAATTTATGAAGCAAAGTATTATAGGAGAAAATGTTCACATGATGAGCATCAATGCGTGGTGCGTAGAAAAGGCGGCTGAACTGTAAGGCATATTTTGTTACCACATAGCCACATTCATTCTGATTATTAATCCTATTCAGTAGAAGATAGCACAGGACACCTAATTAAAGGTTTAAGTTTTTAAGGTAATAATTTTTTATCAAGATCAATGATTTGTTAATAAAAGAGAAGGAGCGTAAGGGTCTATAATATGCGCAAAATAAAAGTAAAATAAAGAACTTAGTGGGTATGATCCGATATCTTGTTTCACAGCCGCTGCTCTTAACAACCACGAAACTTCCTTTGGAATGAATGCCGCAGCAATATTAGCACAAATTTATTTCGATTTGGAGCAATACCATTGGAAAGACTGGCGTACGGAAGCACATTCGCGTTGAACTGTGTAGAATGCAGGAAAGTGTACAAGCGTGATCATGAGAGCCATATGACATGAGCGGTGACATATGACATGAACACGAGAACTAATTCGGCCCGGACATTGTGACTATCATACTTTTCCTGTTATTTAGAACTGAGGAAATTGTTCGCATTGGCTAGCATGGTTGAAATATGTACATTTGTATGAACAGATGCAAATCAAATATAAGCATTCTGTTTCCTTGTTTGCCAATGCAGGAAAAGCAAACATTGGTGGCAGCGCTGCAAAGGAAGCTGAGCTCTTGAAGCGTCAGTACAACGTTGAAATATATTGCGTCGGAATCACAGGTACATTGCAGAAGGATGCATTGGAGAGACTCGCCTCCAATCCTATCGGCGAACACCTGTTTATTCTACGCGATTTCGACGCTCTCAAATGGCTCGCTGAGAAACTCACAAATGGCACCATAGGTAAGTGTTTGCAGATTTGTCTTCGCTTCATAGTAACTGCTTTGACCGGACAGCTTCATCATCTTGTCCTAGTGTTATGTGCAATCGCTCACCCGGAGGGACCATATCCTTTTTTTTATCGTTTCTGCTTCGTTCTCCCGGCCGCTGCTGCTGGAGAGCACCCATATGGCGCCAATGCGTCAGCTGGCCAGGTGACCAAAACGTTGGGCGCCGAATGGTGTGCCCTAACGGCAGTTCGATATCACCGTATGCGACATAATCATCCAGATCGTCAAGCCTTTCTGCTGACTTTCATTTAGAAGCAGGAATGCAGTCAGTAGAGGCTAACGACGGTTCAATGGCCTAATATTACATATTTGCACCAAAAGGAATGATATAAATGATGGAAGGGCAGGTTTAGCAGCTGTCACCCTGAAACACCCCACAATAAAAAAAACCCTGTAAAATTCCATGATGCTGTTGAACCATGCATTAATAAGCCTGAAGTAGCTCACCGCGCAAGTAATTTATTTATTATAAATTTCCTTAGAGGCCTCATATAAGGCATTGGTAAAGGGAGCATCCCAGTGAGGACTAAATGGGTATAATGAAAACATAGTATACATACGTGAGAAATAGACGGTATAAAAATGTATACGCAACATCTTATACAAACATTCAAGCATTGTACATATTAAATAGGACACGGTAGCGCACATGTTAGACAAGAAGACAAAATAGACAGTTCATTCAGCAGACAGAATAATAATGTACAAACGTACCAACTCCAACGTCATAGGATAATGTAAAAAATGAACTAGTAAATAAAAACAAGAGAGCGTAAAGAAGACATAAAGCTGGGGGGAAACACGACGTCATGCCTTTTGCCGAAGTTAGGCAGTTGAAAATTATCTTATGAGCTGGCGGCAAATTATAAGGATTTGTTTCGGAGACGATGAAATCAGGAAGAGCATTCCGTAACCGAATGACACGAGGAAGCGCCAACCAATTGAATGCATGAGCGTTCCCGTAGATGCGCGTGAAGCTGAGGGGATTATGCAATCTGCGTGATGTGCAAGGTGCGAGTTGAAGCCGTAAAGAAGATCTTCTAACCGCATGAACGTACTTGTGAAGTGATGATAAGAGTGCAAATTTACGCAGAGTACTTAAGAGCGAAATTCAGGTGCGATACATCTAGCTGCCCTTTTTTGAACTGATTCGAATAAGCTGTTTTGGTTGTTATGATAAGTTGAGCGAATTTGAGAGGCAAATTCAAGGTGCGTGCTAACAAACGTCTGACAAGCTATAGCTTGCGGATGTTGGAGGGTTGATTACGTAGGTTTGGGCGTAAGTACCCGAGTGATTTTGAAGCCTTAGCACATGTGGTAGTAATCTCAAAGGTCCAGGAAACGCTTGGTGCGAGATGAATGCCTAGAGACTTGTGTTAAGAACCTGGGAAAAACCAGGTTAACATTTATGTGATAAGGGAAACTAGAGATTGAGTGTTTACGAGTGAAAGACATTTCTTTGCATTTAGGTGAATTTAGACTCATTGACCAAGTGTTGCACCAACACGAGTAAGTCATTTTGAAGACGTAGGTTGTGATTGGTGCTGGTTATAGGGCGCTAAATATGTAATGTAGTCGTCTGAGAAAATTCGCTGTCGAGATGCCAAATTGTTGCCACGGTCACTGCCATTACAGCGGTAGCTGTAACAAAATGCTTTACGGTTTAACTTTGGTGGGTCTTCTTCAAGGCCCCTGCCTGGAGGGTGAAAAACGCTTTACTCCTGTCGTGTCACTTCGCCGCTCATCCTTGACCGAAACTGCGATTTTACCTAGTAATATTTTGCGACTAAGGGCCGTACATGAACATGTCGTTTGAACGGAGTGCCCTCTAGGCGCTCATAATTGAAACTTGTTGAAACTCAGCTGATATTTGGAAGCAATATTTCTTTATAATGTTGCCTATTCAATTAACCTGCTGATTACCATAACGTCCCACAAAGTGCCGAAGGGGCAATATCCAAAATTCCTGAATATTTCTCTCAGTATTTAGGATACGTGTAGTGCCTTTCCTCTACTCGTATGTGCTAGTCAAAACAAATTGATCGTACTATAGTGGGCAGAAGGTTCCAGCGTCTACGGAGACATAAGAGCATGCAAACAGTGTTCCTCATAATGTATTATATGCCGCACTCGTACGGCAAATTGCTCTCATAAATATTGGAGCACATAATGCCGATTTTCAAGAGTTCTTTAGTTAACGCGCCCAAAAAGCATACGTAAAATAACATGCATAGAAGCGACCACATCTTAGCGCAGTCAACCCTAGGGACATTTCCCTAGATCTGAGGATTTTAGGTGTTGTTTAGGAAAACGTTTGTAAATTTAGGGAACGTTTGAGTTACGACATGCAGGAAACAAAAACTCAGAGACTTGAGAAACCACTGCTGTGACACCTGAATGACTGATACGTGGAACTGCTGGTGGGACGCCGCGTTTTCATTTCAGACCACCCTAATTATATTCACATTCGTATACGAAGCATGACTTGTGGTCATACTGCGGTGCGGTGAATGCCTATCGTTAATGACAAGCTGTGGCTAATAATAATAATAATAATAATAATAATAATAATAATAATAATAATAATAATAATAATAATTTCCCATCAGTACAGGCGATTAAAAGCGATAAACGCTTGACGAAGCTTTTACAGCAGTCAACATGATATATTTTACATTCATATTAACTGAAAGTTATTAATATTAATATAAAAATTTCTGGAATACATTTCGAGGTGTTCCTTTCGCCCTCGTACATGTTCTATAAAAAAGCGTACCAATTAACATGGCAACACGTAAAAAAAGGGCAAGTTTGTACTCGGTCGTGCAAAGCTTAGGCACACCGAAAGTGTCAATCCTCATGTCTTACTGGCTGTTACTGCTAGGTATAACTTGCTTGCTGCTAGGTCTTAACTTGGTTTAACTTAACTACGCATGTAGGCAAGGCATTCTCGAGTGATCATTTACGGAGGTACCTTCCCTTTCGTGACCTTTCGCGTGACTAACGCTGGACACGTCGGCGCCTACGAGCGACAGCATTCCTGGCATGCCACAAACGCAGGCAGGAGGCGTGTCTGTGTCGGGCGAAGCCAGCGCGCACCTGCGCCGGTGGTTACTAGGCAACGCGAGGTGACGTCATCGCTACGGCTTTGGCGCATGCGCGGCTAGAAACGCGGGCGGCGTCGCCAGTAACTGCGCGTGGCCTCGTTGGTGCTGCTACAATTTCTTTCTCTCTCTATCTCGCTCTCATTTTCTATTTGCCTCACTGTGAAGAAATGATGTATAAAACAAAATAAATTCTTAAAGGGCCCCTAAACCACCCAGAGGTCTAAATTCAGTTGGGGTGGTGCAGTTGTGCACGAGTCTACAACGAACACGTAGTCGCGTAGTTTTTCGAAATGGTGCCGAAATAGCGGAGTTACACGAGTTTGATGATCGAAGCACGCCCTCGCTCGTTGCGCTCTTTCCTTCGCTACTCTTCTCGTCAGCTGGTCTCTCCTCCTCGCCGAGTGAACCTCGAAATGTCACGTGACACACGTCATCGCCAACCGCTGTCCATTTTCGGTTAAGGCACGTCCACGCTAGCGGCAAATATACCGACGACGAACCGGCCTCCAGTGCCGTAGAACCTCTGCCGCGCGAGAGGTGTCCAAAGTAGACAGCAGTTCGGCCGGCGCGCCGCCAGCAGCACGATCAACGGGCCAATCGACGACCGCGAAGCTGCGCGCCTCCGCCACCGGCGACGAAAACATCGGCTGCAGCTCAGCTGCAGTGCACGGCTACCGACGGGAGACAACGGACTCGGCTGTGCTCGCATCGCAGCCGACGGCGCCGCTAATATGAGCGTATTTGTCTTCTTTGTGTACAATTATTGCAAAGAGTGATAACAACGATAAGAAAATATTGCGGCTTGTGAGCGTTGGTAATTTATTTCGAAGCGCCGTTCGCTGTAGCTTTGAAGGGAACTGGTAAAGGCCTAACGTTGATATTGGCGCCGTCGAGTGATCAGCGGCGGTGAGGCTGCCGCACAAGTGAGTCCCAGTCTCATCCTATCTACGTACGGCAAGGAAATCTCGCCGTTCGTGAGCAGAACCGCTGTCAAACGGCGGCCCGTGAATGGCAAACGGCGGGCGGCGAGTTACTGTGCCGACAACGTGCTACCCGCTGTGGCATGCCGCGCCAGCCCATGCTCATGCGAAGCGTGCCGCTATGGACCCTGTGTTTCGCGCACGTCTAGAAAGGCCACCACTGTCGCACTCTGTTCGCGCAGCTAATCAGACCGGTAAGCACGACTGTGTTGGATGGAACGCGAGTGATTTGGCACTTGCGTTGCGGGCTGTAATTACCGATCCGCAAGGGCGCACAAGCGAGCAACACGACGAGGAAAAGCAGAGAGCGCGCGTACCTGCTAGCAGACAAACCGAAAGCCGTGGGTCCTTGTTCGACCAATGGGCGTCGTAGCCGCTGTTGACATCACCAGATGCACTCCGCTGACATCGTGACGACCGCTGGGGATACCGGAAAGGCCACGAGAGGAGGACGGCATTTTTGTGTCTGTGTGTGTGGCGCGCCTGCGGCGTGTAGCGCTGCAGCGTTTGACATCGTTGATCGTGACGGCATTCTGAAATCGATGCGCGTGTTTATTTGAAATGTTCAAAAAGAGGCGGCAGATCCCACGCCCTGTGGGAATCGATGTTATGCGAAGCAGAGGGCGGGTAGCCTACCAAGTTAACGAAACGACCATGAGAGCACGAAGACGTAGGCGGCTCTTTCATGACCTACCTGACACGCATGCTATGATATTCATGTCATGAGTCCTCAGGAGTCCCTTTAGCTACACCTAAGAGACCTTAAGGTGACAGCCTTAGTCATGCTCATGACTATGACTTTCTGAATAAAGAATTCAGTCGTCAGTCAGCGCTGGTGTGTGTCTCCCTTCTTGTCTTGTCGTGTTTTTTCGCGCTGTTTTCCTCTCGACTATGACTTCTACCAGCATCCTTTTGCGTTCCCTTCCCTTAGTACCCATGTCCGAACCCATTTCACTGGTTTTTCAGTGTTAATCTTTTTTCGCGGACTCATTCTCATTTTTGCTGAGTCATGCTCATGACTAGGATTTCTACCATCGTCCTTTAATGTTCCCTTCACTAGTGCCCAACTCCGAACCCATTCCAGTGGTTTTTGAGTGTTAATCTTTTTTCGCTGGCTTATTGTCGTTTTTGCTGAGTCATGCTCATGACTATTACTTCTAACAGCATCCTGTAGTGTGTCCTTCACTTAGCACCCACGTGCGAACCCATTTGAGTGGTTTTTGAGTGTTAAACCTTTTCACTGGGTCATCGTTGTCATGACCTACATGACATGCATGTCATAATATTGATATCATGACATATCATCTATGTTCACCATATAATCTTGTCATAGTATGTCAATTTTGGTACATACCAAGTTAACGAAACGACCATGAGAGCATGAAGTCGTAGGCCGCTAGATAGATAGATATGGTCAAAGTAGGAAATGATCGCCAAGAAATGTTTCGCGTTTAAAAATACCTGAGGTGGTTTAGGGGCCCTTAATGCAAAACGTTGGCAGGGGTGCGTTTCGAACGAGTGCTTCATCAGAACACGAGGGCGACTAAACGATTGTAGAGAACGAAGCTTTGGGAACTACGGCACTGCAACAGCAGTGTTGATAACAGTTTGTCAGCCTTCACGCCACCTTCTGCAAGCGTGGGTGCTTCGCCCACGCTTGCAGAAGGCGAATATATCAGAAGCATATGAATGTGTTGTACCGGTGGTACAAAAAAAAATGCCAAAGGAGAACAGTGTCTAATAAGGCTTTCTTGAAAGATTTGGTGATGGTGTAATAAAAGCCATCTCTAATACCATATGTAGAGCCGACTTCGAGCATTGTAGACACCAGGAAAATACCGATTCTGCGAAAATGTAATGCCAAACACGCCACATCCCCGATGTCTTTCGGTGTTCGTAGAATGAGGCTTCCCTTGGGGCGTTCCTTCACCCACCGAAATACCACCGACCTATTAGGGCTTAAGCAATTCAGGTCGCGCAACCCAAGCAATCTGAGCTGATAAGGATGCTAAGGAGGGATGACGGGTTATGTGGGTCTCATCACGGTTTTGTTATGCTGATTTTTGCAGCTGTTCCTTGGATAATATTTTGATGCGCTGTTCCCCACAGACTATGGCGAATGCGGAATTAGCTACAGCCATAACATCACAAGCGGTTTTTATTATGACGACTCAGCGGCCAAGGGACGAATCCTTCACGGGGATAAAGTAGTGACAACTTGGCCTTGGATGGTCGAGTTAAGACTGAAAGACCAGACTGACAAGGTATGTACATAGGAGTGATCGGGATGCATATCTTATGGACATCAAGTTGTCAGGTTAATACAGATTAGAGCACTGCACGGGCTCGGGCTTACCCGAAAGCCCGGGCCGGGTAGAGCAGTTTTTTCACGGGCTCGGGCCGGGCTCGGGCACGGCGTGTGCTTTTTGACCCGGGCCCGGGCCGGGCTCGGGTTTTTTGACGCGGGCGCGGGCCGGGCTCGGGCTTTCTGCGAAGTATTCTCGGGCTTCTCAACTCTGAAAAACATGTATTTTTCGGTCTCGGGCCGGGTTCGGGCCGGTTTCGAGCCGGGCTCGGGCCGGGATCGGGCTTAAGGTAAAGGGGTGGCGGGCTGGGCCGGGCGGGTAACGTAGATAATTTTCGGACCCGGGCCGGGCCCGGGTCTCGCCATAAAAGTTTTGATCGGGCTCGGGCGGGCCGCCCAATGTAAAAACGGGCCCGGGCCGGGCCCGGGCCGCAAAAATCTGCCCGTGCAGTGCTCTAATACAGATGTCTTGGTATTCGTAAAGGAATTATGGTGTTCGAGTACTTATGAAGCAAAATGTTAAAGTTCAATTTGATTCATCTCTACCTATCCGCCATTATTGGTGCATAGGTAATTAATACGTAATAGGTAGTGATGCACAGCAAAGTCGATAATTGCTGATTATCGGGAGGTAATTTTTTGCACAGATCTACTTGTGTGATGTTATTTCACTTAGCCCAGTAAGAGCAATTATTTACTACGATGGATCCTGATACCAAGCACCTGTGTTCCTAACATCTGCCTGAATATTATGCGACCCACCATCGTGGACTTTGTGACCTTAGTGTTTTCATTACTACCGTGTGTCAAAGAAAACCGATGGCGATACATGATGCAGCAGCTCGCACGCTTAGCCAAATCAAGTGAATCCACAGTTCAATTCTAGCTTATGCCAATAATTTCCTTAATGCTCTAGGCCACCGAAATCCCTTTGCGACTTTGGAACAGCATGAGGTTTTTGTTAGGCCGCAGAACATAACAGAGCTTGTCAAAAAAATTTTTCGTATGTGGCTTGCAGACTGAAAGAAAAATGCGATCCTGGATGAGGAAAGAGCTGCTGAGAAAAAATGAAATGAAGAGATGTTTTGTATTGTGCTGCCTCTGTGAATTGTGAATCCTCTGATCCTTTCTTCAGCAGAACATAAATTTGGCCCAGTTGAGTATTGAAACACTCGATTAATGGCACTGTCAATGCAAGCTAGTTGAATCGTTTTTGAATCGTTAGACCTTGCCGAATCTAAATAACATAATCACCAAACAGTTCCCGACAGGGTAAAAAATAAGAAACAAGAGGTGTTTTCATTACCGTAACCTAATGTATATGAAGGCCACTTGCGAATGTTATTCAATACATATGAGATTCATATTTGTGACTGTGAGTTTGGGGCGCTTAGTATGACTGTTTGCATTTGAAATTTGAGCCGTGGTGGATTACTGAAAACTGTTGCGAGAGCGGAAGTAGTTATACACATTCTGGAGACAGATTAGTAGCTGTTATCATTGAGTACCTTACGAGGAGCGCCATTGTGGAGAATCACTTCATGGAGAAGAAAGCTGGCGGTAATAGTTGCACTGCTAGTTGCCCAAGTGTGACTGGGAAAATGGCCCAGATTGACGTGAACAAGTTGCTCACTCGGGATGTCAACCAGACAGACGCGGTCAGCGGGGAGCAACGGAGGCTGCTACGGTGTTCGTAGAGCTGGCATCTGCGAAGGCGAGACGAAAAGAGCGATAAAGTTCATGCAAGAATAAGCACAAATTTATTTATTTGTGTATAAGAAAGAAATAAACTGAAACTGAAACATGCGCATGCGCATGTGATCCTGAGGGCTGGAGGCAGCCAGATGAACAGCGGTTTGGGTATACTGCAACTGCTGGAGAAAAGTACAGAGTATATGATATTGAACACAATGAGAGGCAGTTTAGCGCCGTCAGGCTGGGTATTGCGACATTATAATAAGATTTATTGTCGTGCTGTAAACTGGAAAATGGAAGCGCGTGTTTCATTCTCTGCAGTGAGCCTCTCCATGAGAGGCAGGGCCATAGGTCGTGATGATGTTCGACCGCGACGTGGAGAGAGACGGTAATCCGAAAAACGTACTCTTGGCTGGAGAGTCAGTCGACATTCTCATGCAGGGCTGCTTGAAACTCTGCCCCACGTAGAATGTGTACTTTGTAGTTCCCTAGCCAGCATTGGCAGGCCAGCACTGTCGCAGGACGCTATCCTCGACCCATGGCCTGACACTGCAACTTCAATGCGGGCAACTAAAGCGCTGTTTAAGTTTCTGCAGGACACGAAGCTAGACGAGTGGCTCTAGTGGGGCCACCGAGTCTAATGTACATAAGTGCTCGCCACTCCTCTTATCATCATCACCCATCCCAGTAATTTCAGTCCCGTTCCCTCTTCCCCGGTGCAAAGTAGCGGACTAGAGCACGCTAGCTCCGGTCGACCTGTCTTTCCTATCAATAAAATCTAACTGCCTTTTTTTGTGGGGTAAGCCCTAGCGCCCAAGGGTGCGCGTTTTGTCTTTAAACGTGGAACACCAGCATAGTGGAAAATCATCTGGAACAACGGGATAATACTTGCTCAGCACGTCATGATGGAACTAGGTGATGGCCGGTACGAGGACACGGAAATCGCGTTTAGGTACAGCATGATCTTGTGCTTAGGTTGATAGAAGGCTGTTAGCTAAGCTACGACACCATTTACGTCCTCCTGATGTTTGGTCAAGACAGCTCGAGTCATTACCACTTGCATGAGTGGAAACTTCTGTGTAGGCAGATGGGTGGAAAATATAAAAAATGGCTGGATTTTCAAGGCACATTAGGCAAAGCAAGTGCGTAAGCTTGATTGCTTTCCCAGCCCAAGGTGACGTCCTTCTTCGACGGGGTCGGTGAGGAGCTGAGGGAGTACTGCAAAGATCCTAATGTGTCACAAATATCAACATATCGGAAGAAAACTCCGGACACGAGCAGACAAACAAGGAGACGGAGATGTGCTGGAAACCAGGGGCGTAGCCAGAAATTTTTTTCGGGGGGGGGGGGGGTTCACCGGCCCGACCGTAGGGGGGGGGGGGGGCGGCAAGCGTCTGCTTTCCTCTACGTGGCGTGATCGATAATACATATCGGTAGTTTAAGCAGACTCTATACATGTATATCAAAGACATGGGACCCCCCCCCTCGCGTGTGCTTGTGAAGAAATTAAGTAAAAAGTAAAGCAAGCTCAGTAAAATACAGTAAGCACGACAGGTACAGTGGGCGTTTGGAGCAACGGTCTCTCATCGCGCCACTGAATGGACCAGTCTTCGAAAACGCATCATTGAGACAACCCGCCCGATCGGAGAAGCCATCCTTAATTGTTAATCTTCGTTAAGCGTAGGTGGCGTCGTCCTCGTAGGGGCGAAGTGCGTTTCACAAGTCAAGGTCGGGTATACACGTGAAAATGCATGCGTGACCAGGCTATACATACTCCCATAGCAAGAACTTGTTCGCTGCGTCTTTGCGCTAGAAAACTTAAGTACGCGCAAAAACGGGGAAGGCTTTTTTTTTCGAAGCTTTCGTCACCCTGCTCCCTCATACGAGAGGGTTGCATTTCCTTCGGCAAGTGCATGGGCCGCTGTGTCTTCCGCTGTGTGCGAGTGTGCAGCCGTCATTTGCCTTTACGTCAACAGATTCAGAATTGTACAGAATATTTCACCGCACAGCATAGATATGGCATGTGTACGCATTTGAAGTAGTGCGTGCAACTCATTTCTGCTTCACTTACGCCGGTGCAAACAGGAAGCGGCCTTGTACCTCACAGGATCTCGACTGATTGGTGTACTAGTGATTAGAGCACTGCACGAGCTAGAGCTTACCCGAAAGCCCGGGCCCGGCCCGGCCCACGCCGGGTAGAACAGTTTTTTCACGGGCTCGGGCCGGGCTCGGGCACGGCGTGTGCTTTTTGACTCGGGCCCGGGCCGGGCTCGGGTTTTTTGAGGCGGTTCCGGGCCGGGCTCGGGCTTTCCGGTGGTGTGCATGTAACGTGCAGCGAGTTATTCTCGGGCGTCTCAACTCTGAAAAACATTATTTTTCGGTCTCGGGCCGGGTTCGGGCCGGTTTCGAGTCGGGCTCAGGCCGGGATCGGGCCTAAGGTAAAGGGGTGGCGGGCCGGGCCGGGCGGGTAACGTAGATTATTTCCGGGCCCGGGCCGGGCCCGGGTCTCGCCATAAAAGTTTTGATCGGGCTCGGGCGGGCCGCCCAACGTAAAAACGGGCCCCGGCCGCGCCCGGGCTGAAAAAATCGGCCCGTGCAGTGCTCTACTAGTGATGCAGGAATGAACTCCGGTCTTGTTCAGTGCATAGTGCACATCATCAATTTCTCAGGACGCGTGAACTCCGACGAGAACTGTCAGCGCCTGCAACAAGAGTTTACTTACGCTGTACTGCGCACAGCAGTAATCCATGCTTGTCGACTGTCTGTTTCGTTCATTCTGTTGCGAGTCGATGGAATTTCACTGCTGGCATCAACCCCTTCGTGTGTGCATTGCTCGTTTGGGATTCCACAACACAACAGCAACTACCAGCCTTGCGCAATTGCTGGTTTGGGATTCAACAACACAACAGTAAGAACCAGCCTTCCGTAGGGGCGCAATCGCATACAACAGACGTTTCGCGCGCAGACTGGCTACGTTCACACTTGGAAAGCGGCAAGCGGGCGGAAAGGAAAATCTTTTCCGCGCATGTCCAAGTTGTTCACATTTATTTTGCTACCGCCGCTGCCACTTTCGTCCACATCCATCTAGTCTGCGTACGTTTGTCGGCGTGGTGGCGCTCATTATCGCATTATTTCGAGCGGTATGTTCATTCATTGACCCACCCGTCATCAAAAGTGATCATTTTCGGCGTGGTGGCGCTCATTATCGCATTATTTCGAGCGGTATGTTCATTCATTGACCCACTCGTCATCAAAAGTGATCATTTTGTGCAACTTCGCGTGTCATTTGCGACCTTCGGTAAATTCCTCGGTGGCGTTCCGTGATTCTCCTAACACGGGCGCGGTAGCGCTGAGTCACAGCTGGTGCCTAGGCGTGATTATATTTCTTTAATAGCTTTTATTTACAAGTTGTAATAACATTTCATCATTTCGTATTATTGTCGGCGCCTCCAGGGCACCAAAGCGGCAATGGGAACACCAAAGCTAAAACCCGGGCTGGCCCTTGTGTTGGGGCTCGCCAAAGCCTGCGCGTCCTACGTGAGACCTACGCTCCTAATCTATCGTCGCGACGAGAAAAGCACTCCGCGACTTCTGCAACATACCGTGCACGTGCACGAATTATGGAGCGCCAACGAGGAATCTGCCCAACTATTGTCTGCCATGGAAGTGGAAGAAGAAATGGCTCTTATACTTCTACCTACTTGTTTTCTAGAAATGGACAATGAATAAACGGAAGACGCGGACACCTTGGAAACGATGGTGGTGGGTTCGCCTGGCTTTGCAAAAGCGTGAGAAGTTGGGTCACGCCAAGGCTTCGTTGCCGCACCTCCGGTCGCGCGACATGCTATCGCGAGTATTGCTGACAGTACGTTTTAGTACCACTCTGTCGTAGAGCAAGGGGTGGTTCTTGATCGCGTCGATCAGCATTGCAGCCTACACTTTTGGTGCCATGTTGAATTTTACGACCGGTTGTTTACATGCTGGTGTAGCTTCCGGTCGAGCAGAACGACTTTCCGCCGCGTTTCCGCTTCGCCATAGCGAAAAAATCGGTCCGAGACCGATTTGGCTCGCCGCTTGTTTTTCTGCCTGTTTGGCCGCCTATAGCGGGTGGATTTTTGCAAGATTTTGCCGCTTCCGACAGCTCCGAGACCAAGCGTGAACGTAGCCTAAGATCCTGAGCGAGCGCGGCCTAACCGGCACCTGAAGGGAAGCGGCGGAAATGTATACGGAAATTTCGACCACCTGGGGTTTTTAACGTGCACCTAAATTTAAGTAAACGGGCCTCGAGCATTTTCGCGTTCATCTAAAATGCGGCTGCCGCATTTGTTGCTTCAGAATGCGGCCGCCACATTCTCGCCCAAAACCTCAGAGAGCGTCAAAGCCTTGACAAACACCGTGACAGTTTTTTTCTATATGCAGAAATGATTCGCTGTAAATTACCAACCCAAACGGAAGCGCCCAGGAATGAAATTGTGATATAGTAGCACCGGTTCCTTGAATTATATCAGCGCGAAGCGACGTGAACAAAGGGTTGGTAAGCAGGGCGGGGGGGGGGGGGGGGGTTGCGGAAAATATTTCGGGGGGGGTTTGAACCCCCCCAACCCCCCCCCCCCTGGCTACGCCCCTGCTGGAAACGGAAACTTTGCATACTGGGAGCCTGTATACGGAGGCTGTATATTAGAAGCTTCAAATAGAGGGCTTCGATACCCATATTTGACGGTGGCAGAATTTGCGTCGGAATTGATGGATGCGTTGGCTCGTCAGAAGATGTCAAGAATAGGTCAGAGCATGTGGCCTCCGGCTACGCTCATGGCGCGCACGCTTAGACATCGGGTGTGCCGGACGACTACCGCGGATTCAAACACTCCAAGCCGCCGTGCATACAAGGAACCGCGTCCACGCCGTGCACTCGCGCCGCCGGCCCCAGCTAATGGAAGGTGAGACCCAGCCCTCAGGAAAGAACAAACAACATTTGTTAAGCCTGGATCCGATACATCATAAGTTTGAACAGCGCGACAGAATCTAAACCTAATTGCTACACATATAACATGTCCAAATGTCTGCAGGTGGCCGCTAATGGCACACCGAGTGAACGAAAAATACAGCCTATAGAGCGTGCGCCGATCTTTTGGCCAGCGCCTGCCATCGCGCACCCCACAGCACAGAAAAACTTGGAGTACACTAAAGCTTCGCCTTTAAGACTGGAATGCGATAGCCTTATTGGACGCCGTTGACGTCGACACCGTATTTTCTGCGACATGGGGCCCGATCAAAACTATGATAGGCTCAGTTTTCAAGATTCCCCACAATGTTGGCTAGAACCAAAGTACAGCGAAACACCATCAGAATTGGAGGACGCTTAAGCTTCGCCTTTAAGAGTGGAACGCGATATCATTCAAAGAATCCTGGCTGCTTATCAGGCTTTTTTTCTTGTATATTCAAATTGTCATCTGACGCTATAACTTCTGTAGGTTGTGGTTAAGTCGTACTTTACGATTTTTCTGACGGATTTTACTTTGAGAAATGCAATTTTGTTGCACTAGAGCCTTGCACCACGCGAAGGGCCCGCCTGGTCGGAGTGGTTCGGGATGATGTAGTTCGGCATGATTATTTGCGCCAGACGCCGATGATAACGCCGACACCGACGCCGACGTCGGATGTTTCGCGGCACTGGGCCCTTAACGCTTTTGCGGTAAAATAGAAAGACAAACAGGGAAACAGACGGGGGCACGATCGGAAGGCGCTGCCTCAGGACAACGAGACGACAGAAGAGTGCGCGCGCCCGCCTAGGCCGGGACTCCGACGAGCCGAGTAACCATCGGCCGGCGGCGGACAAAGGGGGCCACCGCCTGCAGAGAGAAGTACGTACGTACCTTCCGACGCCGAAATGTGGTCTACTTCGGTCCCTTCTTGCGGCCGCATACCCGGAGCGCACGCAAGCAGGACCCAAATCCCGCCAAAACGTCGGCCAATGGTGGAAGCCCGCTGACTTTGCTGTGGGCGGGATGTCAGGTGAGTGAGAGTGTTTTATGACCCGCTGCCACCCCGCCCAGGCAAAGAGGCGAGGAACATGCAGCCCTAGGAAACGCAACGCAATGGAACGGCGTCGCACAATCACTGCGTGCGCCCGAAACCCCACATGCCTCCACCCTTAAATGCCCCCTACCAATGCAAGCTTGCGGCTCCGGCACCATCCAAATTACAATACAAAAACAAGCAGTCGCTACTACGTGACACCGCAGCTACCAATTAGCATATGGATCCCAAAATCGCGATCCTCCCCGCCCCCCCCAACCCGCAAAAAAACAAGAAAAAGAAACGTGAGGCTTGCCATGAGGATCACCGCCGTCAGGATCGGCTGGACATCCAAGAGTTTCGGCTGCAGCATAGTGGCACTTGTGACGACTGCAGGGCACCAACCGATTTGCCCATTTTGGGAAGGCTGGATTCATCGAACCCGACAAACTGGACTTGTCCTGGGCCACGGCGAGTAGAGACAAATTGCCCGTGTAGCCACCGCTGGATGAGGGTTCACCTGTGGCTTCCAACGAAAAACGCACGCACACTTGCCTCCGGCACGGGCACACTCCGGAGAGCCGCTTAACGTGTGCACACAAGGCGGATGCGGTCGCGTCAGAAAGTGCCCGATAAAGGAACAAACCACACAATAAGCGTCCTGCACGCCATTTCGTCGGTCTTCCCCGCGGCGGCTTCCAACGAGACGCCCACGCACACCCGCTTCCGGCGTGGGCGCACACCACAACCAAGCAACACGATCGCAGAAATGCCACTGGACGCGTGCAGACTAAACGGCTGCGTCAGAGCACCCGGCAACGGAACAAATGACATAAAAAGAGTCCCGTCCGCCTCACTGTTACGGCGGCCTTCCTGCATGCGCGATGACAGCATACGGGATGCGTGATGTCAAATCAACACTTCTTCACGTAGCTTGACGGCTATGGCACTGCTCAAAGTCGCGGGTTCAATTCCGACTGTGGCATCCGAATTTCTACAGGAGCGAAATAAAGAAATGCTAGCTCACTTAGATTTAGGTGCACGTTAAAGAACATTAGGGTGTCACAAATCAAACCCCCAGTTCGCCACAATGGCTTCGATCGTGATTTTGGCACGTACAGCCCCATAATTCAATTAAAGTTCAACATTTCTGCGACGATGCGATGTGTCATGTGAGGCAATGATAATGCTCAACCCTCGCAGAAATTATGAACAATGGCGCACAACGCCTCAAGGAAATACATCTACCTGTGTGTTCTGTGAACTACGCAGACAAACAGCAGCGGTGCACGCAAGGTAGGTTTAACATCATCTCAGCACTCTCTTATTGGACTAAACACTGAAGAAAGGACACATTCGCCGTCAGCACAACCGCTAATTATCGTCAATCAATTATTATTATTATTTGATTTGTACACATATACACACAAGGACACAAAGGGATTAAGGAGGGAGCAAGCTGACAACTGCCACCGAGAGGGGCACAACGCCTGCCTACTCCTACAGGAGGAGGGAATAGAGGAAATGAAAATATGAGAAAAGAAAAGAGGAAATAAAGAAATGACGGAGACACAGACAGAACAAAACAAAAACATAACAAAAATAGATATAACGTCTATAAACGGGAGGCCAAGTCAGTGTCCTTCAGAAAACTTAGCAGGGCTCGATGGGCCTGGTCACGTCTTGCAGCGCTCCCCCTTGGAAAAAGGCAATCGTCAAGGGTCGCACATGGCAGCCCCATAAGTCTGTACTCCTTAATTAGTAAAGTGCGCGGCGCAACGAATGCGGGACACTCTAAAACTAGATGTTCAAGTGTCTCACAGGAGCCACAAAACGTACACGACGGGCTGTCCACACGTCCTTGTCGGTATAGGCGTTCGCGCACCAACACACACCCAACCCTTAACTTGTATAGCAGTGCTCTAGCACGACGGGGCAGGCCTCGACCACGAACGCGTGGAGGGAACGATCCGTCTGCAACACGCCGGTCTGGGTGCTGCTTTAGGAGGTGTCGGCGTATCAGGAGACGGGCATTTTGAAATGTGCACGAAATGTCAGGGCAGTCACATTCATGGTGGGCACAGCTTGAAGCGAGGCGATCAGCCTCTTCATTTCCAGCGATGCCCACGTGCGAGGGTACCCACTGGGCAATGAGGGACACTCCACAGGAAGTAATTTTGCCGGAAGTTTCTTGGATACTGCACAACAATGGGCTATCGGCATCTTGTCTAAGTCTGCTGAGGGCAGCACGGGAGTCTGTAAGAATGACGACCTTCAAGGCGTTTAATTCTTCGTGTACGTATTTCAGAGCAACATCAATCGCTGCTAGTTCTGCAGTTGTTGATGAGGTTGGATGTAGTATTCTAAATACCCGTCTGATGCCAGTCCAAGGGCAGAAGAAAGCTCCAGAAGCGCCTTGCGCGTCGCTGTGTACAGATGCGTCCGTGAATACCTCAATATAACCTTCAAATTTTTCAAATAAGTGGGACTGGGCCAATTGAAATAGTGCCGGAACAGGCTGACTAGATTTTTTGTGTATTTCAGGAATTGTCAGATAAATGGGGAAGGAGCATTTGTTGCGCTTCTTCGGAGTTGTGAAAGAAGTGTCTCCTGAACTGTGAGTAATGTCCACAAACAATGCCGCCATTTTCCCCATCCGAGAGAATGGGCGCTGAAGCAGCCGATTAATCAGTGCTTGGCCGTCTGATGCTCGGTGCAAACGCTCGATATGGTGTAGCGCTCTCTGGTCTGCTTGCAAGCTCAGGGGCAACTGGTGCGCTTCCGTGAGTAGTGGAACAGATTGCGCCTCACGAGGTAAGCCAAGCATGACTCGGAGGGCAACACGATGGTCCCGTTCCAACTCAGACATCACATTTGGCGGCACGTTCAAGACTGGCAAGGCATACATCACGCCAGAGAGGACAGACGATTGGTATACCTGAAGTGCTGTCGTCTGGTCGCAGCCAGCGCCTCTAGCAGTCAAGGCGGCCACATACTTGAGCAGCGACCGGGATTTTCACCGCACAGACGTAATGGCAGGGCGCCAAGAGAGGCGATCATCGATAATTACGCCCAGGTAGCGGTGGTGTTGTACCCATTGTACCGGTGTCTCTCCGAGGTACAGCCTGCTCCGAGGTACAGTACGAGCCCGTTGCCTTGGATGATACGCAATCGCGGCTGACTTAGCTGGTGAGATCTGCAGACCAACTTCCTCCAAGTACTCTGAAGTCGCATTCAGAGCTCTCTGCAAGATTCCACGAAGACGTGGACCGTGGTACGAAGGACCGCTGATCCACAGTGCAATGTCATCAGCATAGATTGCTATACATATTGGAAAGTCTGCTTCCTGAGGCAATCGGCTTGGAATTCCAGCAAGTACACTGTTGAAGAGAAGCGGCGACAAGACGCTGCCTTGTGGTACACCGCACTTAACGGGGCGAGAATCACTTGTTGCTCCTCCAACACGCACTTTCATGTGGCGCTCAGATAGAAAGTTGTGCACGAAATGAAGCAGTCGACCCGAAATTCCCGCATTCCTAAGGGCGACAAAATCGCCTTATGGGGAACCGAATCGAACCCTTGCTGTATATTCAGGAAGAGCATGTATGCAGAGTGCTTGTTCTCTCGAGCAAGCTCTAGAGATGAAACGAGGTCTGCTATGCTATCGAGGGCTGAACGGTGACGATGAAAGCCGCTCATGACATCAGGAAAGAAATTAAGCTTTTGTAGCCTGCCGTCTAGACGAAACAGTACCATTCGTTCCATCAGCTTCATAACATTAGAAGTTAGCGATATTGGCCGGTAAGACTTTAGGTGTTTTGCAGGGCGGCCGGGCTTTAAGACTGGTATCACCAGAGATGATTTCCAATCATTGGGGATCAGAGACGTTCGCCATACTTCGTTATATGCGTCCAAGACATTTTGATGAAAGGCCTCATCGATGTTTCGTAATGCCTGGTACGTAACACCGTCTTCACCAGGGGCAGTGCGACGTTTGGAGAGGCTGAGGGCGTGAAGCAGCTCTTCGAGAGTAAAGTCTGTTTCATCCATCTGGCAGGCTGGACCATAGCAGAACGTTGTGTTGTTCTGACTTGTCAGAGGATTAACGTCATTGTTTGCGTTGTCACTTGGCATAGGAGGTACGAAAAGGTCGGCAAATGCTTCCGCAAGAATTTTCGGAGTCCGGCCAGTCGTTATGCACAAAGCAGCAGTTGGATTCTTGCAGATCTCAGGAGTGCGAAGAGCCTTCAGTATTCGCCAAACACTTCCAAAACCATTTGCCGTATGCAATGAACTACACAGTGCTGCCCAGCTCTTTCGACGAAGTTGTTTTGTGTGCCGCCGTATGGCTGCGTCTAGGCGGTTATAAACCGTCCAATCGGAGCTTCTTTTAGAGCGCTGCGCTCTCCTGTAAGCGCGGCGTCGACAGGCGCGTAGCCTCAAGAGCTTAAGATCAGGGTTCGGTTTATCTATGCCCCGCCGTCGTCTTACGGTAGCTTGTTGAAGACACTCGCTCACCAGTTTAAACAACTTGTCGTGCGATGGGGCCTCTGAAATCAGCTGACGGAACTTGTTCCAGTTCGTCACTGTGTAGGCGGCAGTCTGGCGGCTAGGAGTATGTTCTGGAATCAACCAAATTGGTAGATGATCTGAGCCCCATGGGTCAGATTCACATGACCAGGCGAGACACACATCTCTTGTTGATATCGCAAGGTCGATGGTGGACTGTCCCTTCCCTCTGCCGACAAATGTAGGTGAGCCGTCATTGAGTGTTTGTAGATCATGCCTAACAATAAGCTCGTTGATCTCTATCCCACGCTGGTCTTGTTGACGAGAACACCAGCGAGGATGGTGAGCATTGAAGTCCCCGCACAGCACAAATGATGGGCTACACCGAGAGACTAAGAACTCCAATAAGGTGGTGTCTGAAGATCGTGTCGGTCGGTAATATATACTTGCCACAGTCGTCGTCGTATCTCTGATACTCACAGTAACGGCTGTGCATTCAAAATCGGCGTCGCAGATGTCACTTGTGTCAATAACTGCAAAATGTAGGTCAGCTCGGATGTATAGCGATGCTTTTGAAGGATTTCGCGGATGCGTGGCGTCCGTACACTGGAAGGATCCGCATGCCGGCACTGTGCATCGAGCGTTGCTGTGGATGCCTACGTAACCAGGAAGTCTGAAATCATCTTTTCTTACATTGGTTTCTTGAAGTGCGATAACATCTGGCGGGGTGTTCATTGCGAGAAGCCGAAGGACTAGGTCCGCATGCCGCGGCCGTAAGGACCTGACATTCCATTGCAGCACAGAGGGACGGGGCTTTCCACGAGCATTCATGTTTCTAGTGAAGGCCGTCAAGCACTGGAACAAGAGCCTCTAGTAGTTGATCTGCGGCTAATGCTGCTGGTGTCTGACGACCGGCAATCAGAGACCTAACAACGTTGACAAGCATCTTAAGCAGGTTGATAAGTTCTTCGTCATCGTTGACCGAGACCGCTGTAGGCACCCTATTTACAGAGTTTACTATTGCAGACGGGGACGCCTTGGATGGAGCTGGTTCCGAAGCTTTCGGAGGCGTGATCTTGGCAGATACTGGTTCGGACGCTTTCGATGGAAGCGCCGGCCACGATATCGCAGAGAGACAGAAATTCTGCTTCCCACTGTCCTGCCGACGCGCGTTGTCCTTGCTATTCTTCGTACGTGCGGGTATATCTTCAGTTTTGCCATTTGTAGCCGCTGGACGGGCACTGCGGCTACTCGGTTTCTCTCCTGATGCCTTCTTCTTAGCTTTCTCTTTAAGGAACTTTAGTTTTTTCTTCAGTGTGGGACATTCTTTGTCTGTTGCCAAGTGTTCACCCTTACACTTCGGGCACCGAGATGTCGGACTGTCGCAAGAATTTGCGTCGTGATTTTGACCACATTTGGCACACACCACAGCACTTGTGCAGAAACCCTGCACATGACCAAGCTTTAAACATGTGCGGCACTGTAAGGGTCTTGGTACGAAAGGACGAACTGGGTATCGCACTAGTCCAGCCTTTATATGACTAGGCAGTTTTGCACAGTCGAAAAGAATCTTCACACACTTTGACGAGCCGAGCCGTCGAACGCTGATGATTTTGCATGGTGGCGTGCAAACGATCATACTTTTTAACACGTCGTCTTGAAGTTCGAGGTCAACATCGGATACGACGCCAGCTGTTACATCCGCTCCCTGAGGTATGTAAGCCCGCGTGTTGACACCACAGAGTTGAGACAGACCAAGTAGAGTTTGCACCGTCTTCTCATCTGTTGTGTCCACGGCAATGATATTTTTCCTTGGGTTCTCTCAAACCTCTTGAATAAGACCCGGTGCCAGTTTGAAGAAGAAATCATGCAATTTCTGTTTGGAGATGGCATTCAGGCTTACCATCACGTCGACTGGTACGAAGGCTGCTGTCGTAGTCACGATGCTGCTGTATATAATGGTTGCTTCGCTTGATGACGATGTCGAAGACTTCCGTCTTGAACGCCGATGCTTAGCAGGTATAAAGGCATCCGAGTCGTCCGACCTGGCGTCAGATTCGGAATCGGCAGCTTCTGATTCCACCGAGGAGCTGAGGCGCTTCCTTGCGACGGGAGGCCTGTCTCTGCCGCTAGACGGGTCCACCACCATCTCCTCCATAGCAGGCTTCGCAGGGAGGGCCTCCCAGCAAAGCAGCAGTCTTGAAGGCCCGCACAAACAGCGCTGGGTGTTGCTGATGTACGATTAAACACAAAAAATAGAAAAAACTTCACCATCAAAAGGAGCCACCAGCCGAACGCACGAACTTCGTCGTCGTCTCTCTCCGTCAATCAAAGGAAACAGCATAGAACGCATCGCTTCCATCGATTCCCTCAGTACGTGGGATCCGCATATCTTTTGTTAAAGTGTTAATGCGTTTTGATCTTTTCTTGTAAGCACTGACTGTACTGCCCCCTTACAGGAGGGCTCTGTAACGTACTTAAAAATAAAATGAAAAATTTCCTCACAGCCCGACGCAGCCGACGAAGCTATTAAAATTCAGAGAACATTTTCCGCAATTACTGCCGCGTATGATTGCCACTGTCGCTCTTAACAGCAGGCTTTGAGTGCTACCAGCATTTAGGTTCTTCGGTTGTTGAACAGCAAGTGCTTGTACAAAATTTGTTAGGTTTTAACAAGAAGTTCACCAATATGCGTATTTCATTCGATGAACCTTTACTACCTTCTTGAACGAAACTATTTATTATTCTTCATGTTTCAAGTTGACAACAATAGGCAAGTTGTACGATTAAGCACATAATGCAATTAGGTAAAAATAAACTCTGTGTATACAGGGTGTCCCAGCTACCACGCAGCACGATTTAAAAAAAGAGGAACGTCGTTACGCGAAGCAAACCTAGTGCGTATTGTTTCCAGTACAGTGGAGTAGCCGCCAGTATTTTTTTCGTTACTGAGATTTAATTAGCTAATTGTAATCAATTATCTAACTCGATAAGTAGTGTCCTAATTGTCAAAGTGTCAATGCGAAAGTTGTAGAGCAACAAGAAAACCCCCCAATACAGCTTTCTATTGCTTAATACGTGCTACATAAATGTGTTTTTCCGAGTGCGAAACGAGCCCGCGAATACACGCACAATTGCCGCGCGACTGGCCCCTCGAGGCACCTTGCGTGTATTCGCGGGCTTCTTTCATGCTCGAAAAAACACTTTTGTGTAGCACGTACTGAGCAACAGAAAGCTGTATCGGGAGTTATTCATGTTGCTCTACAATTTTCTCGTTGACACTTTGACAATTAGGACAGTACTTCTCGAGTTAGACAATTATTTCAATTAGCAAATTAAATCACAGTAGCGAAAAAAATTACTGGCGGCTACTACACTGTGCCGAAAACAATACAGGCTAGGTTTGCTTTGCGTAACGCCGTTGCTCTTTTTTTAAATCGTGCTGCGTGATAGCTGGGACACGCTGTACATACAGATTTGTTCGACAGTGTACCGACACAGTACAAAACATGTGTCGCGCATTGCACGTCTGTGTACGTCATGTGCGGCCTTTCCTGAAGAGCCACGCCCGTGTAATAAAGGGAGATGTTGCTTTTCGATACCAGGTTGCCTGTGGAGCTACCATTATAGGCAAGAAATGGCTCTTGACAGCGGCCCACTGCTTGCACCCTAAAGCGAATCCCCAAAAGCATTTCCAGCCTGCTGACTTGAGGATACGAGCAGGTGAGATACCGTTCTTTTTTATGAGATATGATTGTGTAAAGTGTGGTCGCGTACAGGGAGCTTTGATATTTATAATGCCATTTAATTCATTATCTCCATGTTGGCCCTCACAAGTCTTTCTGTAGGTTGGCCTCTTATATATGTCGGTCTTAAGTGGTACCAACTTGGTGAAGGTATAAAATGTCTACCGGATTTCCGCGTTTCTCGTGGTTTTCTCAGAGCTCTGACTCACTCTGCACTTTTGCATTTTTGCGGCTTTTATAGGCGTTGAGATTTAATTGCTAGATTTCATATTAAAATTAAACGTAGCTTTCATATTAAAATGGAAAACTCAGCAATGCCACATCACCATGGCCGTCCTTATTGTTATTTGCGCTTCACGAAAATGACGGCTGTTGGGACGATGAATCCCCGTCCTGTGAAGAGACGCTATTCTGTAACAGGGTTCCCAAGCGATCTATGCGCTGCCGTCACATTCCATTGTTTGCCCGAGGACTCTGAAATGTGAATCATGGCGCGCCATACTAGTGAATAGACCAGCTTTATATCCACGGACATCAGCTGCTGCGAAAATCAGTCGAATGCTGTACGGTAATTATGCTGTCCATTTCTATCATTTGGCACTTTCTTTTCAGCATCGTTAACTGCTCCCCTATAGAAAACACGACTACCGGAAGTGGCATCTCACAAAGCAGCCGCAATAGAAATGTCTCCGCCAGTATCACTCCAAATGTTCTCGCCAAAACGACCTCACGTCGAAGGATGTGGCGGAATTTTCGCCACGACTACCGCTCAAGTAGGTGGCTGTGACACCGCTAAAGATTTATGTGAAAACATAATTAACTGGGGAAAAGATCTTAAGAAAATGTCATCACTAAGACAGCTGCAAGAGCTGATCAAATAGCTATCTCCAAAGAGCAGGGCTCAGCTGTCTAGCCTCATCAAGCAAGGAATTAGAAAAAGAAAACTGACCGCCCAAGCACTCCGTACAGACGGTGAACCAGCGAAACTGAACCGTGTGGCCACGGCGTTTATCACTGGGTTAATCCGGACGGTACATTAAAGTCTTTCTCAATTATTGGTTACGTCTTCGTGCTTCTTAATGAGGTTACACACGTTCGACTATGACGGAGAAAACGACGTCACTGATGGTATGCCCACAGTCCGTCGTTGTAGTAGTGCCGCTTGCGATTGTTCAAAATTAAATTGCCTGAAAATTAAATCTGTCCGTTACGTAAGACAATAAATGGCTCATACCCTCGTAAACGCGGCCTCTCCATCACGACGACAGAAGTGAAATTCTATGCTCGAACGTTGAGGGGCAACGGAGCCAGCTGTGGAAGGAGACGACGAACGCGGGAGCAGTGGCACGAGCGCGTTCGCGCGGTTGCGCCGAGGGGCGCCAACGAGGCAGCTGTGGAAGAAGGCGACGACGCTCATTGCTGATGATGATAGTTTCTGCGTACAGGCGGCAGAGGGACGACTCGGCTAGCCATGTGCCGCTTCGCTGTAAAATGAAAATTTCAAGTGAGTGACGTGAAAGGAGGATCACTTTAATTTAGAAAAGCAAAGGAGATATCAGCAGGACGAGTGGCTAAAGGCCAGTACTACTTACGCCATTATTACATACTAGGAAATTAAAATACAACGCTTAAATATACTGCTGCCAAAGTTGATGGAGAAAATGGAATACTGGGAACTGAAGAATGGCTTCAGGCAACTATTACTGGCTGTCAAACCAGGTGTTGGTCCATGGAAGCGTGAATGCTGAGCGTGGTGTCCGGACTTTGTCGCTGGTTAAGCGGCTCCGTCTACAGCGCGCCAGTGCGTGCAGCTGTCGGGACTACCACTGACGGGAGTTCTGCGGCAGCGAGTCGCTGCCCACTAACAGGTGCGGTCACCAAGTCTTGCTGCTGGTCCCCATCTTTAGAAGCTGTCTTTCGGTTGAAAACAGGATGACCGCTGAGACGTGGCACATTTTGATGACGACGCGGTACTTTTTGTCAACATTTATGCTATGTACGGGCTGAAACCTTTCTTAAAACGATCAGAAAGTGAAGAGCTTGATGGAGACACCACTACTATACCTAAAGCTATACTTGCGGACAACTCCTTATGCCAATAAAGGGAAAGGTACAGAGGCCAAGCACGAACAAGTAAGATCGCTACTATTACCAGATTGTTTTGCGCGCTATTTTATGCATGGCAAGAGAAAACATTAACATCCTATTCGAAACAGCAAAATATGACAAGCGACCTACGAAGTGTCAAATTCGACTTCCTAAAAGCGAATGTTTTCTTTGCAAACCTCACAGTGTTCTCCGACCGTGGGAGCTATGGCGTGGCTGTTCTCTTGCCAAATAGGCCAACCAATAATAGCAGAGTACGCGAGCTGCGCGCGCTGCTGGGTTCCTTGCACCACCACCCGATGGTGCTCGCCTTCGCGCATCTACCCTTGGCAGATACGCGGAGTCCTTGGGTTCAGGGATAGCAGGGAGAAAGTAAACATGTGCGCTATAGAGATTAGTAGGAGGGAATTGGAGGTTTGGTGGTCGAAAAGTAGGGAGACTTACAAAAGTAGAGTCCCCAGAAATGGTTCAAAAAGTTTCATGCTTGGAATTCGTTGTATCTGTTTTTTTTCTCAATAATATAGGTAGGACATTAGGCAAAATAATAACAAGAGCTTGGTGGCTCAACCCACTACCCCGTTTCAAAGGGGATGCTCCTACAATCCATCCATTCATCCTGTGGCAGCAGCGGCACCTGCAATGTGGGCGAAAGGGGAAAAAAATTGAGGACGCTTAAGCTTCGGCTTTAATAGTGGAACGCGATAGCGTTACCGGGCCCCGTTCGCATCGGATCTTTTAATGAGTAAGTTTCACTGCACCACACAGCGTAGGAAAGCCAGCTTACAAAAACCAAGCTTACAAAGAGCAAGCTTACAGCGATGCCCTTAAAGTTGGCTTGACTTTTAAACACATGCATTGCTGGGAAGACATTTTTTCGAGGCAATATAAGCCGTCTTATATGAAAATGTGAATTCCCTAGGACCTTTTTATTGTCTTATTAATTGTTTGCTGTTGCCCCGAGGCGCGCGCGTGTCCACAATGCATTAGGCAGGCTAAGTCACAGGAAGAGGAAATAAACTTCATCCCAGTTCGACCTGCCGATGAGGCGAGCGCCATATCGATGGTGTTTTTCCAAGTAACCTACCCGGGCGTGCCGCTGTTAGGACGGTAGAATTGCTGAAAAAGGGGTTTGTGTTTGAGTTTCCTCGTAACAGAATTAGGTTTTCTCGTGCATTTAAATTACAATCCGACGCTATCACATCTATAGGTTGTGATTAAGTCAAACTTTACGATTTGTCTCGCAGATTTTACTTTGAGAAATTCAATTAGTCCACTAACAAGTCTGCACCACGCGGAAGGCCTGCGTGGTCGGGGTGGTTCGGGATGATTTTCTCAGCCGAGGACGCCGATGTCGGATTTTCTGCCACACGGGGTCCTTAACGCTATCGCGTTAAAAATGAACCGTGAAGCTCACCTTCGCGCGTCCGCTGCTGCACAGTAATGAGGAAGGAAACGCTTCTTTTCGGGTAGAATGGATTCGAATTTCACTGCGTACGTATGCTCACGATGCCTCCGAAACCATGATGCGCTCAAGGCGTCCGTCGCACTCGCTAGTAGTCAGCAAACTGAGCTTAACAAAAGGCTCGGTATACTTTGCGTGCGCTTGCAGTTTTTATTTTTATTTTTATTTATTTTATTTATTCCTACTGCAGCCCGTTAGGGCTATGGCAGGAGTGGGTGTACATGTGAGTAAAACTAATTACGATATGCAGAAACAGGAACATAGAAATAAAAAAATGTAAAGGAACTATACATCAGCAATAGCATTTAAATATTGAAAAATGGGTAACAAACGAACTTCGGCAGGTAACAAATTCCCCTGTTTAATCATTTGGGGGAAAAAACTTTTTTTGAATGTGTTAGTGCGTGGATGGAGTGGTCTGATATTAGAGGCATGATAAGGTCTAGTTGAAGTCGGGCAAGCAGGTGTTAAAAGGGAGGGAGGGATCTGAGAGGTAACAAAGAGAGTTCTTATATAGAGATAATATCTTCAGAGATTCTATGTGCCGCCGTATAGAAAGAAACTGGAGGTTTAATTCAGAAAGAGCAGCTGACGGTCAAAAGTCTCGGTCGAAGCGATGGTAAACAAAACGAATAGCTTTCGTCTGGACCGACTCAATACAAAAAAGTTCGCATTGCTTATATGGGTTCCATATGGAGGAGGCATATTCTAAAATAGCGGGAATCAGTGTTTTGTTTCCTACTAGTTTAGTATCCTTCGGAGCACAGTAGACAAAGTTCGTCGGATGTAACCAAGTTTTTTTTAACGCTTTACTACAAATATGATCTATATGTTTCGACCAAGAAAAGATGGGTGCAAAAATAACGCCTAAATATTTGTATTGAAAAACTGTTAGTGGCACACCGTTGCAAATATAATCAAAACATACGGGCATGGGTCGGTTAGTAAAAGACAACAGTTTTATCAAAATTGCTACTCATTTTCCAGGTAGCACACCAGTCACAAAATGAAACAAAGGCATCCTTAAGGCGCTGATGATCAGCGAGGGAGCCTAATGCGCTGTACATAACATAATCGTCTGCAAAGAGGCATATCTTTGAACTAACATAATCTGGAAGGTCGTTAATGAACAATAAGAATAGTAGAGGGCCATGCACAGATCCCTGTGGGACTCCTCAGGTGACGTCGACAACAGGCGAATTCACAGAATCATAGCATACGAATTGGGAACGCAAAGAAAGGAAACTCGAAATTCAAGACACGAACTGAGGGGTACATAGAATATTTTGGCGTTTCAAAAGAAATTTAGAGTGTAGTACAGTGTCGAAAGCTTTGTTAAAGTCAATGAATATGGTGTCGATCTGATTACCTAAGTCGATGTAATGCGAAAGGTCATGAGTGAACTCCATAAGTTGGGTTAGAGTACTAAAACCACACCTGAAGCCGTGCTGAAAGCTGTTCAAGAGGTTAATATTTTCAAATAACATTATAATATGCTTATAGATTATATGTTCTAGTATTTTACACGAGCTAGGAACAACGCCACTGTTAAGGAACCTCTGACGAATTATTACAGTCAGTGTAGCCGCATGAGTAGAAGCGGAAGGAGTGTGAGCGGAGAAGACGAGAAAGAGAACGTTTTTGCCCGTCCGAGGCTCGCCCGGAGGCCTGTGTAATAAACTCCGTTTTTATGGCGTCGTAAACCCCAACGAAGCGGCTCACCGCGTTGCTCGAGTCCACTCACCGAGCATCAACGGAGGAAGAGCCCTCGCGGGGTACTGCAAACGTCTGGGCGTGGGAGGATCGTTTGACCAGGCTCAGGACATCACGACACACTACCAGTTACAGAGACGCGTATACCCTTTCCTTCACGCTAAGTTAGACAGGGCGCAAGCAGTACGCTACAGGCAATTACAAACTGTTTCTTACATAAACCCAAGACTCATGCACGCCATGTATCCAGACACGTACACTACAAACAGATGCACATCCTGTGGCGAGGTTGCCACACTTAATCACATGTAATGGGAATGTTAGGACACAATTCAGGCAGTGCCGACACCTCCGCCTCTTCCACCGCCAGCCTGCGCTCGCGTTGGAAGACCGCACTGCTCAGCTCGAACCTGACAGTACAACTGTGGGCCGTCCAGCGAGCCTAGGAAGCCGCTTCGAGACAAGTCTCAAAACCGCTTCAGTGGCGTGTGCCCAGACCCACTAAAAATACGCCGGACTCAAATCTTATTGATTTGATAATAAATTTTACGTTCTTCTCGCGTCGTAACAGTTTTGGTGGAGGTGCTGGGTACTTGAAGTAACGACGGACCCGGAGCCATTTATTCTTCGCCGGAGTCGTCGGCTCGCCGGACTACCACCTTCGCCTGTTAACATGGCCAACGAAGGAGACGCTCGGGGACCGATGCCTGCCGCTCCGGGATCAATGCCTGCTGGTACGTGGCGCTACTACCGAGAACCTCGGGGTTTCACCGGGAAAGAAGGTGAAGATGTAGAAGAGTGGCTCAGGCATTACCAACGGGTAAGGAACTCCAATGACTGGGACACTACCGACCAACTAACCAACGTTGTCTTCGCTCTCACAGACACTGCCCTGATGTGGTTTGAGAATCACGAAGAATTAATAACAACGTGGGAACGTTTCGTTCATGACCTAAAGGAATGCTTTGGCGACTCGGACGCAAAAAATAAACGCGCAGAGCACACCCTGGCACAGAGAGCACAGCTACCTGGTGAGACCTGCACTGCCTACATGGAAGAGATCTTGAAATTGTGCAAGCAAGCCAACGCAAGAATGTCCGAGAAAGACAAGGTCGGGCACCTGCTCAGGGGCATAGCAGAGGTTGTATACAATTTTCTGATCGGCAAGGACAGTCTCGCTTCAGTGTCGGATGTCATGAAGCACTGTCGTGCGTTAAAGGCGCTGAAGATGCGCCGAATAACGCCAAATTTGGGCCGATTGGCCACTGTTACCACTGTGGCCAGTATCGATATGAGCTCTTCACTTAGCGTCGACCATACGACAGATCGCCCACGAAGAGGTGGACAGGCACAACGAGACGACACGTCGCCTGCCTGATGTCTCTGATGCCTCCCTTTCGCAAGCCGCGGCTTCTTCTCCACCTTTGAATGGATGGCAACCGTTGGTTAACGTCGCGGATTGATCAGAGTACTGACACGCACCGGCATCGAGAGGCCACTACTCTTCGGATGCCTGATTTGAACCTCGCCCTCGTTACGCACGTTCCTCTGGACGCCCCACCCCTGGCAATGCTCCGCGTTACGCCCCAGTCATTCGTCTTATGTGTGCAGACGTGTCTGACAGTTCTGAAGACTGCCGCAGAAGCCGCCCGCTCCGACATGCTACATCTGCGGCGTTCTTGGCCATATATCCCGTTTTTGTCCTCATCGCCAAAGGTCTCGGTACGATCAACTTGCTGCCCCAGCGCCCAACACCCAATGGCCTTCTATGGCGCAATCGCCTTCTAGCAGCAAATTTTGGCAAGGAAACTTCCGGAACCGCTCACACTCCTTCCTCTTCTACTAATGCGGCTACATTGACTGTAATATTAGCTGCTTCAATTATGCGCTTCCAGCTTTCGCCACTCGACCCCGTATCACCCGCAAAAAAATGGGCTGACCGAGCGTACCAACCGCACACTGGTGAACAGGTTATCCATGTACGTCGCATCCGACCATAAAAACTGGGACGACATTTTGCCCTTCATTACATACGCTTTTTACACAGAAAAGCTCGAGACTACTGGCTACAGCCCGTTTTTACTGCTCTACGCTCGTCCGCCCCGTCAAACACTGGACATCATATTTTCTTTCTCCACCCACGACAATCTCGCCATCGCCGAGACTCTGTGTCTCGCTGAAGAAGCTCGACGCTTGGCCCGCATACGTACTCTGGCTCCGCAAGACCGGTCAAACGCACAGTACGACAGGCACCATCGGGATGTCGCCCATTCTCCAGGGGATCTAGTCTGGCTATGGTGTCCGCTGCGCTAACGTGGCCTGTGTCAGAAACATTTCGCCAACTATACTGGCCCGTACGTTATTGTTGACCAGCTCAGTCAAGTAAATTATCGACTGGCGCGTCTCACCACAACTGGACGGCGCTCCGCCAAGACTGAGGTTGTGCATGTCGCTCGTGTCAAGCCCACCGAGAACTTAACTGACTTGCCCGGTGGGCTTCGTCTAGGAGGGGAGAAATATTACAGCCAATGTAGCCGCATGAGTAGAAGAAGAATGAGTGTGAGGGGAGAAGACGAGAAAGAGAACGTTTTTGCCCGTCGCAGACTCGCCCTGAGGCCTGTTTAATAAACTCCGTTTTTCTCGCGTCGTAACAGTTTTATGAACAGATATTTAAATGTCCATAGCGAGAGTCGTACTAAAAAGGAATTCGGAATTCCATCAGGTCCGGCTGGTTTTTTAGTACCTACGAGATTCAAAACACCTTCTAGGCTAATGTTGATATCATCAATCGCATAAGAATCGTTAGTTGTAACTGTTGAAATACTGGAGTCATCCGAAGTGAGCACTAACCGAAAATATGTATTAAACGCTGCGGAAATCTCTAATGGCCCGTTAATAACACTGTTGTTGATTTTAAAAGATGTGGAAGAAGAAGAGCGAGGAGATATGAAAGACCAAAATTTGCGGGAGTTAGACTTGAGCAGTTTCGGCAACTGATCGTTATAGCAAAAATATTTTGCCGAGGTGGTTTTTTGCTGGAGTTGATTTTTTACTTGAGCGTACAAAACGCATTCCTGAGGATTGCTCGGGCTTTTTGTGCGAAGCCTGCCAGCACGTCACGATAAGTGCAGCAGTTCTCAGTTCATCCAGAGAAGGTTATTGTTCTTTTTCTTAGTTTTCAAAGGAAGAAATCGATCTATACATGAGTTTACAATGCTTTCAGAACAATTCACGAGCGCATCAACGTCACTAGATAGTCGAAGTGCGGAAAATGAGTCGAAATTATTGGATAGTTCATCTATGATACATTGTTTATGGATAAGCGGTTTACAGATAGAAAAACAGCCTTATGATCCGAGATACCATCAATTATTTCGTACTTGTAACCCGTTTTGGCAAAATCAGTGTTACAAGAAATCAAATACAGCAATGCGTCACCACGGGTGGGACTGTGAACGAGAGATAAGAGATAATCGAACTAATCGAGCTAACTAAACGAACTAATCGAGATAGTTGAACTAACAAGAGATAATGCGAGCTCAACAAGTTTTCTGTCTAGTGCATTAGTATGAGCAAAAATGAGAGAGACGTCCAGTCGATTCAGGGAGCATTAAAATCACCCAGTTAGATGAAATTTGAAGAAGATAAATTCTGTTGTAGTATAAGTTTATCCAGGTTGCCAAGAGTTTCCCATAAACTATTAGGGGCCGATAGAAAATGCATATGGTTGAGAATTGTTTAGTGTTGTAAAGTCTACAGTAGACTGATTCTATGTCTAGGGGAGAGAAGAGTACGTTGAATTTTAAATCCAAGCGAAAAAGCAGTCCAACACCACCTCCTCTTTGACTATGACGATCATTTCGCACGGGGACGTAACTTCGCGGTGTAAACATTCATGTCATGAATACCCGCATGTAACCAGGTTTTTCTGATACCAATATTGTCAGGTGAATAGGACAAAACAAGGGCAAGAAAAAGATGAAATTTATTAGCTATACTTCTAGAGTTGAGGTTCATAATGGTAAGGTCTCTTTCAGTTTTAAAAGAGGCTCAGCCCGTTGCTGACTGTGATGCGGAACCTGCTGTCTTAGAAAAGCTGAGACGATTAGAAACTTTACCAAGAGAGTTGGTGGCATCGCATCTGTTATACCGAACGTTGTGAATGAAAATGTGGTCACATCTAATCTTAACAGAAGACCCAATGATGCGATGCTGACTGGACGCCTCCCAAAGATTCTTCCTGATACCACGAACTGTGGGAGTACGTGTGTGCGTGTGTGTGCGTGTGTGTTGGCCCGCGCGGGCGCGTGTCCGTCCATGCGTGCGGGCGTGTACTCGTGTTTCAATTCTTTATGCACTCACGCAAAGCTTCCTGTCTATAGATTCGTACTTGTAGGATCTGCTGCACTTTTTTTTTGTTTTTATCAGCTCCGCATTTGGTCAAACGTGAAACCGTCGCACGTGCATGCTACGATAATTCCCGGTATCTGCTCCAAGAAACCAAAAGCCCTGTGTAACGGTGCGGAATATATCGCTATATTGCGTAGTAACACATCTTCAGGAGCTCCGTCTCTATAGTTAATTTCCACAGAACATTGTGCGCGAGTGTAGTAAAAGACTTAACTGGATCGGCGAAACCAGTTAGCGACATGCACGCACATAGATGGATAACGGAAAGTGTGTCAAAAATGCTAAGAATGCTAATCGCAATAAACGATAAAAATGAAAATATCGTCAAGAAGGGGGCAGCGCATGCGGAAACGTTTCGACATTGCCGAGATCTAGCATACCAAAATTTTGCCCCTTTAGCTCAGCCTCGCCCTTTCCAAATTTAATGCCGAGTGATGAATGTCACGCCAGCAGACGCCGCTATAGAAACGCCTGCACCAAGATCTGCGATGTCTAGTATTCAAAGTTTCGACTTGCCTTATACCGCTTCGAAGCGAACTTGTAAAATGGCAGCGGACACCAATCTGTAACTAAAAAATAGGCATCCGAGTTAGGCCAGGCGAACAGTCACATTGGATACCATAAATATACTTTACTAAGGCACCTGCAATTTTTCTCATGTTTCATGCTATTTTACTGCATGATCGATATGTGACAGACAAGTCTGTCTACTAGATAAGGATATTGCAAAATACTATTTGTTACGCGTATGATATACACGCCACTTCTTTAGCAATGCATTTTTTTTTCAATGCGAGACAGCAACATACTTTTGTTTTATTGGTTAACAGGACTCATCAACAGAAAGAATTCTTCGGTGGCAAAAGAGCTCTTCGTTCAGGCTATCGTGCGGCACGAGCATTATAATTCATCGACGTACCACAACGATATTGCCCTGCTCCAGCTAAAAGATGAGATCAAATTCGAAGCCACAATACGACCCATCTGTCTACCACCAGCCAAAGGTGAGCGATTAGGTTGTAATACGGGTGCTTTTAACTCCCAGAGCAATTGTGTGCAGCGTTGGAAAAACAGGATAAACATCTTCACCATTCGATATATTCGAGTTATATTTATTGTTTTTTTATGATGCCTCTGTACTCAAGTAAGCTGTATTACTGCTTGTGCTGAAACAATTGTGGGTGCGAGGCCCCTTTTCTGACAATGTCTTCATTGTGGCTCGAAAGAAAAGCAATTTTCGTGATTGTCTTGAGATGTACATCAGCGTAGTCCTTCGCAGCGGTTTTAAATTACTTGACCACCAATTATAGTACCTGATTCTTCAATTGGCGTGACCGGGCGGCTGGCACCGTACAAGATGTCGGCAGTCATTATTGAAATAAGAAAGAAAATGATGTGGATATAAGAAGCTTTCTCTTCAGTATACTTCAATTTTCTTGTCGCCTTATTGTAGCACTATTATGTTCTAAAATGCTGATATGGTTAGAACAGTGGCTGCGAAATTTTCTGCTCATATACGTAAACTTTTCCTTTAGTGAAAGAAAAGCGTTCAGTGAACACAGAAGCCCATGATCATGCTCGTCCAGTACGGCATGGATGCTTGCACACTTATCTTTAGAATAATTTGAAGCAAAGCTTTCATTCCCTCACAGTGCACACAGTGAATATCCACCCCACTTGTGCTTGCATTTCCTATTAACTCGTGAATAATGCAGAACACAAACATTGAAGAATAGTAAAGTCGCAATCAGTGCGTGCACTTACATAAACGTTGCTTGAGACTGCATGTTGTATAGATTGAAAATAAGGACAACTGCACACTGCGCATTTGGTTTCTAGTATATTCTAAATGCGCGTAAGATCTGCGTAATATTCACTAGTAATTAACCGCAGTTGAATAATTTGCTGAATTATTGATGCACGTTATCTTGCTGCAGCTGCTGTCCGCGTAGCAAATATTGCATTTCGGGAAATTATGGTAGGCACTGTATTATCACTATGTGCACGCTCCTGGGAAACGAGCAGCCATTTTCAACGAGGAATGTGTTTATGATAGAGTTCATAGCGTGCTGGCTTGATGAACACGGGTACCGGTAGCCTATGCTTTATGCAAATATGCGAGAGTAGTCAACACTTCTTGTTTCCTAAATCATTTGGTATTGTTGGGGTAACTTTATTGGCATTTGCTAAAGGCCATGGTCCTAACCGTAAACGTGTTTCGAATCAGTTGATTATGCGCCGAAGAGCGAACAAGTACGTTTTCAGAGCGAACAAGAACGCATTCTGCTGTATGCTAGAAGAACAAGACATATTTGTCGTGTTGCACATAGCTTTTCCGGAAGTATTGCTAAATAAGGGTGCTCCTGAAGACTCAAATGCTTAAGATTCCATGGTGCGTTGTCCAACATGAAGACATATGCTATAAAATGAGCCTGTGTATTAAACCATTCAGAATAGTTCCAAAACTGTATTTAGAAGCATTAACCGTACTCACAGAACATTTTAACCACGTATAAATGTCCGCAATCCACGCATGAAAGAATGCGTATAAAACATCGTCATGCCACGACTGCAAAATTCTTGATACATGAAATACGGTCATCATATTTGAGCGATGGTGTATTCGTTGAGGCCGACACATTTAGGCATTTATTTTCTCATGTGTACCTTAATATAAAAAATTTTATTCCGCAGGAAAACTGGAGAAAGATTCCGACTTCTACAAGCCTAGGAAAGAAGCTTTTGTTATCGGCTGGGGAGTAGAAAATCCCGGATCATCTGCGTCCGCAGAACAATTGATGCAACTGAAAATGTCTATTGGTAGGGAAGAAGACTGCCGGAAGAAGGACAGCGAAAACTACGACCCTAATTTAATGATGTGCTCGAAAGCCAAAGTTGGTAAGTCCTTGTTCACAATTGTGCGATACTGTTCAAACCTTCACAGGTTGGCGCAGCTCATTCTTGGATCACAAGTAGCAGGGTTTTTCGTTACCATGTTTCTTTATTTACACTCGATTAATAAATATTTCATTATTCTTAATGCAAGTAAGCATCGCTTGAAAAGGGCCTAGTTGGTGTAGCTTCATCATTCTGTTGCACTGGTGCAAGCACGTTGACACTTGCAGTTAGGAAACACGACAAACAAGGAAGACACGATAAGTGAAGCGCAACTTGCTGTGTATTTTTTTTCTTTTCTACTAAGTTCGTGTGTCACCATGCCTGCGACAGTGGAACGAAACGATGATATCAAAAATCCGATTGCGATATAAACAGCAGTGCCCATTTCGAATAAAGTTGCAGGAAGTGCTGGTTCTCCCGTAATCGAGAGTAGATGTGAGCATGACATGGCTACCGCCAAAGCAGATTGGTGCCGCGACGCAGGCCTGAAAGCGTACTGATCCGAAATGAACCTGGTTTGAACTGAACCTCGTTGCAAGTCTCGTCTCAGCCAAACAACCATCCGCTCTGCGCCGAACGCTGCCGTCACGTAGCGTGGCGCCATTGCCAGTGGAGGCAAAGGAGGAAAGAAAAGTTCCTTTACAGCACCACGGTCGTCGCCTGTCCTCAGTCCATGACCCGCACGGGCTATGGTTCACACTAATCTGGGAGTCTAGCAACGCCTGAACACTCCCTATAAATGATTAGCTGACCACCAGACATTAGACAAACATGATGGAAAAACACTGATGCCGTCCGTGATCACAATATCAGAGGAGCCCATTGAATGACCATGTCCTTCTTGCGTCCACTTCGCGAGTACGTCCGTTTAAAACCCCTATATATAAAAAGTAGCGCCATCCACTTCCCTCCTCCTCCGTTCCACTGTCGCGCTCGGCGCCACCAGCGCGATCGAGGCGCGATATCGACAGTGGCGCCGCCTGCGTCGGGCCTGCCGTGGCAGGCGACAGCTAACGCGCTACTAGAGGAAATCCGAGGAAAACTTCGATCGCGCCCTGCGGAGAAGTTTTTGAGGCGCGATTTTGCTTCGTCAGTTAGTAACTGGCCTTAATAATGCCGTTTTGGAAGTAGCAACGCGACGATGCGAGACGGCGCAAATATCAAGTGTGCAGGAAGCGTTTGGCCACGCCGGATGGTAAACAAAAAGTGCCTTTTGCCCTCGCCTTGTCGGTTGCGGCAACTTAAGGCGCAGCAGCATGTCATCACAACGAAGTTCTTGTCCCTAACACGTTTGATCCGTTTGTGCGTACAGCACTTTCGTCGCACAGGCCCGACAATGGCAGTCGGAGCGCGCTGGAAAGAAAAAAAATATACAAAAGTGCAACGCGTGCTTCCACGTGACAAGGATTGGCCAATGGGGGAGCGGAGGAGGCTGGGGCGACAGGAGGCGGCAAGGAGGAAACACCGGGGTGAGCGCGGTGGCGGCAAGATCTAAGAATGGCGCTACTTTTTATATATAGGGGCTTTACGTCCGTTGTGTAAGTGGTGCCAGTTTGAACCCAGTGTACAAGAATTTGCGCCTTGCGTGGGCAAACACAAACACTTGGTCAAGAATAGTTGTTGGGCGGTACCCGTCGAGCATAAGAGTCACCTTGCATATTCTTTAACCTGTGGTCAGGCAGTCGAAAGACAGTAAGAACCAAGAGATTCTGGTTGATCGGCTTGAGTCTCCAGAAGCGTATTTGCTGCACCGCTTCCAGCGGCAGCCGATAGCCCGCGCCGCACCACCTGAACGTCGTAACAGTGAGAGGCCTCATGTGATGTGGCCATGAGTTTTAAACCAAAGCTTTCACGGCCTTCTCCAAGTTCATGCACAGAATATACTTCTAGGATAGCTCCTGCTCCTGACAGTCGCCGTGCCGAACCAGCGTTTTCAAGGTCTCGTATCTTGCCTGCTGGTGAAGAAATATTTTTAATGTGTGCAGTGACTGACTGCATGGCTGCGTATAAGTGCCTACAGAACCGCTAAGGTGATGGCAGATATACGGAACGTAGAGTCCCACCATGCGTCTGCAAACACCGCCCCAGAGTCCCTTTCATCCCGTCTCACTGGATCCGCTCGTTCTCCTCGGTGGTCCTTCCATTACTGTTGTTTAGTAAATGGCAGGTGACATAGCAGCTGTGGTACCAGAGAAGAAAGAAGAACGTCACCGCCTGGCGAGGAAGCCAGGTTTGATCCGTAGAGCGCTAGGAGCACTCGTACGGCTCTTTTCCTACGATGCACGTGACTTTCTGCTATATTACGAATCTCGTACAAGAGTTAAGCCATTATAGAGTGGCAGTAGCAATTTTCTACACCAGTGAATTTAGGTTGTTGAATTTAGGTTTACACCATGGATGCGCTCTGGCTACTCGGTTTGAAGCTTCATAAGCTGTGCTCCCCTGACGTCGTAACACGCCTTAGAGTTGAGTATAGCTTGAACCAGCGTTCGGGCGTACGAAACCCAGCGCCACCCCAGTGGTGGCGACGCGCTTGATCAGATGGCGAAATCACCGCCGCTGTCACTCAAGCTACTTCACTTATGCATTTGCACCACCTTTTTTCCTGGAATGGGACGCGAAGATTGCGCACTGCTCTGTCCAATGGTGCTGTCGTTTTCAGCGCCAACCAGGAGTATGCGCCACACCAGCTCTTTAGGACTCAACAAATGGTCGTCTATTTAAGTGGATCCGAGAATTTAAGAGGATACAAGAAATAGGATGTTGGACATGCTGGATGTCGGTTATCTTTGATTGCACGCTTGCTATGTAATAACTATCCTACCGGCTTGAGCATGCTTATGCCACATCTAAAACGTATTCAGTGTCTTCTTATAACTATTTCTTTTACAATCATTGAAGCATTTTCTTACCTGAGTGCTTATACATTTAAAATATTGTAAAACGAGCTTTTTCTTTACTGGGCTCCATGCAATTTATCATGGTTTAACGATTTCTACTGAACCATGTTTTTTTGTGTCGTTAACAAAAATAATTTATCTGTTGTGCCTGAAATTTGAAAATACAACTATAGAGAAACTGAAAATGTGATTCGCCTCTTGTTTGTATATCTTCAGATGCTACATCCAGTAAGGGGGTTATGCATGGAGCGGAAACACACAAAAATGTACACACAGATACGCGCGCGCGCGCGCGCGCGCCCAGGCAGACACACACCATTACAAGCGATAAAAAGCCGTAGAAGACATTAGAATACAAGCAACATAGTTGGCAACAGGTTACCAGGAGCATGCAACAGCATTCCAGAATTTCTTCACGGGTGAACATTTCAGGGAAATATGATTGCAATTTCGCCAGCTTCGTACAGTTTCCCACATGTTGGTACTATTTAATGTGAAAGAACTTTAATTTAAAGGGGCCATGACACCAAATTTTCGAGCCTAATTTATGCACTGCAGGTTAAGAGGAAGCTTTATCTCGGGGGCTCCTCTCTAAACACATCGGGAACGAGAAGTTGTTCTTGAAGACAAATAACCACTGCAGCAAATTTGATGAGCTTCTTTACCTGTAAGAGAAAAAGTGAAGATCTAGTGACTGTAAGAAACTGGGTTTTATGTAGGGCGTTGCTTGTTTATAACAATCCTTGACAAATGCAAAATTTTCAGAAACGAAACTATCATGTTTACAGCTATGTAGCTTAGCAATAAAGAATATAAATATTATGTAAACTACATATATTATTAGGTCCTAAGCGGAGAAAATTAATTTATTATACGGCCCTTTGGCATACATTACTAGTTTCAGAATTGGACTTTCGAAAAACCCTCGTGAACATTGTAACAGATGTGCGTAAGCTGTAAATAATTGTGCCAAATTCGCTCACTTTGGGTGCTTTAACGGATGCAGTTTATACAACAATGATACCTGTATTTGTTGCGCAGTGACGGATCACAGGGAGAGGCCTTCGTCCTGCTGTGGATATAAAAATAGGCTGATGATGATGATGAAAATATCCGGCAATTTTTTTTTAAAACATTCTGACCGTAAATCAAAATATAGTTTCACAGAGTCACTATAGGATTTCACTTTCTCTCTCAAGTACAACAAATGTAATCCCCATCAGTCAAAAGGTTGTTTTCAAAAAGCCCTTATGATGTCATATAAATATGAATTTAAATTGGCAGCATTGGAGATGGCCCCAAGCTGTACCTTTCCCCTAAACCATAAAAAATCCACAGCAAGCTAGCAGAACTTGACCTCATTCTGTGCTGCAAAAAAATTTGCGTAGCTTGCACTGGAAGCGCAATGCTAAAGAGACAGCGGAGCTGATAGGCACTTAGGCAGTCCTGGCTTTTGGGCTAGCCTAAGCACTACCAAGTCTCACCAACATTTACCAGAATTTATTGATTATTAATCGATTATCGATTAGCTTTTGATTAGCTATCGATTGAATACTGCAAGGTACCGGCCACGTATTTGGGGTAGGCTAAGCACCACCAAGTTATTCCAAGCAATTTCCGGAATTTATTGATTCTTGATTGATTATCTATTAGCTATCTATTGGCTATCGATAACTGACTAAGCTCAAGTAGTTCCAACCATGCTTAGCTAGTCTTAACCAGGCTCAGCTTCGCTAGTTCACAGGTGTATGTGCCATTGCGCTTGGACCCTTTCTGCACTACCGCCAGGATCGGGTCACATTTTCTTTTGGCCCGTTACGGACTAACTCTCGGCTTAAACAGCTCCGCTGTTAAAATAACGATTTGAAATATTCGTATGGTAATTGAGCAATATAGCAGTCTGGCAGGATTGTCTTATGACAAAACGAACTGCTTTCTGCCTGGCCAATGTGTGCGTGTATTTTTATTTCGCATGCGCGCATGTCTGGGTATAAGTTGTGCAGGCGCTCTCTGGTTTGTGCTGTTTTACTCAGGTGACTAAAATAATTTCGCACACACTGCAACGATAACCCTGCTGAGCTGTTGCCTGAAATAGCATGAGGAGCAATATTCTGGCACGGTGCACAGATGGTTTAAGAGTGTTTAGAAGCAAAGGACAAAGGCGGTCGCCACGATCTTCACGACGTCACACAATACATGCCAAAACGGCGGTTGTCGGTAGAAGGAATTTAGGGGAACTTATTTCAAATTGAAAACTGAATTAAGGCTAGTTCTGAGAATCAAGTTCTTCTCTGTGTACTACCATATTTGCCCTTCAACTCTCAGTTGCAATGCTAAGCTGAAGCAGTTAAATAATACTTGCATAGACAATTTCCGCGTAAGACGGACTCGGTTAGGCCGAATTTCGATATAAGAAACGATGCACAAATATTTGCTTGGGTTAACAGAAAAAATAATCACCGCATATCGACAAAGTGAATCATGATGAGTTGGCGAAGCACAGGGGATCATATTATACCGTAAAATCACCCGTGACATTGCCCGACTCGCGCATGTAAATGCCTGACAACGCGGTGTACAGTATATACAATGTGTCTTATTGCTCATAACGCATATATTCTGTTGAATTCCGGGTTACGTTTCAATTTCATTATTACTGCTTTATGGTCGGTAAAATGAAGAGCCAGCGGTTCTTCTAGCGAATACATCCTAAAGTTTGCAAAGACGAGGGCTATGCACGTTCCCTTCGTGGTCGTGGGTTGCTTGTAGTCGTAAGAGGTGCACCGTAAGAGAGGAGCTTGTTGTCGGCGTTGCCGCTTTGCCGCCGCTTCCCTCGTTCTCGCCTCCGGGGTAGCTTGCTGTCGGCGTTGCCGGCGAGCCGCCGCTTCTCGCGCCCTCAAATCCGGGTCCGCTTGGCGTTTTTGCCGCTTTGCCGATGCTTCCCGCGCCCTCGTCGCCGGACTAGCTTGCTGTCTGAGTAGACGTTGAGCCGCAGCATGCCGCGCCTTACGTTCGTCCATGGCAGCAAGAGATTGTGTCGTCTGGAACGCGCCATACACAGCAGCGCCATCTCGTGTATAGACGTTGAGCCGCTGCATGCAACGTTTCATCCATGACAGACAGATGGCGTGGCAGTCGATGTGAGCACGGACGATGGTGCGCCATAAAGCCCCTTGATGTTAGAAAGTAGCGACACTCTCCCCCCCGCGCGCGCTTTCCTCCTCAATTCTCCTCGGATTTCTCCCCCTCACCGGGCCGGCGCGGCGCTGAACCCTCCAGTGGCTCGCTGCAGCCGCATTAGAATCAATGCGCGCGCTTGTTTATTCGGCCCTTTCAAGCGTTGTATGGGAATTTATCCCTTGTGAAACTGTCATGAAGAAAGTACGTTTCCGATAGAACGTTGTGACATTTTTTTTTTGAGGACGCTTCGATAAATACAAGCGGAAGCGTTCCGAAAAAATGAGTACCAAGCAGTGGCTGAGCTGTTTCCCTCTACGTCGCCACTTGGGTTGTCCGTAACGCGGAGGTGTATTTGGTGCATACAATATAAGCAGCGTAGAGTATAAACTAGAATTTGGTTCAAAATATTCGCTCTTAAAATGCTCAGAGAAGATAACCAAGAAGAAATGTGATAGTTTACTTAAAGTGAATTCACCAAAATCAGTGGGCCAAAAGCCTTTGTACCAATGCCACTGTGCAAAATACGTGCTGTGTTTGCGAAACAGCCAACAAAGAACTTTACACACGCGCCTGTATTCCGTCACTATGAAACGACGAGAAATTACATTCCATCACCTCTGGGAGTAACCTAAGTCTCTCTCTAAAAAAAACAACAACAACAACAACAAAAGGCTGATTGCTTACACGGAAACTGCTAAGACTGGCACTTGATAATTAACTTACAGACTTCAAGATGGCAAGTTAATCAGAATTGAGGGAGATTATCAGAAGCGCGTGGCTTGTACTTAATGAGCATGCGCGAATAATACATAATACCACTTATCTACATATATATTGCGGTTCATGCCTTCGCAACATAAAGTACGTAAAGAAAAGGAAATGCTCGCAGTATTGAAACTTTGCAAAGATACAATAAGCACGCAATAAGAGTAAAATAGTTCCTTGGCTTCACAAGTATCAGGCGCAAGGATCACACGCACACACACACACACACACGCGCGCGCGCGCACACACATACACGCACACACGCACGCACATACACAAACACGCACACACACACGCACACAACTACAAAATATGAGTTACAGGCATTAACTCACAAATTACATACATTTGAAAACTAACGCACGCGCGAAAACACAAAAAGCTTTGTCACGGGTCGAAGAGTCAACAAAAATTTGAGCCGACTCACTTTAAGAAAAAAACTATATGCACAGTTATCGGTGCTCTGTATTGAACGGAACGAAGAGTCCGGCTATGCGAAGAGCATTAAAATCTTCATGCAACTTCATCCGCAAATATGAGGAAAGCTGCAACATTCGCCTCGCAAAGAACGGCGTGCTTAGAAGGGGCGAAATCTCTTCTCCAGATGTTATGGAGCCACTGCTTCCGACGCACGACATTCCGTTCACCTCGGGGGATATAAAATAAGGCTTGCCAGCACGGACGATGGTGCGCCATACAGAGCAGCGCCATCTCGTGTATAGACGTTGAGCCGCTGCATGCAACGTTTCATCCATGACAGACAGATGGTGTGGCAGTGGCAGTCGATGTGAGCACGGACGCCGCCGGACGGACAAGGCTAGACCGTAAGAAGCTTCGCCCCTGAAAAAATTTAAGAACTTCTGCAGAGCCTATCTTACGATTAACGTGGACGGTAATGCGATTAGCACTAAAGAAATGTAACGGCACACCCCACTGCTAACGCCGAAACGCGAATTAAGCTTTTTTCGTCTGTGCGCTTCGATAAGAATGACGATTTATTGTCATCGCCTTTCAAACAGAGTGGTGAAAATACTCACCTAGCCTACTTGAGGTAATAAGGTAATAATACATGCTTTTCATTCTAGCATCTTTGCATGTATCTCCTTAATCTTTTTCTCTTCATCAACGCCATGCCTGTAACGGATCTAGTCATTTTACCTGCTTTTCTTGCATCAATGTTCCAAACATATCTCACGTATCTCGACTGCTGACCGGTTGATGCTTCCGTCCACTTTAAATCCTAGCGCTTCTGAAAGCTGCCGTTAACAAAGGGTCTAACTCGGTTAATACCTTCGCATTCGATTGTGATGTACTGAGTGGTCTCCGAATTTTTGCTGCAGCAGGGACATGTCTCATCTTGTTGCGCAAATTTGATCCGGTATGTTTTTTGTAAATCATCTCGAGCCACAAATAACAAGGCACTTCGCTTTGTGTTATCGTACAGATTTTCTCTTTTCATTGCGTTGTTCCCGATACTTTTCCATTCAGGGTCTCCGTTTCTCTCAATTTCTTTCTGATGACTCCTGGTTGTCAATTTACACTTTCAATTGCACTGGACTTAGTCGCCAACTTTCCCGACCTCTTCCTCCAGTTTGTGTCCACGCATTTCATGTAGAGATACTTGTGCACTTTAGCCACCCATTTATTTTCATCCATGTTCTGGTGTCTTTTTCCAAACTAATTTTTCTGCGTGCTTCTTTGATTTCAAAAGAGGCCCAACACGTGTTACCCTACACTTTCTCACTTATGGTTTTGCCATGGGCTCCCATACCCAACGTGCGTACCGATCCTTGCTTAACTTCCTATCACGACAACATGTCCGATCTGAAGCGCAGAATAGCATTGGCTAAGGTTTGTGCTGGAACCGTTATTACTTTATAGATTCCACGCACCACCTCATCATTATTGTGGCCTAAAAGTGATCTACGTTTCATTATTGCTGCATTCCACTTGCGCTTTGTTTTCAGATTAGCTTGGTGGGTCTTTGAATAAGTGCTTCATTCGTTTATGCGTAAAAGGAGGTATCAATATTGCTTGAATATGTGTATGACTTGGTGTTGAATTGACACCACATAATTACTTGTCTCTTATATTCCCAATTTATTCCCAATTTCTCCGTGCTAAGCTTACGTCCTGTAGATTTATCGCTGTCTCGCCACACATATTCACAAGTCTAAAAAAATTTTTCCATTTTCCGCTAGTAGCACTATGTTCTCCGGATACACCTGTCCAGGCACCTTCTGTTGCACCCTTTGTCCATTGCGCTAAAGTTGCAAGCAATGGACAACTGCTTCCAACTGCCCATGCTGCTCCTTTTAGCAGGGCATCTGCCACACGGCATGTGTGGCAGATGCCCAGTGCTCTATGCCTTCGTCAAAGAGCTTCTTCGAACAGATATACCTACACAGTCCCGCATATACGGTGACCCATGTCTGCGCCAAAAAGATTCCTTGAAGGACGGCACATATCTACACATTGCCACATACTCATTGGCCCAAGTTAGTCTGAAGCTTTTCTTCGAACCCCATACCCTCAGCACAGCAGCACAATGCGCTACCCACTAGGCCGCCTAGTGACCTGGAGAGGCAGGAAAACTGTTTTATTTATTTATTTATTTATTTATTTATTTAAGTACCCTAAAGGCCCGTTAGGGCATTACATAGGGGGGGATGGAAAAGGTCAAATGGACGTGCACTGTGTAGAATATAAATAATATGGCAAGCTATGAGGTACAGTAAAATTATCAAAACGTGGAACAGATATAAAGAAACGAAAACAACAACGAAAACGATGTTTATACAATATCTGGTAGCGTAAAAAACGCAAGAGAACTGAAAACGCGAAGAGGACTACAGATACAGACAACATGTTTCGCAAGTACATATCAGATGAAATGGAAAAAATTATACAATACTAAGCACATAAAAACATGTTCAAGTAAATATTCAAGCGTAATACGTGGGTTATGACAGGTTGACACACTCTAAAAAGGTTAGTAGTGCTGCATGAAATGATGATGATTCCATAAGCGAGACAATGTTTGAAGGGAGTGAGTTCCATTCGGCAATAGATAAAACTAGAGGCGAATTTTGATAAAGATTAGTCCTGGCAAATATAGGTTTTACTTTATGAATATGGTCTGTGCGCGTCGATATGTGAGCAGCGGGAAGAATATGCGCTCGGGCAAATGGAATGTTGCTGTGGAAAAGGCTATGGAAGAACGACAACCGTGTTAATTTCCTGCGCATGTCAAGAGAAGAGAGATTTAGTGATTTCTTTAAGGCTGACACACTTTGATAGCGAGAGTATGAAGACGAGATGAACCGCGCAGCTTTATTTTGAACTGATTCAAGTAGGTTCGTGAGATTTGAATGATGGGGGTGCCAAATTATGGACGCATATTCTAAAGAGGGCCTGATAAGAGAAGTGTATGCGCGAAGCCTGGTATCTGTGTTCACAAGGTGTAAGTGACGTTTTAGGTAACATACTCCTACATAGATGCAAATAAACAAGCATACATATACAGATAGATAAATAGCCGCTGGAAAGTACCTGAAGTACCTAAAGAACGCTAACGCATTAAAAAGTCAGCTTAACCCGAACCTCACATTAAGTTAAGCCGAATTAGCGCACCCACGACTGAGGCCTGCTACTCGGCTTAGCAAGAGGCCCGGATTAGCACAGTTGAAGGAGGTTACAGTGCAAGCTACACGAGTGCACATTACGTTTTTGTGGACATAAACAACTATTCCAGTGCGAATGATGTATTGGAAGCCTGTGGTACTGGTACCATATAAACAAAGAGTGACGAGATCCTTGATGTGCCTCTGGGCTGATAATAATATTCAGGACAGTGGCCAGGAAACCAATGAACCAGAAGTGGTCACATATGATGCAGCTTATAAGGCCCTGAAGACATCCGCGCAGGCAAGGAAAAATTATAAAATAGGTCAAACAAGAAATTTATTTCTAGTGATGGAACTACAGTAAACGTCTCCTAGTTACATTTACCTTTTATTTCAAGGCTGCTGCATTTATTCAATGATGTCTGAACAATGGGATGCACCGGAAAACGCAAATCTGAAGAGTTGTGCACTAATTTTAATATTACAAATTTCTGATTAGGTGAACAAATTTTCACGGTCTTAATAGGTTTGCCTTAACGGGGGTCTGCAATAGAACACGCTGCTCTCCGCATTCGACAGTAGGACAGCACTTTAGAAGCCCCCACTGACGCCAGAATTTTAAACCCTCCTTAGAAAGTGTCGGATATATCGTTTACTGTTTTTTTATGAATTGGTGCCTCTAAAGCGAGCACCATTTTACTGTCCTCAATAAAGCTTCTAACCGCTCAGTTATTGCTTTCCAAGGGGACACCTGCAGTGGTGACAGCGGTGGACCATTAATGCAGGGAGTTCATCGCGAAGAAAACGTATGGACCCAGGTTTGTACGATCTTCACTGCTGCTATCTTTTCGAGTACAATATTGGTAGAAAACGAGCAGATATATCTTCGAATTCGTGTAGAGCGCGCAAACTAACGAATGGAACACTTGATGCTAATATCATTGCGTAGAAAACAACTTCCCCGCGACTTTTGTGTGTGGGGTGTCAAGAAAATGTCGCAGAACCCATCTCACGATGACTGCTGACGGCAATGCGTGAGCATTGAGTCAATATAGCAAAACAAGGTGTGCTCACCGTCGAAACTATTTATGTGTGAGGAGTGTACTGCAGCGCGACTCCTCTTTCGCTCCTCGCTAAGAACACTCGGTGCCATCAAGCGCCGCCATCGCAAAGCCTACGCGTGGCCTCCGAAATGCATGGCGTGCCGATGCATCCTTACTGATGTTGAGAACATCGTGAACATCAATATTGAAGACAAGAGGCCTTACCAGACTGTCTTGCAGCACGCCATCTGTAATGCGCAGAGCTCCAGATAACAATTACTGACAATGAAGTACTGAAGTAATGAAGCTGCCAGGAAAGATCCATGTTCTTGTCGTTTGCAGCACACAGAAGCCCTTTGTTCTCGACCGTGAAATGCTCACACATTATATATATATATATATATATATATATATATATATATATATGTATGTATGTATATGGACATCGGGTTGGGCATGGTGACAGCTTTAAATGTCGGACTCCACAATGGGCTCACTAATTGCGACTGCCCAGTACTTTCTAATAAATTAGAAAGTAGGCTTGGGATATCTTCGCCATCTTGCCCTACGATGCCTTGGATTTCGAGGTTGGTACTGTGCGAGTACTGTTCGGCAAGAGTCAATCGCCTGTCTAAGCCTTCAGTCTTTTTTTCGCAACTACGTACCAGAGCTATGTAGGCTACTTAGTTGCCGTAGTTGTTTTCGTGGCTTTCTTTACAATATACCTTACGTTTTAATGTATTGTAAATTTCATTTTTTATCCTTAATAAACGCAATAGTCTTTCACAGTAAAGCTTTCTATTATTCTTTGTTGCGCAGGTCGGTATTGTAAGCTGGGGTAAAGGAACATGTAGCAACAACACGTACTCCTTTTTCACCGACGTTTCCTACTACGTGGATTGGATCGATCGTCAGATGAAGAGAGCAGTGCCAGTTGTGGCTCAAGCAGTGCTCAACGCCAGCACACCATCACCAGCGGAAATTCGTCCATAGATGTTATCAGTGTGTATGAAATAATAAATGATGATCATGATGTATGGTGTTTAATGGCTCAAAGGCCAAGTATGGCCAAAGAGCGCCATGCCAGTGTTTGTGAGTTTGCAGTGGAGCGATGAATTCTAAAAAGTAGATGAGGCGTGGCTGTAAAGGGGACTAAAAATAATCGCTGTAAAGTGCGTAAAATATACATGTACTAAAATCATGGCAATGACTAATGAGGTGTACTATGAAATGAAGAATTCATTGAGAAAGAATGAGACGATATTTAAAATATTTAGGATGCAGTAATTGGCAAGAAACACTACTGCCTGAACAGAGCCCTTGAACCACAAGGGCCTGGAGGCATGTGCCATAAAAAACTACTATCACAGCGGCATCCTCTGGAGAGAAGTTGCGCTACGAACTACTTGGGCTAATAACATGGAGGACCACATCGTTCAAGAAATCGACGACTGCTTTGGCATTAAAAAGCGGTTCTTCACCATGAAACATAATGGGGTGAAGAGGGACATGATATCAGTACGCTTGTGGAAAATATTTCTTTCACTCTGTTTCGGCCTCCCGACACTCCACGAGGACATGGAGGACGGTCAGCCTCTCACCACATCTACCACAGGTTCGTGCTTCATCACCAGTAAGCAAAAAATTGTGGGTGCCATATGTATGTGCTATTCTGAGACGACAGAAGAGGACATCGGTTCATCGTGTTTTCGTTACGGGGGGCCAGAAACCTAACTGTGGTTTTATCAAATGACGCTTCTTATCTGTTTAAGCGTCCCACAAGCGCTTCCAGTGGCCTCGCAGTTTCTTTCACAAAAAAGGCTTCAGATCTGTTGAAGGAACATCAACTGTATGATTAGTAGCGTGCGATATAGCTGATGTGGCCATTTGGTCTGCTCGCACATTACCCTCAATACCTCTATGACCCGGCACCCAGCATATAATGGCATGCCGGTTTGATATATACGCTCTGCATAGGGTGGAATAGAGCTCAGTTAGTACAGATTTTTGTGTTTGCAGAGTGACATCAGGGCTTTCACGACGCTTAGGGATTCTGTAAATATACTTGTTTTTTGAAGTTTTGATTTCCTTATATGATTCACGGCCGACAATAGTGCATGGGCCTCAGCCGTGAAGACACTTGTTTCCGGGTGCAGTAAACCGGATTCCGAGAAGGATGAGCCGACGGCTGCGTACGACACACTGGCATGTGACCTAGAAGCGTCGGTGTAAAACTCTGTGCACGAGTACCCCAGGTGGTCCAAATTTCCGGAGTCCCCCTCTACGGCGTGCCTCATAATCAGATCGTGGTTTTGGCACGTAAAACCCCAGAATTTTTTTGAGCACTTCGATTGAAGGTCTCTAAAATGCATGTGTGCTTCTGGTCCGTTTTTGGTGACCTCTACAAACGATGTATCGCAATCTATGATTTACCACTGCCACGGTGGTAACAGTTTCGCTGGAGCCGTAAGACAATTTTCAAGAACTGGAACACCCATTTCCTCACTGAGGTTCCTCACGCGCAAAAAGAAGGGCTTTCTCGCTGGCGGTCGATTATGGAAGAGTGTGGCAGCGGTCACGTCATTTATAGTTGAATAATAAGGAGGTTCAGTGTTAGCGCGTATGCTCAGAAAGTATGTGAAGTTGCTATATGAACGCTGCAGATGGAGTTACCACTGATTCGACTTTACATAGAGGCTCTGGATCGGACTTGTTCGGAAAGCACCGGTCGCGAGGCGGATACCCAGATGGTGAACGGGGTCTAGTATTTTTAATGCACTTGGCGTTGCGGAATTATAAACTATAGCTCCGTAATCGAGGCGTGAGCGGAGAAGACTTTTATACAGGTTAAGCAGACACTTTCGATCACTACCCCAAGTCGTACGTGACAGAAGCTTTAAAAGCTTCATTGTCTTCAGGCATTTTGACCTCAGGTGCTTAATATGAGGATTAAATGTGAGCTTGGAATCTAAAATAATGCGTAAAAGCTTATGCTCGCTGCTCACAGAGAGCTCATCTCCTTTGATTTGTATACTGGGGACAGGCGTTATGAGTCTCTCGTTTGTAAAGAGTATACGCAAGTGCTCTTCTGGGTGTTTACTTTAAAACCGTTCTCATCTGCCCATTTGGACAATCTGTTTATTCCCAGCTGCAGTTGTCGTTCGCAGATCGCAATATTGCATAACTTGAAGGCTATCTGCACATCGTCGACATAAACAGAATAAAACATTGTGCGTGGGATGACTGTGTGCAGGGAATTCATTTTTAAAATAAATAGTGTGTAACTAAGCACGTTGCCTTGTGGCACACCGGTCTCTTGGGTGAATGACTTAGAAAAAGCGTTACCCAGTCTTACGCGGAATGTGTGGTTAGATAGGTAACTTTCGATTGTGTTTAACGTGTTGCCACGGATCGACACCCATCGCAGAGAGATCGCGGAGAATGCCGTAGCGCCATGTCGTGTCGTAAGCTTTTTCTAAGTTTAGAAATAGAGACAGACAGAACTGTTTATGTATGAAAGCATCTCTAATATATACCTCAATGCGAACAAGGTGGTCGGTTGTAGACATACCTTTTCGAAAGCCACACTGGAAGGTGTCCAGCATTTTGTTATTTTCTGGAAGCATATTAGGCGCCGGTTTACCATTTTTTCATACAGCTTGTACAGGCAGCTTGTTAGAGCTATTGGCCTGTAGCTGCTGGCTAAGGATGGGTCTTTGCCTTGTTTAAGTGACTATGGGGTGACTATGGCTTCTTTCCATGAGGACGAAAAACAGACAGTCGCCCACATGGCATTAAAAAGAGACAAGAGTGTTTTCAGTGTTTCGGGGGACTCAGTGTTTCGGGATCCCAGGGGATAACCTGTACTTGATCATTTCGTACATTTCGTACAGTTGTTGGAACAAGCTAGAGATGCCTTAAGTTCAGCTAAGGTAAATGGGAAATTGTAAGCCTCACTCGAAGAACCTTTGCGATTTAGGGGTCGCCGCTCTTCACGTTCTTTGAATCTCAAGAATGTTTCGGTGTGGTGCGATGCACTTGAGACATATTCAAAATGTTCGCCTAGACAATCTGCCTGGTCTTCCAGGCTATCACCTTGTGTACTTACTAAGGGTAGGTGATGTGACTCCCGACCTGTTAGTTTATTTACCCGATTCCAGACTTTTCTTTCATCGGTGTACGAATTTATACTGGAGATGTACCTATCCCAACTTTCCCTCTTTGCACGTCGACGTGTTCTCCTGCCTTGTGATTTGATCTGTTTGAAAATAATGAGGTTTTCAGCTGTTGGAGAATTGCGAAGCAGTCTCCAAACTTTGCTTTGATTTTTGCGCGCTTTCCGACATTCGTCGTTCTACCATGGGATGCGACGCTTATTAGCTAATCCGCTAGTTTGCTCAATACATTTAGCTGCAGCGCCAATAATGAAACCTGCTAGGTATGCAACGGCATCTTCTACATTAAAAAAAGCACTTTCATCTCCACCTAAATACATGTATACACGTAATACGTAAGCACTCGGAACATTTCCCAGTTGGCTGAGTCCATGTTCCATCGAGGAAAATTTGACAAGCATGTATCTTGTTTCGTTAAGTTTAGCATAATTGCGAAATGGTCACTGCCAAAGGCGTTCCTGAGAACAGACCACTCCATGTACGGAATTGGAGTACTCGGTACTATACTTAAATCAATGGCTGATTATGTGTTATATGCAACGCTGTAATAAGTTGGCTCTTTGTTGTTAAGTATAGATGCGCCTGAAGAAAACAGAAAATTTCCTATAAGGCGTCTTCGCGCATCGAAACGAGAGTCGCCCATAAGGGGCTATGAGCGTTCACATCACCAACAACTATGTATGGCGGAGGAAGTTCATTAATGAAGCTTTGAAACTGTGTCTTGGAAAGTTCATAACAAGGAGGGACGTAAATCGAACTAATTGTTACTAGCTTACCGAACAGTACTGCTCGGACAGCAACTGCCTCAAGGGAAATTCGGAGGTTTAGTGGCCGACAGGCAACACCTTTATTGACTACTATAGCGACACCGCCCGACGAGGCGGTAGCGTCGTCACGGTCCTTGCGAAAAATGGCATATTGCCTTAAAAAGTTTGTGTTTTCTGCTTTGAGATGCGTCTCCTGGACACACTGCACCCTCGGACTGTATTTAAGAAGGAGCTCTTTGACATCATCAAGATTACGAAGGAGACCCCTAACGTTCTATTGTAATATTTGAGTGTTCATAATGAAAGAGGAGTTTGTGCTGCGTGTTCAAGGAATGCAAATCAGTTCACAGAGCCTTTGTCGGGCCCTGTGATGCGGGATTTTTCTTTTCTGGAGCGATCGCGAGAATCTCGCCTCTCCCTAGGCGCTGATGGCGCCATCTGGCTGGTTGTTGTGTCATCGCCTCTTGCAAGGCGCTGGACACGCGCTCTTGCAAGCGCTGTGTTGGACGTGGAGGCTTCGTCTCAAGAGACGAGACCCTTGAGTCCACCAGCCCGGAGGTCGATGGCCCCTTCTTCTGGGATGGCGGCGCAGCGCTAGCTGCAGCCGCCGAGGGGGTGGATGGCGTCACCGCTGGCTCATTGTGTGCGGGCCGGACAGCCGCCGGAGGCCGTTGTGGCGCTGCCGCCTGACGCGCCACTTCGGCAAATGTATTCTTTGGCAGGTACACTACCCTCCTGCGTGCCTCTTTGAACGATATGTTTTCCTCCACTTTGATTGTCACGATTTCTTTTTCTTTTTTCCAGGATGGGCACGATCGCGAGTATGCGGGGTGCTCCCCATCACAATTCACACAGTGTGGCGCGTTCTCACAATTTTCAGATGGGTGTTCATCGGCACATTTGGCACAGGCTATTCGGCCTCGGCAGTTCTCAGAACTGTGGCCAAACCTCTGGCATTTGAAGCAGCGGAGGGTATTTGGGATATAAGGCCTGACTCAGATCGTTAAATAGCCGGTCTCGATCATCTCGAGAAGCACACTTGAGCCGAATGTTAGGATTAGATGCTTGGTTTGAATCTCTTAACCATCACGCCTCATCTTAATTCTTTCCACATTGATGACATTCTAGTCGCTCCATCGCTCCAAAAATTCAGTCTCAGTTAGCTCCATTAGATCGTCATCGGAGATGACACCACGAATGGTGTTCATAGAACGCTGTGGGGTGACATTCACTGGAATGGCCCCGAAAGACAGAAGATTAGGTAGCTTTTCATATTGCATTTTATCATGGAGTTCAAGAATTAGATCACCGCTTTCCAACTTGGAAACTTTGTAACCTGGGCCAAAAGCTTCCATCAGTGATTTCTAACCAGGAAAGGTGAAACGATTCTTGCTGACTTTTCTGCTTTCTCAGGATGTATGACGTGAAATCTCGAAAAATTATCAACTTGGCGTCCAAAAAACTTGAACACTTCTTCGCTGCGCCCTCGTTTATGAGGGCGATCAGGGAGTTAGGGGAATGACGAAAAAGTCATAAAGGTAACGACAGTTTCGGTAGCTATGCCAGCCGCCCACCGCCGAGCCCAACAAGGGGACGCTACGAGACTCGAAGGACACGCAGACGCCAGCTGTACGTAGCCACTATAACCTAACATAATAGACCCAAGGTTGGATAAATTACAACAGGTTAACCCTTGCTGCCTGGAAAATGGGAAGTAAAACGAAGCGAAGAGAAGACAGGAGAGATGGAAAGTGAGAGAGAAAGACGAAGGTTGGAGGGAGACAGAGACAGGAAAAGGCAACTAACGATTTCCCCCGGGGGCGCCGTCTACGTGAAGCCGAGGCCAAAGGGGTGCGTTGCCTCCGCCGAGGGGCCTTAAAGGTCCAAACACTCGGCATCAGCTCAACCCCCAGGATACCATTTTCCCCGGAGACGGCTAAGCCGTGCACGGTTAGACACGGGAGGGTCAAACCCTCGTGTGCTCGGGTACGTAGTGGCGGAAATAATAAATGGAACAGTCAGGTGCTGGAGGGCTACATAGATGTTCTTTCCTTTCTGCAGGCATCCCTTATATAAACGTGGGACTGGACAGAAGCAATTTTCACGCTTTGGAGTGGTTCTATCATGCGTGGCAGCTTTTTCAAAACAGGTATATCGTGGAATAGTTTTATGTACTTAGCTTGATGACAATACAGTGCCTCGACATCGTACAGACGTCGTTTGTGGTAATTTTGTAATTTCATCTTATTTGCTACATGTAAAAACGTAATCACCTCAACAAAAATAACTAGTGGAGCTGTCTCTTTATCCTGGCACAGTGTTCTTGTTTTCCAGCATCGAATATTAAAAAATAGGCTTTGGCAAATCAGGTGTCCAGTTGATCGGCTACTGAATACGTTCCAATGCAAAAAGCTCAGTCTGATTGCTTCCTTGTATATTTCATTGAATAGTACAATTTTGCCTGCATGCGCACATGTTCGTAAAACTTCGTGCCTGATGCTTTCACGCCAAACACTGCCCAGTACGAGTTTTTAAGCCAACAGTATTTCCTTAAGTATCCAGCGTTATAGGATACGCTAGATGCCAACATTATTTTTATTACCGTAAACTCTGCTTTAAAAAGTGGGCTACCTTCGTGTTATGTCATGCGTATAAACCGCGCAGCTTACTATTCAGCGAGTCTTATTTTTACGTCTTGCAGCGGGAAATACGACCTAATCTACAAGGATTTGTTAAATAATCGTTTTGTAAAGAACATCGTCGCGTAAACTAAATGATCACAGTCCTGCAAAAATTCGAGAACCCTTTGGAGTTCATCTGTCTAAAAATTGATAAGGGTAAGCAACTCAGGGTCATGAAGTTGTTGCTGTTATAGCCTGGGGCTTCTGCGCGGTAATAGCCCGGAAATATCTTTCTGGTTTGCCAGTCAGCATAATAAATTGTAATTGCTGATAACCTTGAAAGGGGGGCCGTGTAATGTGGGTGAAATTTCACAAACGCCCATACCACCGCAAGACATTTTTTTTCTCAGTTGTCGACTAATTTGCCTCTCTGTGCGAGAGTGCTATGCTTGCATGGGCTTGAACCCTAACAAATGCAAACTTATATCAATTTCCCGCCGTCGCAATCCCTGTCTCTCTACTTACACAATCGCAAATGCCCCAGTGGAATCAGTTCTAGCGTATAAGTTCTTAGGTACAACGCTGTCCCACAACCTTTCCTGGAATGCGCGGGCGACTAACGTAATTTCGTCAGCTAACAAGACACTGGGGTTCATGACACGTCACCTTCGTCAAGCTCCTCAGTGCGTCAAACTACTCGCATACAAATAATTTGTCAGACCACAACTGGAATATACCGCTGCCACCTGGAACCCTCACCAAACATATATCATCAATGCACTCGAATCAGTTCAGAATTGTGCGACTAGATTCATCCATTCTTCATATTCATATAACATCAGCATTTCACGCTTAAAGACAGAATCTAGTTTGATATCTCTTGCTTTTCGTCGTCGTATCGCCACGCTCTCTCTTTATCACAAATTCTTTTACAGATCGCTAAGCCGCCCACCTTACATCACGCCATCATCCTCACGCATGTCACAGCGCAGCAGCCATCGACTGCAAATTGCTCGTACTCGTACACGAACTGTCACAATTCAGACTTCATTTTTTCCTCGGGCTGCCAGAGACTGGAACGACCTACCTTTCAATGCCGCTGCCATCACATGTCATTCAGAATTCTTGGGAACTGTTCAAACTTGTATTTAACCGTAACACCTGCATTTTATTGTGTAAACATGTTAACCACCCCTTATGTAATTATGTAATACCCCGAACGGGGTCTTTAAGGTAATAAAATAAAATGAAATCACACTTTCGCTGTCATCTTAGTACTGCACAAGCAGAGATCCCGGCCAACATTGTTTTCAACAGCGTGAAGCGTCGTAAGCGGTGCTTCGTCAAAGTGGGCAACAAATAGAGTCGCTTGTAGGCGCTGCCGCAGATAAATAAATGATCAGTCCTGTGCGTCGCCACACACAAAAACAACGTCGATTCACGGAAGGCGAGTGAACGGCCACGTAATGCGTGATTAGTGTGATCTAAATCCCAGATAACATACGCGCCGGCCGCGTAACCACTATCGCCGGAAACGAGAAAAAAGTACCCGATTCCCGCCAGGATCGAACCCACGCCCGCCGCGTGGGAGCCGGATGCTCTACCACTGAGCCACGCAAGCTTCTTTTTTATTGCGTTCTTCGCAACAATACGTACACCCGTACAAAAACAAAGCAGGTTACTTGGCGCTACACAAATTTAATACATAATTTGGCTAGACTGTGCTACTTTAAAAGGCCTTCAAAGAGACCACCACAGACACCAAAACGTCAAGCTCCTGAATCCACTCTGGTGGTTCAATCATGTGCTTTAATGCATCGCGGGTGTACGTGAGACTTTCAATTAGGTGTTGCCTTGCCGACCTTGCATCTACGCGGGCACTCGTGACATCACTGAGCCACGCAAGCGCATCGCTCAGGTCTCTCCTCAGCACCCACACACATTAACTGAGCCACGCAAGCGCTTGCTATCGGGCCGCGGAAAATAGCTTTAATGCAAGCATGCAGGGGGAGACGACTCGAGCTTCCGCCAGTATGGTGGCGGAAGCTCGAGCGACGGTCAGGAAAGGGTACGACGCTCCTCCACTCCGCAAAGCACAAATGCGCTACGGCAGGGTTCGTCGAACTCTCCGACACGGCGCAGACAAGGCTCCGGAGTCAGATCGCCAACAAACACGGGTTTATTCACCCAAGATACAGCACAGTGCGACAGTCACGGCGCTTACGGGCCAAGGCACCGTCAAGACCGTTCGAGTACGCGCGCCCGCTGAGCTAGGGCTAACCGGGTAGCGGTCCGCCAAGCGCGATAACAAGGACTCGCGAGAACAAAGGTCTCATGTAACCACATCGTTGCGAGCCTGTGAGCATCTGCCGCGGCAAATGATCTCAAAATGCAGCCCAAAGATAGCCAGACCCGAATTTTTAGTGACCCAAAAGTCGCCAAAAAGATAGCCAAATGTTTGATGATGTTCTGCAGGTGTCTTATAGATTATGCAGATGGCTCACCGCGTATTTCCGGCTCCAAAACTACTTCCGCCTCATGCAACCAGCCCAACAGTGGCCTCAAGATCTGCGCAAAGAATTCTAGTGAGAGCTTCCACTCAGACGTAGATTTAGACACCACTTATTGTTACAACGAGCCGAAGGATTTTGTTTCCGATTGATTCATGACGTTATCAGTATTTACTGAGCCCTGTTGTGAGCTAACTTTAGTTCACGCCTCGCTTTACTCGAGGCATTTTTCTGTAAATGTCGCGCAAAATACTGCCAGCTCCAGTCTCTAGGATCAGCTTCGGCTGGTCACGATCAAGTGCCCAAGAGGCGGCCCGAGCTCAATGCATTTTCGAATAGTGATGCCTTTCCTAAGCTTGATTCATAAAATAAGCATGTTATTTCTTTCCCGCTCTCTCTATTTCTCTTTCTCAATTTTGTATTTCTTTTACTGAAACGTAAAACGTGAAACATTCTCGCATTTTCCTCGTGCGAAGAAAGGACAGTTGTGACTGCAATTCGCCTTTGAGTGCAAAAACGGAACTACCTGCTGACCCGTAGCAGAAGAGGTGAATTGAATTAAAGCTTACAGTTTCAATTGCCACCTAGATTATGGAGCTCACAATAACCCAGGTGGTATTAGTATCGAAGCGTTGAACTATGCAATTTTTTAACAGGGATTCCCTGGCAAGTTTCCTGCACCCTAAAAACCTCTGCGTAAGTTTCTGTGAATGCAGGCACGAAATCGTGTGCTGCCAAATTTCCGAGGGAGGCTGTGTACCTTACCATCAGTGTGACTTGAAAAAAATAAAGAAATGTAATTCCACTCGGGAACACGTACGCGCGCGGCGACGATGTTAGCGCGTTTGGACTTTAAACGCAACCTCACTGCGACGACCTACGACCACGGTAGAAATGCGCTTGGAGTCCCCATATAATTTCTATCGCAATAAAAGGAAATACCTCTTGCTCAGTTACCCGTTATTTTATCATAGACAACCACTTTTGTTTAACCTATTGAAAGCATTCTCACGTTCCAAAAATACTCATTGTACGGGTGGTCAGCCCGCCGGGGCAGACAACAGTAGAGGAAACGAGCCCGCGCACTCTGATAACTCGTTCTTCGCGAACACAATCTGCTCGACCAGGCTGGCGCACCTTCCGTTACCGTCACTACGTCACACTAACTGAAAATGGCGCACGTGTGTTCTTGGTTCTGCAAAAAGGACACGCATTAAATATCCTATAACGCATTCGATTATCCTTTCTTTAATAAAGCCGGTGGGCCGGCAATATCTGTGTGTTTAGAAAGACTAGAAGGGAAAGAGGGGACGGAACGGCAGCGGTCCTCCACGCGCACCGTGCCGTGGCTACCGATATTCATAACGGCAGACGACGAGCGAGTACAAAGTGCGTCCAGCAAGTTCGAAGTGCTACAGTGCGCTCGTGCCTGTGCCGAAGTTCGTGATCATGTGGGAGCCTCACGCAGCACCTTCACGCTACCTTAAAACATCCTCATTCTGAACTGCAATATTTTAAATTTTGAATGGATTTATGCTTTGCATATGCAATAGTTGCCTTCGAATGAGGAATGAATTTCGGACATTTTGTAATAGAGTAAGAAATTTGCCGAGTTTCTTACTCCATTCCGAAACAACGCACCACCAGAAGCATTTAAAACCCAATATGCGCACAAGGTAAAATTTTCCTTTGAAAGAGGGGTCCTTCTCCCATTCCTTCTTATATACACGTCTGCATTTCGTCTGCCCATGCTTAGTTTTGAGAACGGTTTTCTTACTGAACCACGCGTGAAGCGGCAGCAGATGGCGCCGAAACCAAAACAAAAAGAGAGCTTAGCCTTGAAACACGCGTAAACAAGCCAGCGACGACTTAACATCATCCACTCAGCGCCGACATTGCCTAAAAACACAGCCTTCGAGATTGCCTACACAACTTTTTCGCACCGATGTGCTTTGGGTTTTCATAAACCGGCGTTCCCAAATTTTGTCAGTGCTGACGTGGTCCCCGGGACCCGGAAGTCCTTAATATAAAAATAGCCCAAATATAGCCATGTAGCCGACTTGGAATTTTCGACGCCAAGCCGCGCAAAATGTAGCCCAATTTGGCTATTAATAGCCCAATCTGGCAACCCTAGCGGCGAGGAAGCGCTCAGCGGACGAGAGGGTGGGAAAAGTAGTGTGTAAGCATAATAAATAGACATGTTTTGTTTAAATAGTGCGTTTCGTTTAATTGTTAGCCCTTAGCGCACAATAGTATGAAACAAGAAGTTTGGGTAACATCTGCGACGTGGTGCCCATATCTTACATGAAGGCCAAGGTCTATTCTGTAACACAAACGGGGTGCGGGCCAATGTGCTGGGAAACTGCTCGGCCACCAAACACAATCTACGCTGTTATACTTTGCCGGTGACAAATCACAGTGCAGAAGCACAGTACAAATGTTTAAAGAATGGGACGACATGCCGTCTATGGTTTGTCATAATGTCGAACTGCGCGCCATCGAACAGCGACGATTGTACATGTACTTTTCTGGTCAGTAGTTCATTTCGCGCCGGTTCCTTCACGTAATATATATATATATATATATATATATATATATATATATATATATGTATGTATGTGTGCATTAACTCCGTACGATGAAAACTGTGCGCGGACACAGGGTGCGACATTTGACACGTTTGATTTTTGCACCATTTCCCGCGCGTTCCGCGCGTGGCTGGCCGATGCACACTGCGCTACCGCGATACAGAAAATCGTTCGTCACAGAAGCTATACAGGAAACTTTCATACACTTGCAAACCGCTGAAATTGTTACGCAATGCCATTACACTACAAGGTTAGAAATATTACAATTGCAGTCCATGAAAGCGTGTATTTGTATGCGCGTTTATGTGTGAATGCGCGTTTACGACTGTTGACTCTTTGGCGCATTCCGGGAATTTGTGCGTGTGGCATATGCATGCGGGTTGCGTGATGAGTTTCCTGCATTTTCTGTGCCCTTTGATTGCCTCGCTGTGACATCTTTGGTATATTACAACTTGTTGCTCGCTTTTTATGGGCTTCTCGTTGCCTCGAGGATCACCATGTGACGCATTCTGAAACGTTCCACTTCGGCGATAGTTCGCCTTTCGCCTTCAGGGGCGCGCTGATTGCCTGGTTGAACAAAATTGAATGACGTCGAGCTGCACCAGCCTATCAGCTCATCCAATTTTGCTAAAGCACCCAATCAGAGCACGCCTGAGGGCGAAATTGTCACCTAGGCGAACTATCGCCGAAGTGGAACGTTTCAGAATACGTCCCCATGATCGCGTCCGAGTCAGCCACATCGGATGTGAATCAGTGTTCGCATTCCCCTTGCTTGTTCATTGCGACGCGATCAACAAAAGCGCGAAAGTTTGTACAGCGCCCGTGGGTGTCTTCCACGCGCCTCTGTGCTCGTTTTCATTACTAGTACTCTCCTTCCGTGGCGAGAATTGGTTGTACAGCACTAGATTTGCTATATTGAACATGCCGTTTTGTCCTGATTTAACTTCGCAGCGCGCTTGGGGCGACGTAAAGCAGCTATGATGATGAATGGTGTTTAATGGCGCAAGGGCCAGGTATGGCCAAAGAGCGCCAGGCCAGTGGTTATGAACTGACAATGGACCAATGAATTGCGCAAGGTGTGTCGTGGCTGTAAAAGGGCCTAAAAACAAATCGCTGTAAAATGCGTAAAAAATATATGTAATAAAATTATGGCAATGGCTAATGAGGTGCACTATGATCATGAAAGAACAAATTGCAAGGTAATGACGATAAACGAACATATTTCACAGTTTTTTTTTGAAAAGCAGTACTGCTTTGACAGACCCTTTGAACACGTAAGGGCCTGGAGGCGCGTGCTATGCAAAACTACTATCGCGGCGACATCCTCTGAGGAGAGGATGCGCTACGAGACTATTGGGCAAATAACATGCAGTGCAACATCGCTGAGAAAATCCAAAACAGCTTTGGTGTTAAAGAGAGGTTCGTCACCAAGAAACATAGCGGGGTGGAGAGGGAGACGGTACTGGTACGCTAGAGGAAAGTGTCTTTTTCTCTCTCTTTCGGCTTCCTTGCACTCCACGAGCACGTGGAGAACGGTAAGCCTCTCTCCACATCTACCACAGGTTGGCGGGTCATTTCTAGTCAAGAGAAAATTGTGGGTGCCAAATGTATGTCCTATTCTCAGACGAGAGAATAGGACATTAGTTATTCGAATTTTCGTAACGGGACGCCACGGACCTATCTGTGGCTTAACTAAGTGGAGCTTGTTGTTCGTTTCGGCATCCCACAAGCGCTCCCAGTGGCTTCGAATTTTCTTTCTCAAGTAGGGCTTGAGATCTGTGGCAGGGATAGAAGTGGTAGGGTTAAGGGCTCGCGATGTAGTTGATGTGGCCATTTGATCAGCCAAAACATTGCCCTCGATGCCTCGATGGCCAGGCACCCAGCACAAAATAATATGCTGGTTAGACAGGTATGCCTTGCACAGAGCAGGATACAGTTCAATAAGTACAGGGTTTTTGTGTCTATGTAGAGTCATGACGGCTTTTACGACGCTTAGGGAGTCTGTAAATATTATTGATCTTTTGAGTTTGGATTTGCCGATATTCTTCACAGCCGATAGAAGTGGATAGGCCTCAGCCGTAAAAATGCTTGTTTCCGGGGGCAGTACATCGGACTCGGAGAACGATCGGCCGACTACTGCATAAGATACCCCTGCATGTCACTTGGAAGCGTCAGTGTAAAACTGAGTGCAGGACGAGTACTTAAACTGGATTTCTAGAAAATGCATCCGGATATGTGCTTCTGGAGCATCTTTTGTTACCTCTACAAACGAAGTATCACAGCATATGAGTAGTCACTGCCTATGGTGGCGCTGGCTTTGCTGGGGCCATCAGGGTATTTTCAAGTTGTAGGATGTCCATTTCTTCACTAATTTTTCTTACACGGAGTGAAAAGGGTTCTCTTGCTGTCGGCCGGTTATTGAAGAGTGTGGAACTGGTCATATCATTTACGGTTGAGAAGGACGGATGTTCCGGGTTCGAATTTACTTCAGGAAATAGGTGAGGCTTAAGGATAAACGTATATCAAGCGACCACATGTCCGCCTCTACATACAGGCTTGCCACAGCACTTGTCCTGAAGGCACCAGTGGCTAGGCGGATGCCTAGATGGTGTACAGGATCCAGCATCCTTAGTGCGCTTGGCGTAGCGGAATGGTCCACTATGGCGCCGTAATCTAATCTTGTGAGTATGAGGCTCTTGTACAAATTCAAAAAACACCGTGTGTCACTACCCCAAGCGGTGCGTGACAACACTTTTAGAATATTTATTGTTTTCATACACTTGTTCCTTAGATACCGTATGTGTGCCACAAACGTAAGCTTCGTATCTACAATCACACCTAAAAATTTATGTTCGGTTTTTACAGCCACACGTTGTCCCTGCAACTCAATGTCAGGATCGGGGTGCAGACCCCTCTTTCTGGAGAACAGGACGCAGGTGGTCTTTTGTGGGTTAAGGCTAAATCCATTCTCGTCTGCCCACGTAGACACGTAGACACAGACTGCGAGATTGCACGAGGCGAAACCTATCTGTAAATCATCGACGTATGCAGAATAAAACATGTTTCTTGGGATATACAGACGCAAAGAACTCACTTTTACCATAAAGAGAGTGCAACTGACCACCCCGCCCTGTGGCACTCCAGTTTCCTGCACAAATGGTCTTGATACAGCATTTCCCACACGAACACGGAATGTGCGATTAGATAAATAACTTTCTATGACATTTAACATGTTACCACGTATATCAACGTGTGAGAGGTCTCTAAGTATTCCAAACCGCCACGTGGTATCGTAGGTTTTTTCCATATCAAGGAATACAGACAGAAAGAACTGCTTATGGACAAAAGCTTCACGAATTTGCGTTTCAATACGTATCAAATGGTCGGCGGTGGATCGACCCTCTCGTAACCCGCATTGGTACGGGTCAAGCAGTTTGTTTGATTCGAGGAAATGGATTAGTCGGCGGTTTATCAATTTTTCGAAGAGTTTGCAGAGACAGCTTGTTAGTGCTATAGGCTGGTAACTCGAAACAGACGATGGGTCCTTGCCCTGCTTCAGTATAGGGACGACAATGGCCTCTTTCCAGGCGGCGGGGATCTTGCCAGAGGACCATATAGCATTGTAAAGGCAGAGGAGAGTTTTCTTTGTTTCATGGGGAAGGTGTTTTAGCATTTGATAAACTATGCGGTCAGAGCCTGGGGCAGACTTGTCGCAACAACTAAGCGATGCATATAGCTCAGCGATGCAAAATGGCTGGTTGTATGCCTCGTCTCCGGTGCATTTTCTTTCTATTTTCTGTTTTTCTATTGTAGCCTTGTGTTTTTTAAATGGCGAATAATGGGATGAGCTTGCCACATGTTCAAAATGTGCACCCAGGCAGTTAGCTTGGTCTTCCAGACTGTTGCCTTGTGAGTTTACCAACGGGAGTGAATAAGTTTGTAGCCCGTTTATCTTATTAACGTTCTTCCAGACTCTGCCCTCGTCTGTATGTGAGTTGATGCCTGATAAAACTTCTCCCAACTCTCTCTCCTGGCCTGTCGGCGCGTTCTTCGGCCCTCCGATTTAATTTTCTTAAAATTCACAAGATTCTCCGCAGTTCGGAAGTCGCGTAGCAGCCCCCACGCCTTGTTCTGCTTCCTACGAGCGTTCCGACATTCGTCGTTCCACCATGGGACACGGCGTTTGCAAGTCGCACCACTTATTTCAGGTATACATTCAGAAGCGGCATCAATTATAAAAGATGTAAGATACTCGACGGCAGCATCAATTCCCAGCGAAGATATGTCAGACCACGAGATACTACTTGTAAGACTTTGGAATTTCTCCCAATCTGCCATATCCAGCTTCCAGCGAGGTGCCTGTGGTGGAGGACGTTTTGTAGTGGCGATCTCAGCAGTATCGGGAAGTGGTCACTCCCGTAAGTATTTTTTATAACCTCCCATTTAAGTTCAGCAAATATAGACGGGGAGCCTACACTGAGATCAATGGAAGAAAACGTTTTGTTTGCGAGATTGTAGTTGGTGGGTTCCTTCTTATTCAGGAGACACGCACCAGAAGAGAAAAGAAATTGTTCGATTAGGCGTCATCGCACATCGATACGCGTGTCGCCCCACAATCTGCTGTGTGCACTGTAATCGCCAAGAACGAGGTAAGGTTCTGGTAATTCATCTATAAATGACTGAAATTCATGCTTGTGTAAAGGGTAATGTGGGGGTTTGTAGAGCGAGCAAATGGTTATCAGCTTACCCAGAAGTACAGCACGAACGGCTACCGCCTCAAGTGCCGTATTGAGTGGAAGTTGCTGACAGGCTACACTTCTGTCGAGTATGATGGCCACACCACCAGATGATGCGGCAGAATCCTCGCGGTCTCTTCGGAAAACAATATTCTGACGTAGGAAATTAGTGTTTCTGGAGTTTAGGTGCGTTTCTTGAACACACAGCACCTTTGGATTAAATTTATTGATAAGTTCTTGGAACTCGTCTAGGTTGTGGATTAGTCCTCTAACATTCCACTGCAGTATTGTGTTCATGTTGGAGGAAAATAAAAGGCGCTGTGTGTCTCGAAAGGGAGGAGAGTGACTTTACTTTACAAGGCCTTTGTCAGGCCCTGTAATTGGTGTTTTGTCTTTTTTGGAGCGGTCGAGAGAACCTCGCCGCTCCTTCGACGCTACCTGCGCCGTTTGGCTTGGACTGGTGTCCATAGCCTCTTGCGAGGCACTGGACACCCGCTCCAGAAAACTATGTGTGTGTCGCGTAGACTTCGTCTCGAGCGACGAAGTCTTTCTCCCCACCGTACCGGAGGTCGACAGGACCCCTGTGGCCTCTGCGGTGGCCTGGCTGCTGCCGGAGCTTGTAGAGGCCACTGGTGTGCACACTTTGAGAGATGGCAGGGCAGCGTTGGCTGCTCCCACCTTAGGGGCGGGTGGCGTTAGCCTCGGCCCGCTAGGCGTGGTCCGGGCTACCGCCAGAGGCCGTTGTGGTGCCGCCCCCCGTTGCACCACTTCGGCGAAAGATGTTTTAAGCAAGAACAACGCGGAGATACGTTGACGTGCTTCGCGGAATGTGATATTCTACTTCACTTTTACAGTAATTATTTCTTTTTCTTTCTTCCAGGCTGGACAAGCTCTGGAGTATGCTGGGTGACTGCCGTCGCAGCTCGCACAATGTACCTCGTCATTATTGCAATCGTCAGAAGAGTGACCAGTTGTGCCGCACTTTGCGCACATAAGCTGCCCTCGGCAGCTTTGGGATGCGTGACCAAATCTTTGGCATTTGAAGCAACGTCGCGGGTTCGGAATATAAGGTCGAACATGAAGTTTTACATAGCCGGTTTCAAGAGTCTCGGGTAATGTGGTTGAACTGCAAGTGAGTAATAAATGCTTCATTGGGATTTCGTTGTCATTCCTTCTGATTGTGATGCGCTGCACATGGATTACGCCTTGGTCCTTCCATCCATCAAGGAGTTCTTCTTCATTCAATGTCATTAAGTCTTCATCTGATACTACGCCTTTGACTGTGTTCATAGTTCGATGCGCGCTCACAGAAACAGGGATATTACCAAAGGCTACGGGGTGTGCTAGTCTGTTGCATTGTTCCTTGTCTTTTAGTTCCAGGAGCAAATCTCCACTTGCCATCTTTGTTACCTTATAACCAGTTCAAATGGTATCTCTCAGGCACTTGGCCACAAGAAATGCTGAAATTGTTCTAGCTTTTGTAGATGATTGTTCGCAGTGGAGGACGTGGAATTTCGTGAAATGTTCGTTGTTTTTGGGCAAGAATAATGATGTTGCATCGGTGCGTACCCTTTTCGAGGCACGATCGATTGAGAAAGGGTTCGGGGATCCCATGGAAAGAAACTACTTGTTCGGCAACGGCGTCTGCCACCCACCGCGGAGCCCAACAAGGGGACGTGGCAGAACATAGAGACAAGTCTGCACAGCGCCAGCAGTATGCCGTTGCTATAACCCAATATGGTATACTCAAGGTAGGACAGCCACACCAGGTTAACCCTTCCGCCAGGAAACGTCGAAGGGAATGGGAAAGATGAAAGGACAGGACAGATTAAAAGTGGAAGGGAAAGACGAAGATGATGGTAGTGAGAGATAGGAAAAGACGACTACCGGTTTCCCCCGGGCGGGTCAGTCCGGAGGTGCCGTCTACGTGAAGCAGAGGCCAAAGGGGTGTGTTGCTTCCGCCGAGGGGCCTTAAAGGTCCAAACACCCGGCTTCGGCTCAACCCCTAGGATCCCCTTTTCCCCGGACACGGCTAAGCCACGCACGGTTAAACGTGGCAGGGTCCAACCCCCATGTGCTCAGGTCCGTGGTGTCGGTAAAGCAGCTATGTGGAGCCAGCTAAAAAACAGGGCATGTTGTGCGCGCCACAATTTTTGGTACGGTGTTTGAGCACCGATTGAAATTAGCCGTATTAATGAGCGATCCTGCTCTGCCGTTTTGGTGGAAACAATGCGACGTGAAATCATTCCAACTGTACTGTAATCAAGTATATTTCGTTCGCGCACGCCGTCCATGGACGTTCATCTACTACATGGCGTGTCGGGATTGGCGAAAATATGCGTGGGGCGTTTTGCAGTTCGAATGTATTCTGCTGCGCTGTTCGCTTCAGGATCGAGTGCCCCGCGTCCGATAACACGCCGTGCGGCAGACACGCGCTGTGGCGCGATAATAATAAAGAATTGCAATCTACATTCACGGTAAAGGCAGATTCTGTGGGATTCTATGTTCTGCTTTAGTGGGATAAAACACTCGAATAATGTTATCGCGTGTTATCGCCTTTGGAACTTCTGTAACTGACTGATTTAACTAAGTTCGAAAATCAGTAAAGGAACGAGATGCTTGGGCATATCTGTCATGTCGTCTCATTGTGCTTCCAGCGGCATACATGCATTTATCATAAATGTCATAAATCATAAATCATAGATCATAAATGTCAAAAATTAGCAAGGCTTTTTGTGAATAAAGAAGTAGACAGGCTATGCCAATAACCTATTTTTGTTTTGAATTTGCACACTATGTGCTAGGCGTGGATGATTGTGGAGCAATGCTATGAAATAATTTGAGAGTAAGCAAACTGTAGTAGCAGCAGCAGTTAGACGGGGTGTAAAAAAATGCAACATTGTGGTTTTATGTGAAGGAGCTGCCTTTAACATGTGACTAGAACAGTTCAGTAAATGAGAAAAGTAATTTTAAAATTCAGAGAGGAATTAGAAATAAATATTTGCCCACCTCACACTGCCAGTGTCAAGAGTCGCCACACTTTGACGTTTTCAATCAGTCATTTATATCCATCCATTTATGTCAGCCTAATGGTCAATGTAGATCTTTTGATTGTTGCTTTTGAGGTATCGTGGCTTCAAATTTTAATAGTGACATCTGTTTTCAGAATAAACATGAGCCTGGACACGCCCCAGCCTGAAAGTGAAAGGGGAATCATTTGGCCACTCATCGTCTAGCGTCACCATGTTTAAATGCACTGATGCCGTGAGAATGTATTGCCGGGAGCAGAGGAAAAACACTGCTGATGCAACCGCAAACATTTCCTCCATGGATCAGTTGGCGCACAGTGCCTTCAGTAGCAGACATGATGACTTGAATCCCTCAGCTCAGAGACCTTCCAACTGCACAAGGACCGGCAGAAAATTTCGGTATCACTTGTGAACAAATTAAATGTAGAATGTGCCTTTTCAGGGTATGTGCCTGATATGTGAGGTGATTGAACAGAAACTTGGTATTATCGGTACCATAAATTAGAAACAGGTGTATGCACTAGGCTTCAATATGATTGCCCGCCTTTCTAGTTTGAACAGAATAAGAATTTTATGTGCAATGTAGTATTGCAAATCACCGCAACCAAAGATCAGCAGTGTCCATCGAGAAAGTTGATTGAAGAACGGCCAGTGATTCAGGCTGTCTGCATTTCAAGGGACAAAATGGCAAAGATATTGTTACAACGCTGGGAACTAGGTGGAAGAAGATGGGCACGAGCTGGTGTCGGAAGACAACAACGTTAGGGACTTGCCTGCGCTGCCTGTCTCTTGTAATATCAGCTGTAAATAGATTTCACTGTTACTTTCATCCTTGTGTCACATTTTGGTGGAGCTGCGGGGTACATCTCATGCGAGACGGAGCTCCGAAGCGGATGTAGCCTGGCCGTTACCACCATGCCGACTGACGAAGCGGCTACAACGGCGACAACAACGGTGCCCACCATGCCAACCGTCATCTTGGCTCAGTCCCGCGACCCTGGCACGTTTACGGGGACCGACAACCTGGACGTCGAAGATTGGCTCCGGCTGTACGAGCGTGTCATCGAAAGTAACAGGTGGGACCAGACCGTTATGTTAGCCAATCTGATCTACTATTTGAACGGCACGGCAAGGGTCTGGTTTCAGACACACGAAGAGGAGCTAACGAGTTGGGAGCAATGTAACAAAAAGCTCTGCGACCTCTTCGGGAGGACAGTTGGGCGACAACGAGCCGCGAAGAGGGAACTCGGAACTCGCGCCCAGACGTCAACCGAGTCATACGTGACGTATATTCAGGACGTTCTTGCCCTTTGCCGCAAGGTGGACGAGCGAATGCCGGAAGATGAAAAGGTGAACCATGTGCTGAAGGGCATAGCTGACGATGCCTTTAACCTGCTCGTGTACAAGAACTGCACAAGCATCGACGACATAATAAGTGAATGCAGACGTTTCGAAGAAGCTTAAGGCCGTCGAATTGTCCATCAATATATCCGTCTTCCGAATACAGCCGCTACATCATCGTGCGAAGACCATTCCGCGCCTCAGCCGACCACGTCCGAAAGCATTGTGCGCATCGTTCGCCGAGAAATAGAGGCCGCATCGCCGGTTAACTCCCAGACGTATGCCCCGAACAATTTTCGACCGACGGTTTCCCTAATCCAGTTTGTCGTTCGCGAAGAATTGGCGAACCTTGGTGTTCCCTCCGTTTGCCCCATCAACCGATCCGACGCCTTTACTACTACTGTCTCGGCTCCGTGGAAGCAGTACCTCTCACGGCCCTATCGTAACCCAATGGAATGGCGAACACCAGATGACAGGCCTATTTGCTTTAACTGCCGACGTGTTGGCCACATTTCTCGTCACTGCCGCAACACCTGGACACGCTCATTTCGATCTCCATTCCAACCAGACCATCGCTCACCAGGTTGTCGCCTGCCGCCGGAAGAACCCACAGAGCCTTACCACCGTGCTGAGACCTCGCCACCTACACGGCCGAGTCGTTCGCCTTCTGCTCGACGGCCCCTGACTCGCCCAGCTAATCTTCGCCGTTCTCCGTCGCCCATGTACCGACGCTCGTCGAAAAACTGACGGGTGCAGCTCCGAGGGGTGACGCTGCTACATCGACCCGGACTGAAATTCCTCTGCTGACCCTGCCGACGGATAGAAATATACTTCAGGTGTATGTGGATGGTGTCCTTGTAACGGCTTTAATTGATACCGGCGCGCACATCTCTGTCATGAGTGACCATCTTCGTCGACGCCTGACTAAAGTCATCACACCTGCTGCGTCCTGTGTTGTGCGGGTCGCTGATGGCAGAACGCCGGCCGTCATAGAAATGTGCGCCGCTCGTGTCAGTGTCGCCGGCCGTCAGACCTCTGTCCTTATCACTATTCTGGAAGAATGTCCTCACGACGTTATTTTGGGTCTCGGTTTTCTATCAGCGCATTCGCCGTTGATTGATTGCTCCGCGGTACTTGCTCAGCTCGATTTGCCCTGCTCTTCTGACCCTCCTGAAGAAGTTTCCAGTAGATTGTGTTCAACCGAGCATATTCGTCTTGCCCCCCAACCTAAGACGTGCGTCATTCTTTCGCCCGCCCCATCTGTGCCTGACGGCGATTACATCGTCTCTCCTATTTCGGACGTCCCCCTGACCCATAACATTGCGCTCCCTCACACTGTCGTGAATGTTACGAACAATTATACGTGCCTGCCTATTCTAAACTTCGGACCACACAGCCACGTTCTACCGCAAGACATAGCTTTAGGCACGCTGTCATCTTGCGAAGACTACCACCTCTAGGCCTTGACGACTTAAACGTCGACTCAAGGTGCTTCATCACCTTATTCACGAACTACCTTACCCGACGTGTCCAACATGATTTCTCCTCATCTCGCGCCTCAGCACGCCGACCAGTTACGTCGTTTGCTCGCCTCATTCAGTGACAATTTTGACTTGGATGGTCGACCTTTAGGTCAGACTTCCATTGCGAAACACGTCATTGACACTGGTGACGCCCATTCGATTCACCGGAGACCATATCAGGTGTCCTTGCATGAGCGACAAGTTATTCAAACGGAAGTCGAAAAGATGCTTTCTCGGGGAATAATTGAGCCGTCTTCAAGCCCGTGGGCGTCCCCTGTAGTCCTAGTTAAAAAGAAGGACAACAGCTGGTGCTTCGGCGTGGACTACCGGCACTTGAACAATATAACAAAAACAGATGTTTATCCTCTTCCCCGCATCGATGACGCGCTTGACTGCCTTCACAGTGCGAAATATTTTTCTTCCATCGACCTTCGGTCCGGCTATTGGCAGATTGCTGTAGACGACATGGACCGCGAGAAGACAGCGTTTGTAACACCCGATGGCCTATACCAGTTCAAAGTCATGCCTTTCGGCTTGTGTAATGCCCAAGCCACGTTCGAACGTATGATGGACGCACATCTGCATGGACTCAAGTGGTCCATCTGTCTTTGTTACCTAGATGACGTCATCGTTTTCGCTCCTACGTTTGCCACACACCTCGAGCGCCTTTCATTAGTTCTTTCTGTATTTTGAAATGCTGGCCTCCAGCTTAATTCGTCTAAGTGTCACTTCGGTCACCTCCAAATCACTATCCTTGGCCATCTTGTTGACTCATCTGGTGTGCTCCCAGACCCAAGTAAAGTGCGGGCTGTGCAGAATTTTCCCGTACCGACCAGCGCCAAGGATGTACGGAGCTTTGTGGGCCTGTGTTCTTACTTCCGCCGCTTTGTTCCCAACTTTGCGGAAGTCGCCCGACCTCTTACTGCGCTTCTGAAAGCTGATGCTTCATTTTCCTGGGGCCCTGAGCAAGCGTCCGCCTTCACGAAACTCATCTCCCTGTTGACATCTCCACCTATTTTGGCGCACTTCGACCGGTCGGCACCTACGGAAGTCCGCACTGACGCCAGTGGTCACGGAATCAGCGCCATTTTGTCTCAGCGTCATCGTCAGGGTATGCAATCACACGGAATGACCGTGTAATTGCATACCCAAGTCGTTTTCTTTCTGCTGCTGAACGCAACTATTCTATCACCGAGCGAGAGTGCCTTGCACTTGTCTGGGTCGTCGCGAAATTTCGTCCATACTTATACGGCCGGCCATTTACAGTCATTACAGACCACCATGCGCTGTGCTGCCTCTCTTCCCTGAAGTACCCTACAGGCCGCCTCGGTCACTGGGCATTGCGAGTTCAGGAGTACCCGTACACCGTGACCTACAAGTGGGGTCGTTTACACCAAGATGCTGACTGTCTGTCACGCCATCCTGTCGACCCTCCGGATATTTGTGCGACCGACACTCCTGCTCCTGTTCCCCCGCTCTCTGCATTCGCTGACCTCGCCACCGAGCAGCGCCGTGACCCCTACATACGTGACGTCATGGACAAGCTCGCGTCTGCGCCGTCCGACCCCTCCCTTCGACTGTTTCTCATCCAGGACGGCACGTTGTATCGGCGCAGCATGCACCCTAGTGGCCCCGAGCTGCTGATTGTCGTTCCCCGCCATCTGCGTGCCACCATTCTCTCTCAGTTACACGATGTACCCACGGCTGGTCACCATGGCGTCTCTCGCACGTACGATCGTGTACGACGCCGATTCTTTTGGCCCGGTCTATACCGATCCGTCAACCGCTACGTCGCTTCTTGCGAGTTTTGTCAGCGCCGGAAAAAGCCAACTCTACTCCCTGCTGGTCGCCTTCAACCTATCGACGTGCCATCCGAACCGTTCTTTCGCGTTGGGTTAGACCTGCTTGGACCGTTCCCTATATCTGCTTCCGGCAACAAGTGGATTGCTGTCGCTACCGACTATGCAACTCGGTACGCGATCACCAAAGCTCTTCCGACATCCTGCGCGACCGACGTCGCTGAGTTTCTTGTGCACAACATCATCCTTCATCACGGCGTTCCTCGTCAACTTCTTACAGACCGCGGCCTGTATTTCCTCTCCCGAGTTGTGGACGACATACTCCGTTCTTGCGCCACCAAGCACAAGCTCACTACTGCCTACCATCCGCAGACGAACGGCTTGACTGAGCGCCTTAATCGCACCATCACCGACATGCTATCAATGTACGTTTCCGATTACCACCGTGACTGGGACAATGCTCTCCCCTTCGTCACATTCGCGTACAATTCGTCGCGTCACGACACAGCCATTTACTCACCATTTTATTTATTGTACGGCTGTGACCCCGTATTGCCTTTCGACACCGTCCTGCCCATCGCTCAGGATTCTACGTCGGAATACGCCCGAGACGTCATTGGCACAGCCGAACTGGCACGTCAAATCGTCGCCTTTTGATTTCGCAGAACAAGCAGAAGATCACATATGACGGTCGCCACCATGACGCTAATTTCCTTCCCGGGGACCTTGTCCTTCTATGGTCTCCTAGCCGACGCGTGGGCCTATCAGAAAAGCTAATGTCGCGCTACGCTGGTCCTTACCGGGTCCTCCGCCAGCTGACACCTGTAACATACGAAATCTCCCCGGTCACGACTCCCGCTTGCTCTGCCCAGCCTTCCCGTGACGTCGTGCATGTTGGTCGCCTCAAACGCTACCAGTCTTCGTCTACATAAGACGCACCGGGACGGTGCTTCCACGCCGGCGGGCCATATGTTACAACGCTGGGAACTAGGTGGAAGAAGATGGGCACGAGCTGGTGTCGGAAGACAACAACGTTAGGGACTTGCCTGTGCTGCCTGTCTCTTGTAATATCAGCTGTAAATAGATTTCACTGTTACTTTCATCCTTGTGTCACAATATTGATGCCGAGCTGGACGGTGTCCACTGTCGGTCACTACATACCGTAATGAGCTCGGCATGAATCACCTTGACATTGTGTCTCTTAAGATGCAGAAAGCGGATGGCTTTTCATAAAACAATTCGAAATTAGGAGGTTGGGGGAAGTGGACCAAGTGTATGCCTTGTTTTGTATTAAGGAGACACTAAAGAAACCCTAAATCAGCTTAAACTGAAAAAGCATCCTTTTAAATCTCTATTTCTGTTAATTTCTTGGCAGTCGGTTGATTATTAGAAGCAAAAATGAAGCTCGGTGTTCCATTTTCTGTATCACCCCAATACTCCAGTGCTCATACCTCATTGTGACATCATTGATTTCAAGTATATTTACGAACTTGGGTCGTTTTGGTTCAGTAAAAGTTCTTGATGCTTTTTAATTTCGGTCTTTGGTTCTTTTGGAATACAATGAAGAACACCTTCATTTGTAAAAAAAAAAAAGTCGGGGTAGCTTGCACTAGTGGCGCAAGGCTAAAGACACAGCGGAGCTGATCGGTTCGTAGCTGGTCCTGGCTATACGAAGCCATGCCAAGTTATACGAAGTAATGCCAAGGGATACTAAGTTATACGAAATGTATAAGCATTTCCTCGTGGTCCGTGGCGTCAGGGAAGGCCTCACGAAGCACTCGCAGTCCAAGCACACGTAGAGGAAGTGGGGCGAAAGCTATGCACACTGTACAGGCGGCGCGTAGCATACGGCACGCCGGGATGACGTCACGGCCCATGCGCAGTAGCGCGCAGCTGGTGGGAGCTCCGCCGAGCCGCCGCCGGAGGCGCCTGCTGCTGTCACGGACACCGCGAACGTTCGGCGCTACTGCGGGGAAATGAAGAAGCGCGGATGGCGCTGGTGCTGCTACAATTTGTTTCTCTCTCTCTCTCTCGCTTTCATTTTTTGTTTCTCTCCCCAGAGCATAGCACGCGACGCGCGCACTCTCTCGCTCTCATTTTATTTCGCTCCCGATCATAGCGCGCGAAGCTCCGCGAGGTGGTTGCTAGGCAACGCAGTGGCAGGCGGCAAACATTGCGACCGGCTTAAACAGCTGAGCTGGTAAAAATTACCTAAGCTCGAGCAGACTCCAGCAAAATCCATGACGTCACAGCAAGGCGGTGTGTGAAGTTCAAGGTGACAGTACCACCAACCTTTCGTCTTGCGTCTTTTACAGTTTACTCAGCCTCTTGTCACGGTAGGAGCGAATCCTTTTGTATAACAGGAAGGTCATTTACAAATACATCTAAATTATTTTTTTCTTAGTGCTCACTCGGCATGGTTACTTAGTGGCTCTGACATTGTGCTGCTAAGCACGATGTCGCAGGATCAAATCACCACATTTTGATGGAGGTGAAATGCAAAACCGCTCATGTACCATGCCACCCCTGGTGGTCAGAAATATTCTGGGCTCCCCGACTACAGCGTGTCTCCTAATGAATTGTTGTTTTGGCATGTAAAACCCCAGAATTTATTTCATTTAATTTCCTTTATAGCTCCTATAAGCTGCAGTATTCATTATCTTTGAAATTTTGTGCTCAAGGTATTAGCCTGAAGATTTAGTAAAAATAGTAGATGTAAGTGTCTGCTATTCATGACCTATTCATGAACTACTGTTGCCTTGTATGGGGTACGACTTCCGCAACTAACATTAAGAAATTCTACGTACTACAAAAGAAAGCAGTTCGTGCTATATGTAACAAGCCGTACGACTTCCCATCTGCCTCCTTATTTCAAGGGCTTAAAACGCTGAAAATGACAAATCTTATGGAATACCGTCTGGCAATAGCCTATAAAAAGGAACACAAAAGCAATATAAGCCTTATACAGTCAATAGCCCAACAGAACAAGCGTAAAGCAATCTCCACAACCGTCAACCGTGTTTCCGGAATACTGGTACACACCTTACTCACGTACCCATTACGACAAGCAAATGCTATGTTCTAGACTGCCTAGGCTACTCAATGAACTGTTGAGTAATGAAATTGATGTAATTGATGTTTTATCACACCTCTAAATGATTCCTATATGTCTTTCTTATTGACTAGATGATCAATGTTTTTGTATTTATATAATCGCAATTTTTTAATGTACTCATACGAAATATGCTGCTCCACCCTGCTGCTCGGATGTTCCTGGGTTCTTGGGAGCAGTCATGCTGCCATGAGCAGGTTTTTTTCCCACTATTCCACCACAACACTGTATTGTAAATGTTTTGTGGAAACATCAGCATTCATTCATTCATTCATTCATTCATTCATTCATTCATTCATTCATTGCTCTGCTATTTTGTGCAGCCTGTGCTTTGCGAGTCGATTAATTTATTTGATCGGGTGGCAGTTGGCAGACCCTGCCTTTGTGGCTTATGTACACTTCATACAGCTGAGCAATGATCTCGACGATTATTTCTGGGACACAGCAAGAGAATTTGTTGTGTGGTAGTAATCGCATTAAGATCGATAGTTATCTTCCTATTTGAGCTGCTACTGCTGTTTGCCAGCGCAAGAAGTAGTAGCCCAAGATGGCGTCAAGGATTTTCATTGAAGAGCACCCAGTGACCCAAGCTGTTTCGTCGTTTTTTTAACAATACTGTATTAATTTCAAGGTATTTGGCACAACTGGCAATAGGGAGTTTTAAGGTTTGAGTGCGCAAAGAGAGGACACAAACCGCCGGGCTTACAAAAGAATACCAGAAATGTATATAAAAGAACCCCAAAGCTGTACAAAACAACACAAGCTCGGCATGACACTTTCCATATGCAAATGTCTCTTTGATAGCCCAAACCACTTTGGTTATGCAAATTATGAAACTTCATTTTAAGGTGCATGCTAGGTGCTCTGTATGCTTCAAAGCATGCCCAGGAAATCTTTACTGGAGGGCGATGGACACATCTGCAGTGGAGTGATTATGAAAGTTCAGATGTGGCTGCCGATTTATAAATAAATACCCGGCAGCTAATAGGCAGTTTCGATAGACAAAATTCCTTTGTCATGTTCGTGACCTCGAACAGCTCGCCCAAACCAAAAGTTATATCTTTCCAAGCACATTACTTGCAATGGATTCTGTGCGGTGCTCACTGCAGGGGGTAATTGGCTCCCTCTAATGTAGAAAATATTAAGCCTTAACTCGGTTCAGAATAAGAAAAAAAGTTTGTGTAGGAGAAACGAGTCCGGCTCTTGCCCCCACGTTCCAAATACACTTACAGAGCCCCTAGCTCTAGCTAATGTCACTCACGCTAGTCGCAGCAAGGTCAGTTAAGTCAACTGGAGTCCCCTAATCAAGTGCGTTGAACTAATATAGTATAAAATAGCACTCAACATCTTCACCTCAGAAGACAAGAGCAACACCAGTAGCAATAGTCTACAATAAAGTAATGTTTGCCATCACAGGCCTTCTTGACATCTGCCTTATTCCTTTATTGCAAAAAAGTACACAAGTGAACAAACACACACAAATATGTGACAGTATTCAATGGCAGCATAATTTATTTTCAGCTTTATGGACCACACATGACACAATAGATGCCATTTTTTCTTTGGAACCTAGGAAGCAATGCATCCCATCATCACACAGAAACCAAACTGTACTAGCAATTAGCCAGTAACTGAGAAAAGTGTATGAAAGCACCCACTTAGCCTGGGAGTGAGGAAAGAAACAGCTCTAAATCACAAGGTGACAGTTACCTGGGTGCATGCACATTATCTCCCAAGAAATATATTCGTCTTCTCATCAAATAATACATGGAGCACCAGGACAGTACATGAAGCTCATCAAGACAACCCCGGACTTGATCTTGCTTCCAAAATACATACTGTGGCTGGCACTATAAACACAAGGAAGAGAAATCAAAGCAGGGGTTATGCCTGTGTCATTATTGCTTTATTTCTTGTTCGTGTGTTTATCATAACAGCCCACAGCGGGAATCAGTTCCAAGTCGCTCAGCTGTCAGTTCTTGCTTCAAACAAATAGCGACTTCTTGCTAAAAAGCATGAAGCTCATTTCCTCTTTGACTTGTTGCACAGCTTCACTATGTGAGAGGAAGTAATAATGCATTGGCTCTGGTCGTGGGCAGCACTGACACTTGAAATCATACAAAGGTGGCAGGCAGCACATGAAGCAAGGCACATGAGGCAACTCCGAGAGCTAGAAAAACTTGTTGGTGGGCCCTACTACAGTGATTGTTGATTTACATTGTGCTCACATCACAGTCCCGAACATGCATCTTTCTGCATGTTCAGGACTGTGATGTGAGCACAATGTAAGCCAAAATACCTCCACAAGTTAGTCTGCCGACTGGGATACAAATGACGATTCTCAAATGCACAAAGCAGGTACCCAAAGCTGTCCTACAAGAGTGAATTCCTGGAAGACAAGTTATGACAAACACATTCTTAGCTGATACCTTAACATAAAGGCTTTTAGGTGAGTTTGCCAAATAGACATGAAGCACTGACATACGCTACCTGTTATAACCATAGTCTAAGCTAAGGCACTAAGCCTATCGCTTTAAAACACTGCAATCATGTATGATTCAATGCTCGTTGAGCAATATGTTGCTTGGTCACTCAAGCCACCTCATTGAGCGTGTTTTGAATGTTACTCTGCATACTCTTGAGTCGGTGCGCAGCAGCACTGCACCAAGGAGCGAGTTATGTCTGGTTTGTTGATGCAGCATCAGAAGTGCTTCTGTGGCACCAGTAATACCCCTGCCACATTGGCACTTTTTACCATGCTTGGTTCATCAAATTCTTTGCTGGACAAGAGTTTCAGTACTGAAATTTTCGAGTACGGCTCTCAAAAGCTACTTGACCATCCACATTCCTGTGCTTGAAGATGACTGTCAATCAGTGAATCAGTGCGCAATCATTCTTGAGTTCAATCTGCATCAACCTAAGCAAAATCGAACGTGTTGTACTGAAACAGGTCTACAGACACGACGACACCCACATTCCTACTTGTTTAAAACAGTTGTAATGAAGCAGACGAGTCTGGTGTTTTCGGTTTTTCAGTGTTTATCAGAGAGCTCGGGCTGTTCCCTCATCTGCTAGCTGCTGTCTCGCCCGATTGCTGTGCTCGTGGGCGTAGACTCTGTTCGGCGTGTAGCTTGCGGACAGCGGGGCGGCCAAACTCCTTGGTGAAATGTGTCTTGAATGCGGACCAGCTCAAGATATCACGTTCGTGATTCTTAAACCATAGGTTGGCGACGTCAGCAAGGTAGAAGATGACATTTGTCAGTTTGGACTGGTCGTCCCACTTATTGTGAGTGCTTACACGTTCATAGGACGACAGCCAGTCTTCGACGTCATGTTCTCCGGTCCTGCTAAAGATGGTCGGATGCTAAAGACGTCCTAGCTCTACGACGCCGAGAAACTCGGCTACGACACAGCTAGTAACCCGAGCGTTCGCGAAACTTTTTGTGCCGCGGATGAACGTCATACGTTCATCCGTACATAAAGTTACAGAGTACTTCTTAGCATCACCTTAAACGCAGCAAAGTGTGTACTACACCAGCAGTCATTGAGATTCCTCAGACACTTTGTATCAGCAGACGGTATTAGTGCTGACGCTGAAAAGGTCAACGCGGTCTGTCGTGCGAAACGTACACGAAAACAAGAAGCGCACGAGACAGTCGATACATTCGTCACCAAACTATTCAGACGAGCCGAAACCTGCTAGTACGGCGACCAGAGGAACTGACTGATCCGTGATAGGCTCGTGGTCGGTCTCATAGACACGCAGTTAAGCGAGAAGCTGCAACTTAACGCCGAGAAGCCGCCGTCACAACCCCTTCTCGCAACTCCAAGAGCAAAGGAAAGTCAAATCAGTAGGCTCAGAAAACCCAGCGCGAGCAGACTGCGTCGACGTGCGAGTGGTGTGGCTCAACGACGCACCCACCATCACACATTGTGTGGCCAGCGAACGGCAAAACATCCAGTGCTTGTGGAAAAAAGGGCTGTACTTTTCGCCGCAGTGTGCTTATACGCTTGTAAAAAGCGTAACAATTAGGTGCGACAGTCAACGGCTTGCCCATGAAGTTCGAGGTAGACACTGGCGCGAATGTAACCGCTATACCAACAAGCCTCTACGATGAAGTTATGGGCAACTTGAAGCAAGCAAAGAAACAGCTGCTTGGACTTGGCAGCACCACAATAGTAACGATTGGACTGTTCATTGCGAGCCTGTGCGGGAGTGGTTGGTTGTCAAAAAGAAATTTATGTGATCGACCAACAGAATCGCGCACTTGGATGTCTCGCAATCAAGTACTTTAGATGTCCTACCAAGAGTTCTAGAGGTAACAGAGTCAACCTGCTAGGTCAGCGACCCAGCCAACATTCTATGCCACTTTTTATACCTGATACCTATACAACATTCTATACCTGACTTCATGCCTGGGCCTAGTCAAGACAAAATGCAAAATAATGCTATACCTGGATGCCAAGCCATGTGCTATTACGTACCTGAGGCGAGTACCTCTGCCCGTGTTGCCCTACGCCAAACGTGAGTTAGAGAGAATAGAGTGCCTGGGTGTCATCAGAAAGGTTGAAGAGTTAGAGAGAATAGAGTGCCTGGGTGTCATCAGAAAGGTTGAAGAGGCCACAAATTGGTCTTTCAGCTATGGCAGTGGCGAAAACGATAGGAGGCAAGCTTCGAATCTGCCTTGACTTTGAGGGGTTGAAGAACATTTTGCTTGAACGAGTCTCAATGCCCACCATCGACAAATGCTTGGCCCAACTCTCCGGAGCTACATGTTTAGCAAGCTCGACACAAGTTCCGGTTATTTGCAAGCTCCACTGGCGCCCGAGTCCCAGAGGTACACCACTTTCCTGACGCGATTTGGCAGTTTTCCAAAGCCCCTGAATTTTTCCAGAGGGAAATGCTAAGAGCGCTAGAAGGCCTGCACAGTCAAGCATGTCGGCAAGACGACATAATAGTGTTTAGCTGCACGAAGGAAGAACATGAGGCACGACTCGACAGAGTACTTCTTAGCATCACCTTAAACGCAGCAAAGTGTGTACTACACCAGCAGTCAGTGAGATTCCTCAGAGACTTTGTATCAGCAAACGTTATCAGTGCTGACGCTGAAAAGGTCAACGCGGTCTGTCATCTAGCAGAGCCAACAGATGTGACAGAAATGAGGTCCTTATTGGGATTGGCTAATCACCTGACCAAATTTCTCCCAGGGCTCTCGCAGCTCACAAAAACATTACATGACCTACTTCACATCAATGCTTAATGGTGCTGGGATACGCCACTAGAAGAGAGCTTCAATGCCATCAAACAAAAAAAAATTAACGACGACACCAGTGCTCACCAACTACTACCCTCGCAGTCATCTCACTGTGTCTGCATATGCATCATCGTACAGTCTTGGGACAGTCCTCTTACAAGAGGCAGGAGGTCAGGCTTCCAGTTGCCTGTGCCTCAAGATCCCTCTCTGACATAGAAACACGATATGCACAAATAGCCTTAGACCTGAGAATGGAAAAATGACAGCAAGCAATGCATCCTCATGGCAAGTGGACAGCCACATCTAATGCAACGTTTATTTTGCTGTTTTTACATGTGATCTGTAACGCATATAAGAATGGAGCCTGCAAGGAAAAAAACAACAAATATTGCCTACATAAAAAGAAGAAAAAGAACCTAACATAAATACAGGCAGTAATGCGATAGGAAGAGGTGTTATGTTCTAATTGTAAATCCAGAGAGGGATGACACTAAGCATTGGCACCTAGCAGTGTCTGCCATGCTGTCTTCCATGCAAACGGGGGCCTGAGCCTTTGTCAAGTGAACTAGTTTTCACTTTTTGCTCAGGCCTCCCTCCATTTCTTTATGGAAAAATAAACCTGATTTGATTTGATTTGATAATACAGCATCTGTGCTATCATTCCGTTACACCATGACAGAAATTGGAATCACTAATAAAACACACAAAAATTAAATTTTCCACCTGTTAATTGCCTGCTTAAGGTGCCTAAACATCCATTCAGTAGGGATGACCCATCTTTGACATATGACACAGTTACCTAAATTATAGTCTCAAAATTAAAATGCAATAACATTCTCAGAAACTGAATAACATGCTCAGATAATAACAGAGATACAGAAGCATACGCACAACAGCTCGGTAATCAACAATGGGAATCAACATGCACAAATATAGATAATCAGTTAGGATTATCCAGAACGTGGACCTTCCTCAGGCACCTTTTGAATCCTGGGGAAAGTAAAGCCACGTACAGACAAAACATAAATAACTTCTTTCATGCATATGACAATGCTAAAAAAGCTTTTATCGATGAGATAACCACAAAGTATTTATCTCGGGCTAAGCCAACACCTCACCCAGATTACACAGGCACCAAAAACAGACAATTAGACGAACAGATTAGCGAAGCGGAATTGAGAGCAGCTCTACAAAACCTTAATACTACATCCACACTGGGACAAGACGGAATAACAAACAAGACAATTGGAAATCTCGATGATGCCTCTCTAAAACAACTTACTAGGTATATAAACGAATGCTGGCAATCCGGTACAATACCACAACAATGAAAAACGGCCCAGATTTTTCTAATACCTAAACCAGGCAAGTGGTTACAGTTGGAGAACCCGAGACCGATTTCACTCACGTCCTGTGTGGGCAAACTCATGGAGCACGTTGTCCTAACAAGACATGACCAACTATCTCGAGGACAACTCCACTACGGCGTGCCTCATAATCAGAACTGGTTTTGGCACGTAAAACCCCAGAAAGAAGAAGAAGACAACGATGTTCTCCCCCTACAATGTTGGGCTTCCAAAGAAATTTGTCTACACAGGATGCAATGCTCCAACCTAAGCATTAACTTATAGATAGCACAAGTCGGAACACCAAAGCTATCCTAGGATTGGACCTAGAGAAAGCTTTTGGCAGTGTTACACACGGAACAATATTAAACAGAATAAATGAGCTAGGCCTAGACCAGAGAGCATGCACTTATATACGAGACTTGCTTACTAACAGAAGAGCACACATTAAGATAGAAACCTTAACTCCAAAAAACTACAAATCGGAAGTGCAGGTATGCCCCATAGTTCAGTAATATCAACGATGCTGTTTAATCTGGCTCTGATCGGATTATCATCAAAGCTACAGGAAATCGATGGCCTCAATCATACCATCTACGCTGACGATATAACCATCTGGGTGAGCGATGGCTATGATGGACAGGTTGAAAACACATTACAACCTGTAATAGAAGCAGTTGAACAATACCTAGCAGGAACCAGACTGGCTTGTTCGGCAGAAAAATCTGAGCTCCTCATTTATATACCATCGCGACGTGGTCGAAAACAACGCTACTATGAGGAATGAAACAATCCGAAAATTCACATAACTACGGCGGATGGTACGCCCATACCCAAGGTTGACAAGATCAGAGTATTGCGGCTCTTCATTGAAAGTAACTGCTACAATGGAGAGACCATACGTAAATTAGACAATATAAAATCTCAAATCATGCGGCTACTCAAATGAATAGCCACCACACATAGTGGAATGAATAAAGGCAATCTGCTTAGACTAGTTCGAGCGTTCTTACTAAGCAGAATAGTATACATGGCATCGTACCTACGATGGTACTCGTCAGAAAGATACAAATTAGACTGCTTAATCAAAAAAATTTACAAGCAAGCAATAGGACTCTCCATCACCACCAACAACGATAGACTAGTGCAGCTAGGTCTACACAATACACTGGATGAGCTAATCAAGGCACAATGCATAGCACAGTGTGAACGCCTGTCTAAAACTAAAACAGGTAGGCAAATATTGAATTGCCTGGGTATAGGGTATCATACCCAAGATGGCATCAAAGTAGATATACCCAGACACATCAGAGGCATGATAACCGTCCCTCCAATACCCAAGAATATGCATCGCACCCACTATCAGGGTAGGCGGGAAAGCAGAGCACGCAATATACAGAAATTCGGTAACAGCAAGGACACCGCATTTGTCGAGGCAGCTAGATACAGACACAAGCACACCTACACAGGAGGGGTGATAAATAGCGAGGGAAAATGCACGACGAGCGCTACAGTGAACACGCCACACATAGAAACCGCAGAGGAAATAGCTATCGCGCTAGCCATAGCACGAACGCAAGCAGACGTAATCATCAGTGATTCCCAGACGGCGATACGAAACTTTGCCAACGGTCGAGTCTTCCCAAAGGCACTGCGACTCCTAAAATCAGGTAATAACCCCGACAAAAGTGTCCGTCTCATCTTGACAACAGCTCACACATTACCAGACGGTAGCAATGAGGCGGCGCACCGCACGGCTCAAGAGCTTACGGACCAAGCCTCGGTTAGCCCCACCTCACCAACTACTGATGAGTGGGAGTGGGAAGATCGAACGACCAGATTTCACGAAATTACACAACACCACAGATTGCAGAGGCGCACATTCCCGCCGCCTCACCCAAAATTAAGCAGAAAACAGTGTCGAATGGCGGCAGTTACAAACCAGATCCTATCCAAGTCGAGCTGTCATGCACCACCCAGATTTATACATGGTTGACAAGTGCAGACATTGCGACTCTAGGGCCACCCTTGAGCATATCCTATGGGTTTGTAAGGGTATAATACACAATAACAGTAGTGCAGCCTCAAACAGCGACAACCTCCGCGCACGCGCTGGGATTCTGCGTTGCTCAGCTCGGACCTGCAGCACCAACTCTGGGCCGTTCAGGAAACCGAGGGAGTCTCCAAGGGCCAACAACCCCTGGCCAGTGCCTAGGCAGGGTCCAGGCTCACCCCACCAAATTGCAGGGCACTCAATGAAGTTATTTGAATGAACGATGTGATGTTTGGGACTATTCGGCACTTTCGCTAGTGCGCAGTGATGCGGAAGAAAGACAGAGAGTCGTTTTGGAGCATTTATCAAAATGGAAAAGAACCCTAAAAATATATATACAGAGGTAGCTGATGGTCTGCGTAACGGCAGTCAGTGTGTCCACACACGCACAGCACACGAGTATAAACGGGCTGTGACAGTCCCGTGTTTTGAGGCTCACGCTTCCGTCGTCCAAGGCGCTGCGGATTCACCTGTGCTCGAGCCGACTGCGACGACGACACGTTCAGGCCCCGTCCAGCACGGTTCTCGGGCTCGGCACACTCAGGAGCAGCAACGGCAGCAGGCAGGGAACGCCTTGTACAGCACGACCTCGGTGGCCAGCCAGCTCGGACGCCACTCGAAATCCACGTGCGGCGGTCGCACGTGAGGACCTCGTCTAGCACAGCAACATCTGTGCCAGACGAATGCTGCTGGGCACAGCTCAGGTGCAGCAGCTCAGGGACCAGCGGCACTCGGGTCAGCCAGCGCCTCGAGCACTGGCAGCAGGAGCCCTGTTTCCTCGGACGCCCTCGTCCACGCCCGGCTCCGCGATGCTCTGCACCTTGCCACGGACGTCTCGCCAGGCAGGTCCTCTCGCCTCGTTCGCCCCAGGAACTCCGAACTGCTGCCCGCCTGGCTCGAACACTGCGAGCTCGTCCCGTGCCGCCGCGCTCGTGCACCCGTTCACTTCTTCTTCCCGGAGCTTGGGTGGCCACCCCGATTTTTTAGCGGCACCTCGCGGCACTTACATATGACATTTTACCCCCCACTTTAGAAAGTTGTTTCATTTAAACAACTTTTCAAAGCACGTGCATGGGTAAAGTTCAGTCCGTAAGGCACAAAGTGTTCACATGTAAGAGTTTTTCCACACGTACATAAGTAGTTCATGAATGTCCACAAAGGCAGAAAATGCCGTAGGCACACTTCACGCTGCAAATTTACACTCGGATCATTTAGTCCATGCCTACATATTCGCTACCCGTTGTATATTCTGCCAATTCTTGTAGACGAGTGGTAGCTCACCCCTCTGAAGTACAAATTGCTTGCCGAAGAGATAGACGCGGGATTTCTGGTCTGTCTACACGAGAGCAAGGCCCTCTCGGTCCACGTGCTTCTCGCTTCACGAGTCAAGGTGTTGGCGGCTTTGACGTCACGGTAGGTCTCACGTTGTTCTAGTGGGGACAATAATAGTTCCGGTTTCTCTTGCGGTTGTTGTATCTGCAACGTGGCAGCCGCGCGTCCCGCCGTGTCCGTCGAAGGTGGTGTCTCCTCATACTTCTTAAGGAGGTTGATGTGAAACAGACTGGTACGTGTTCCAAGATCGACAATATAGTCGATTTCACTATGTTTCGCTAATACCGGGAATGGGCCTTGCCACGTTAGAGTTAGCTTGTTGTTTTCCGAGGGTTGCAGTAATCAAACCTTGTCTCCGGCACAGAACTGACGTGGCTTGGCTTTGCGATCGTAACATTTCTTCTGTGACAGCTTGGCTTTCTGTAGCTCTTCTTGAGCAATTCTGCACGTCTCCTGCGAACGATCGCGAAGCTCCATAACATAACCATATGTTGTCTTTGTTTCTTCATCAAGAGTTGTTCGTGTCCATAATTCCTTTAGTATGGCCATTGGTCCTTTAATGTATCGACCATACAGTAGGTCGAAAGCAGAAAAGCCGAGACTGGACTGAGGCACCTCTCTATAAGCAAATAATAATGGCGCCAAGTATCTGTCCCAATTCTTTGGACTTTCCTGGCACATGCGCCGTATCATTTGTTTTAACGTGCCATTAAAACGCTCAACAAGGCCATTCGCCATAGGGTGGTATGGGGTTGTTGGCAAATGTCGGAAGGACAGTAGTCTGCTTAGTTCTTGCATTAAACTTGAAGTGAAGGATCGGCCTCGGTCGCTCACGATTTCCCTTGGAACTCCCACACGCGAGAACATTTCCACCAACGCTTCTGCTATCCTCTCCGTCTCAATGCTTGGCAATGCAACGGCGTCAGGATAGCACGTTGCGCAATCCACCATTGTCAGGATATATCGGTTTCCTTTTGCCGATGTCGGTGATAGTGGCCCGATTACATCAATCGCCACACGTTGGAATGGCGTGTCAATCACTGGCATGTTCCCTAGGGGGACGCGTCCGACTAGGTGCTTCGGAACAGCATGCTGACAGATGTCACATGAGCGCACAAATCGTGTCACCTCAGCCTGAACGCCTGGCCAATAGAACTCTTCTAGTATTCTGTCAGTGGTGCGTTTGATACCTTGGTGGCCGGCCAAAACTCCTTCGTGCGCCATCTTAAGGACGAACTGGCGCAGGCTTTGGGGAATAACCAGTTGGTCTACTTCCTTTCTCGTAAGAGATCTGTAGCGTCGGTAAAGAATCCCCTTGGTCAAAACAAATTTTACGTTTGCTGATCGCTTTGTCGTTGCCTTCCCGATCAACGGAAAACAACCCTCCAAGGTATGGTCGGCTCGCTGCAACTCTTCCAGAACTTGTGGACTCACATCTAGTGCGTTCGAAGCAGCAGGTAACTTCGTTTCCTTGGTTCCCCTTGTTGTAGCTGCGCTCCAGGTCGCCCTATCTTGGGACACGCTGTGGTGTCGAACAGGCTCCTCTGCTGGTGCCGACTCTTTATGCTCTCTTGAAACACCCGACGGGTCACGAGACATGTCAGAACCAGTGGGGTGGAGCACCCCATTGATGTTCCCAAGAACAGCGTCATAGAGTAGCTTTTCCATGCAGAGTGCCAGCGTCGTTCCTCGGAAGAAAGGAGAGTCTACGTAGACTTTTGCCTCTGGAAGCTGCTTAAATGAGCCGTCCAGAAGGTAAACGGTACGCATGATACCGGTGAAATTCTTTTCCGGTACTAGCGAACGCCTGACGACTACAGTATTGCAACCGGAATCTCGCAGCACCGTCACCGGATGTCCGTCGAGATATCCGGTTGCCGTCGGCATCTCTTGCGTCAGAAGACCAAGACAAATATATTTTCCAGCTGTGCTTGCAGATGGGCTTGCTTTCTCTTCTGTCTTAGTGGTAGAAGCCTGGTATTCGTCATTCCGCGCAGCTGGCATCCGGTCGTAGTCTGCAACAGCACTTGACGCTTCTTTGTCGCTGCTCTTTACAATCAGACACTCGTCAGCTTTATGGCCATGCTTCCTGCACTTCCAGCAAGACAAGGATTTCGGTCCTTTTGACCGCGTCCAACAATCTGCAGCACGGTGTCCCTGCTTGCCACAGAGAAAGCACTCAACCTTTTCTTTCCTGGCCTCTGTTCCCCAGTTCTTGCTCTGCAAGGCTGCTTTACTAGTTTCTCTTTCTTCTTTTCCTCTGGCTAGGTTTCACAGGCCTTGCGCTTCCAAATAATGGTCAGCGGCTTCAGCTAGCTTGTCGAGGTCACGACATCCTCGCTCTTTCAGGAAGATGATGAGCCTCTCATCGCAGCGTAACAAAAACTGTTCCGATACAATCTTATCTCGTAATGCCTCATACGTTTTCTCTGTTTTCGCCATCTGCTGCCAATGATCAAAGTAGCCGAGCAGGCGACCAGCAAACTGCCGCCCTGTCACGGAATTCTCTGGCTTAGCCTCGCTAAACCTTTGGCGGTATCCTTCTTCGGTATACCGAAATCTTTGCAATAAAGTTTGTTTTAGCTTTTGGTAATCTGTGGCATCCTCTGCAGACATGCGTCCGACCACGCTCAAAGCTTCGCCTGACAGGCACAAGCTTAATGATAGCGCCCACTTGTCGCTTGGCCATCCCTGGCTGGTGGCTACCCGCTCGAAGCGCTGTATGTACGCATCGAGTTCGTCGCGGCCCTCGTTGTAGGGTGGAATTAGCTTGTGGGGACTTCTAAATGCTTCACCGCTGTTGTCCCCGCGTTCTCTAACGGTTTCGACCGTTCCAGCCGCGTGCTCTGCGAGACGACATCTAGTCTCTAGCAGTCGAGCGATCTCCAGTTCATGCGCGACTCGCGCTGCTTCCCTGTCCTCGGCTCGTTTATCTCGCTCTCGGTTATGCTGCTCGTCAATCCACTCTTTTAGTTCTTTGCCTGACAAGCCAAGCTCCTTGCCTATCGGAATAAACTTCTCCCAGTCCATTTCCGACCACTGCACACAAGCGAAGTGCGGCTCTTACGGATGGAAATGGAGCTTAGTCCTGTCGCGGACGCCAGAAATTGTGATGTTTGGGACTATTCGGCACTTTCGCTAGTGCGCAGTGATGCGGAAGAAAGACAGAGAGTCGTTTTGGAGCATTTATCAAAATGGAAAAGAACCCTAAAAATATATATACAGAGGTAGCTGATGGTCTGCGTAACGGCAGTCAGTGTGTCCACACACGCACAACACACGAGTATAAACGGGCTGTGACAGTCCCGTGTTTTGAGGCTCACGCTTCCGTCGTCCAAGGCGCTGCGGATTCACCTGTGCTCGAGCCGACTGCGACGACGACACGTTCAGGCCCCGTCCAGCACGGTTCTCGGGCTCGGCACACTCAGGAGCAGCAACGGCAGCAGGCAGGGAACGCCTTGTACAGCACGACCTCGGTGGCCAGCCAGCTCGGACGCCACTCGAAATCCACGTGCGGCGGTCGCACGTGAGGACCTCGTCTAGCACAGCAACATCTGTGCCAGACGAATGCTGCTGGGCACAGCTCAGGTGCAGCAGCTCAGGGACCAGCGGCACTCGGGTCAGCCAGCGCCTCGAGCACTGGCAGCAGGAGCCCTGTTTCCTCGGACGCCCTCGTCCACGCCCGGCTCCGCGATGCTCTGCACCTTGCCACGGACGTCTCGCCAGGCAGGTCCTCTCGCCTCGTTCGCCCCAGGAACTCCGAACTGCTGCCCGCCTGGCTCGAACACTGCGAGCTCGTCCCGTGCCGCCGCGCTCGTGCACCCGTTCACTTCTTCTTCCCGGAGCTTGGGTGGCCGCCCCGATCTTTTAGCGGCACCTCGCGGCACTTACATATGACAAACGAATATGCTTACAGAAAAACCAAACATGGGCATGGAATGTAGAAGTTTAGAGCTTTTATGCTGCACGTTACTCATCTGAATCTGTGAGGAAAGCATAACGAGGGCTAACACAGTTATTGCCTCCGTGTTTGTACACGTACAGCAGGTCATAAAATTCCCCACAGCGCTGAACATTTTCAATTATGACATTATGAGCTGTGCTCTCTAAAATAAAGGCATGAAAATGCTCATCAAAATACTTTGCGTCGAGAATGGTGGCAAAAACAAACAACTCGAGGTTACAAACTGCAATCAGTGCCACTTTAGCAAAGTCGGGAAAGTCATCATCTGGTACAAGCAAAGGTATGACAGCACCCACACTTAGCGTCCTTCCAGAAACAGTAACAGAATCCACACAGTGCACGTCTGCTGTAGTCAGGCAGAGTTCTTGAAGTCTGTCTTTCAAGAGGTCAGGGAATGAGTCTGGCTCTAGTCTCTTGCTCCCTATGACAGTCAGTGATTCTTGAGGTAGTGTCAAGGCATACATAAGTTGCATTTGATGTCGACGACTCAGTGTTGAAGAAATGTTCTTGAAGTTGCGTACTTTCCTAGTGAGTGACTTAAAAATTGGTGCATTGCTTCAAAACGCATGCAGGACAGTTTAGAAAGAGAGCCGTACAAAAGTAGAAGGCTGGGGTAATGAATCAAATAGTGCATCTTTGGGATAATGCTCACATCTGCAAAAGTTTCCTTAAATGCACTGAAGAAGTCCTCAATAAGCACCTTCAAATAGGCAACTGAACCACGAGTCACCTGTGGTGCAAGAACAATGTCGACTATAGCACGGAGTTCGAGGTATACTTGATAGGCAGGATTTCCTTGTGGGACACTGTCTCCGACAAGCAAAGAGAAAAAACGAAAAAAGCAGAGCTTTTCAGCAGCTGACCCCTTGATGGTTGTTCTTCCAAACACTGCTGCACGTGACAGGGGAGGCAGTCTAGACTTTTTGTCCCCTGATTGAAAAGGAAATTTGGCAAGCCACTCATTCAGCTGGTCTAGAGCTAGAAGCTGACTTGATACAATGTGCTGGATGACATGCTTCATGACAAATGGGATGACCCCTTCATAAAGGTCATGCATAACGTCTAGTGGCAAGCCTTGAGTCACATCAAAAGAATTAAGAGCACTTAGACAGCTTTCACCTGTAACACCATAGGTATTAGAGAGAGTTGGATCTTGCTTTATAAGTTGAATATGACGAGCATGCATTTCCTTTGTTCTAATAACAAAGTCATCGTCATGCCACTTGTCATTAATTTCATTTCTGGTTGCTATGCAGTACCGGCAGATAGGGCCAGATGAAAAAAAAATGTGGTTGATCCCTCTTATATAGGAATCGGTATAGAACACGAAAGTGAAACGTGTCTTCACAGAAGTAGTGTAATGTTTATTGCACATTGATATATAATGTCTATTGGTGTTTTGTGGCTAAAGCGCCCTTAGGCGTTGATGCACCCACGCTGACGCCTGGTGGCACGTCTCCTCCATCACGACTACCAACGTCGATGACCATGAGCAACCGTCGTGCATATGGAAGCTGCACTACGCTGCACACGCTAGCACAACGCGAAAGACGAAGCACGTAACTGACACACTAATACAACGCGCAAGACAAAGCACGTAACTGAATCGTCACCGAGTCAAATCAGCGCGTACAGCGCGTCGTAATTGCAGCCTCCGCGATCAACTTCAGAAACATTTTCAGAGCTAATTGCGGAGGCCACGCTCCGCTGTGCTGAGTACGGTGAACGCCGCCTAGGTGGCGTTGGTAGTGCTTCTTGATGCCAGCGTCCCTTCGAATGCTGGCATCGAGGCGTCGTAGTGCTGAGACCACCGAAGCGTTCACTGTCGGTGCGCGTTAGTGTCATAATGCAGTACTTCTCTTTTCTGCTCGTAGGCGGCGGCACCGCCCCGAGCAAGAGCGCGGGTACACGGAGGAGTGTTAGATATATAAGGCGCGTCTGTGTAGCTCTCTGCAAATGCGTTTGTGGCGCAATGGGTTAAACGCTCGGCGATCTATCGTCGCGGACCGAGAGGTCGTGGGTTCGATTTCCAAATTTTGCATGTTTGTGGAACTATTTCTTCTGGTTTCTTTCTTTGTATTATGTTCGTGTACATGGTAAGAACGTCATTCCGTATTTCCGTATGACGTATTTCCGTGACGGAAATACGTTCACCTTCACTGACGTATTTCCGTCACGGAAATACGTCAGTGAAGTCTTGGTGGACCCCGGCATAAAACACTTTCGTGTTAAAACATTCACGGAAACCACCAAGTTGGTGGCTTGATAAGTTGTCACCGCTCACAAACAAAAGAGAGCCTTTCGCAATTTCTCCGTTAAGCTCAATACCATTTGCTTCTAGTTGCTGCAGATCTTTAAGAAGTGGCTCAAGAATTTTACGAAGAGTGAACTTGGTCACAAGGGATGTCCTTGCAAGCATTAGAAGGTATTTATCATTTAGCTTTGACTGCGATTGTGGTGGAATACTTAAGATTGTTAAGTACCCAGCCAGAAGTCTATGCTTTCCACGTTTGCTTCCCAGGGGTTACAGATTTCAAGGTCATCCAAATAGAGCTGAATGTCCAATAATGTTTTGGTGCTGGTATTTCTAAATATGCTGTGCTCTTTGAAATAGCTGTCATCAGATATGTCTTGCAAGAGGGTTGAACATGATTCTTTGAACTCACCAAAAAGCTTGCGCACCCCAGCAACTGCTTCTATAGTTTCTAGGATCGGAACATATTCAAAGCGCTAATCTTGGGAATCTGAAAGATACATGGTTTTAGGAGACACAAAAGGAAATACACTTTTCCAATGGTTCTCCCGTCCGGATTTCGTCGCAAGATGCTCAAGCCTTGTAGTTTCCACTGAATTAAATGTCGCTTTGAACTGTCTAATGAAGTGGAGCAAATCATTGGCAAATACATTAGTCGTGCTTTCCGGTAATTGTCTTCCCTCTGGCCACTTCAACAGCAGAGAGGACAAATGCATTGCACATTGATCACTGGTGTCAAGCACCGCAGTATTGCTGCTACATCGCTGTTCAGGCTCCTCATCACTGGACACACTGAGGGACTCCTGCATTGCACCATGTGCACTGTTGAAGTGTACTGGCTCCACAGGGGTCTCACTGGTACTTGTTAGGAACAAATGGTTGTGGTGTTGCCTGACATGCTTCCAGAAAGTGCTATACAGTCTGTAAGTCTTGACGCAGCCTTCCAGATTGCAATGCCAGTTACTCTCTGCACCATGCCATGTGCAAAAGCGCCGGAAAAGAGTAGCTAAAGAACACGTTCTTTAGTGGCACCGGGGACAAGCATATGCGTTCGTCGAGTCCATTTGGTATAACAAAGTACATTATTGAAAAAGAGTGTAGTAATACATAACTATAAGAACGAGACAGAACACGAAAGCTCCAGTGGCACCTGGATATCACCACATACAATGTTAAGCATTTTGCAATGACAGCAAGTTATCAGTTGTATTTATTAAATACAGCAATAAAGAGCTCATGCATTACGCGTTACGAAATACAGTTATCTTTATACTTGTATGCTGGTTTCATCCAGCAGTTGGGAAAGAACATACCGTGTGACAGAATGCCTGATGCAAGGAGGACAATATGGTTTCAGCAAATCAAGTTTTTGAAGTACTTGGGTGCTTGATAGCGCCCCACCCAGTCAAAACAAAACCATTGAGTTCAATGGAATCTTTCAATAGGAGGTAATGGGTTCAAATTAAACCCAGTGAAATCACTAGATGAGCAATACTATGACCCAAAAAATATTTGATAATAATAATAAGCATAATCATAATGTATAACTTAAGTAAAATGTCTTTATACTTTTGTGTGACCAATGGGTGAGAACCGTTTATCTTTTTGTGAAGTTATAATCTCCCTTGCAACTATCGATGTCTTTCGAACCACTGGCACGACTTCATCAACCGATTTTTGCTTTATTGTATGCGTCCTGCCACTTACACCAGTCTCTTCTGAGGACCCTTCTTTGGCCGCCGCCCTGACAGCAGTCATCAGCTGTGACTTGACCACTGCGCAGACGCAACAGCTGCTTGATTTGTCGAAAAAAAAAACATGGTAATTCTTTTTACGCCTATTCGTCGACCTTAGGCCAAGCAACCGTTGCAGATCATTGCATTCTGACAGACGACACATCAATCGTGTGGCGCCGCCCATATCGTATGTCTCTAGCTGAGCGGAAAATTATCGGGGACAACCTCGCCGACATGCTGCCATGGCATATATAGCACCTGACGGATGTCTCTCACAATGAAGGGATGAACTATGGATATACACATTGAACAGAGCTGCCACTGTGTATTCATGCTTGAGTGGGCTTCCAAATCTGTGTCATACATGAAGCTTAAGATACATCTATGGTTATTGTTTGTTTTTTTCGTTTTCTGGGTCATTCCATGCCATGTGTCCCAGGCTTGGCAGCTTGAGCATTGCAGACTTTCCTGATTGCAACATTGCAACATTTCTGACAAAAGAAGTTTTTCTCTCTCATGATCTGAAATATTGCTCGTTTATGTAAAAGTGTGATCAACAAAAATTGTATGAATCATCTCTCTAAAGAGCCTGGAAACAGGTCTGCCTGTGTATCTAGTGACGCTTTGCTTAGATGTGTTTATTATAATAATTTAAAAATGTCTTTGTTCCACTGCTTGTTAGATATGGTCAAAAGCGAACGAAATCTTTCGTGTTAATTTTTTTAGATGACTCGGTCTCTCCCTGAACATTACAAGACCTTTTTATGATTGGCTGTAAGTCATACTTCTTTTTATTCAAATGCTCACTGTTACAATGGGTATAAATTTTTCACAAAAGAAAGGGCATGGCCATCATTACCGTAACCAATGCCTCCTTTACTAGATGCCTGCCGCGTGGTCCGGTAAACCCGGTTCCGTGCCCTCTCTCATTTCTCTTCTCCGCGAAAAGGCAACGAGCGCCACTTGTGGCGCACTGTCTGCAACTTAGATCACGTGCTGCGGCCTCTGAGATTACTGTACCATCTGTTACCGTCTCGGAGTCGGCAGGCGCTATCGAAGCGCCGGCGGAAGTCTTCGACCGCCGCTGCCGCCACCGCCGGAAGTTGAAAAGGCAACGAGTGCCGCCTCACGGAATTTATGCTGAACTAAGGGAACCGCCGCCCCAATGGTAAAGCGAGCAACGCGAGGGGCATCTAGTAAAGGAGGCATTGCCGTAACTACAGTGAACTAGAATGCTGTAGACTCCGCCATAACTAGAACCATCGCTACAGTGTTACTCCAAGAATGAAGATTATACCAATAAGATAGCACTGTTGGCGCTGACCGAGCGTTGCCTAATGCAGGTTTATCAGTAGACCTGCATTAGGCAACATGCAGTCAAGGCCAATGCTGCCAGCTTAATTATTGGTATAGGCTATGAAAAACTCGTATGCAAGACCGAAATGCAGAAAGAGTAGGTATCTCAAGAGTACATTTATCTCATATGATTATGCGCCTAAAGGACATCTACGATCAAAATGAATGCCAGCTGAATCGACAGACACTTTTGATTAGGTGGTGAACTTCTTTCAAGTTCTTGTGGAGATGGAACGTGTTGCCTTGTATGACGTTTTCTTTGGGTGTACTGCTCCTTATCCTGTCATTGTTTATGTCCATCTCTTGATCATAATGTTGTAAAAAAAACTAGTGCTGTTTAATGGTTGCGCCATTACGTATTCTGTAATGTATTGTGATAATTGTATAAGTTTAATTCCACGTCGACATTTTTTTCTTTCATTTTAATTTAGCGATTGTTCTGTGTGTGGAACTTTTGTTATCCCAAGTTGGTTTGCAATTCAATAAAAAATTTGTTTGCGAATGCAAGCTGCAAAGATATTTCGAGATATTTCCCAAATTGTGAGATGAAATACATGAGCGTTCATGTTACTTTTGTGCTTCAATGTATGAAACAGCTTTATGGTAAATAATTAAGTGGAACAACAACGTATTTGACGGTGAGTTTGATGGCACATATCTCCAAACTTGTGGCATTCTAGAAATTCATTCCAAGTGGATACACCTGACAAGCTCACCGGCTACAATTCCTGAATTGCAATATGTGTTGTAAAGCAATTAACTAAGAAGTTAATAAGTTGAATATATGTGTTTCGATTTTCCGTGCTACTAATGTCTGCCGCATCGAATAACCCAGGTAAATGATAAGAATTATGCTACCTGCCATAGCAATTTCTAAATATTCCGTACAACTTAAAAATTAACACCCTGTATACCGGGTGTTTCTTGCCGGTGTCAGGGACCACTCCATGCCTAAAAATGTAGTGGACTGGAGTACGATTCGAACTTATGACCCATTAGCTTGCTTTCAGTATTGTATAAAATATTCACCAAAATAATTTCTAATTGAATCAGGGCAACACTTGACTTCAGCCAACCAAGAGAGCAGTCTGGCTTCAGGAAGGGATATTCTACGATGAATTATATCCATGTCATCAATCAGGTAATCGAGAAATCTGCGGAGTACCAATCAACCTCTCTATATGGCTTTCATAGATAATGAAAAGGCATTTGATTCAGTAGAGATATCAGTAGTCATAGAGGCATTGCGTAATCAAGGAGTACAGAAGGCATACGTGAATATATTGGCAAATATCTACAAGGATTCCCCAGCTCCCTTGGTTCTCCACAAGAAAAGTAGAAGGTTACCTATCAAGAAAGGGGTCAGGCAAGGAGACAAAATTTCTCCGATGCTATTCACTGCATGCTTAGAAGAAGTATTCAAGCTCTTAGACTCTGAAGGCTTAGGAGTGAGGATCAACGGCGAATATCTCAGCAACCTTCGGCTTGCAGATGACATTGTCCTATTCAGCAACAATGGAGACGAATTACAACAAATGATTGAGGGTCTCAATCGAGGAATTGTAATAATTGGGTTGAAGATGAATATGCAGAAGACAAAGAAAATGTTCAATAGCCTGGGAAGGGAACACGAATTCAGGATCGCCAGTCAGCCTCTAGAGTCTGTAAAGGAGTACGTTTATCTAGGTCAGTTACTCACAGGGGATCCTGATCATGCGAAGGAAATTTACAAAAAAAATTGGGTTGGAGTGCATACAGCAGACATTACCAAATCCTGACAGGGAGCTTACCACTGTCGTTGAAAAGAAAAGTGTACAATCATTGCATTCTACCTGTGCTAACATATGGGGCAGAAACTTGGCGATTAACAAAGAAGCTCGTGAACAAGTTAAGGACCGCACAAAGAGCGATGGAACGAAAAATCGTAGGACTAACGTTAAGAGACGGGAATAGAGCGGTGTGGATCAGAGAACAAACGGGGATAGCCGATATTATAGTTGACATTTGGCGGAAGAAATGGAGCTGGGCAGGCCACGTAATGCATAGGATGGATAACCGGTGGACCATTAGGGTTACAGAACGGATACCAAGAGAAGGGAAGTACAGTCGAGGTCGGCAGAAAACCAGGTGGAGTGATGAAGTTAGGAAACTTGCAGGCGCAAGTTAGAATACGCTAGCGCAAGACACGGCTAGTTGGAGATCGCAGGGAGAGGGCTTCGTCCTGCAGTGGACATAAATATAGGCTGCTGCTGCTGCTGATGATATTGGGTGTTTCTACGAGGACTTTAAGTTATATGTCAAAATTGGTATTTTGAAAGAAAAGCTGGTTCCTTCGGAGACATGCCGGAAGCGGCGCCGACCACACACAGAGGATACCTGGTAATTAGTTGCTAATTAACAAATTACCAATAATGAACTCGTAAACATTTAATTTCAGCGGTCATCGCTTCAAGCACGAAATTGAAGCGAGCTTTCGACGTGGAACACAGAACCTTTTTTTTAATTCTCATAATAACATGTCAAAGCAGAACTTCTATAGATGCGCTAGTATATTTTCGCAGGACTAGGCAGAAAGGTAATTCTGAAATCATTTTTTTTTCTATGACGCACATTTTTACATAAGCAAGCGAAATTTGAGAGGGCATCACGCAACCGAACACAACATTTTTTGCAAAAATATTTTGACAAAATATTCCCTGTGGCATGTGAAAAGGCACGAATTTGATAAGGAAAGTCTGCGGTGGTCTAGCACCGCATCTGGGACACTTGGCGTCAAATACGACCCTTCAATCGATCATGATCGCTCACGTTAGACATGGGGCGAAATGGGGCCCAAACTTGTCACAAGAAAATACGGCCACCATATATCAAGCCCTCATTTCAGGGGACGCTCAGTAAAATCCGTGTTTCGCAATAATTAAGCTAAACAACAACCGATCAAGTGAATTTACTGGTTATTCAGATAATATAAGATAAAGAACGTGGGGACACCAGCTGCATGCAACTTACCGTTGTAGGAGCGTAACGCAGTACGCAGCGCCGTGGCTGCATAACCTCCGGCTCACAAAAAGAGAAATAAACGTTCTCGCACTCTGGCAGGGCGTCCTGCGCGAAGTTGAACAGAATATGAGTGCAGTACGCTGAAGGTGGTTCGCTCGTCGATGTTTCGCGGTTTCGCGCACGAAAAAAATTACACCATGCAATAGCACCTCTTCCTCCACACAATCACTTTCTCTCTTTCCAGATGGTGCATGTGGGCACTCACAGCGGCCGCTCGCTTGCTTGTCGATATTTCGCGCGTTGCAGATAGCACCGATTCCTCTACACAATCACTTTCTTTCTATCTCGATAGAAAGAAACTCTCTATCTCGGTGGAGAAAGTAAGTACGTACTCGACACTTCCGAGATCTGTGGTAGGAAGGAAGAAGGGAAAGATGCAAGAGTTGCCACCGCCGTTTTCGGAGGCTATGCTACTTCTGAGAGTTTCACGTTAACAAATACCGTATTTCAAAGAATATAATGGAAGCTGTTTTACGGGATTTCCTGCCCTAATAACGCGGCTCGCGTTATAATTTGGTTTTGGGACACGAATAGAACGCGTTCATTTTATTTCATTTTCTCCGATGCTTCAAATTGTAGCGAGCTCAACCACATCGATTGAAACGCGTGTTTTCCAACACCTCTTCTTCTTGTTATGCCTCACGGTTGTTGTGAATAATATGCGGCAACTGCGCGTTTTGTTTACACTATATATGCATAGTCAGAGACCCCGGTTACGGTACCGTGTTAGCCACGGTGTTAGCCCTTCCCCGGTCCACGCCGGCGCTCCGCCATGCAGATCCGCAACATCATACCGTACATGTATTCCACATGTTTTGAAGAGACGCACTGATTGCCACTTGCAGGGTGTAGAAGGTGCAGATCCCTGACGCCTCCGAGAAAAATGAGAGCTGCAGCTTCGTGTCGGTGCCGAGCAGGCCGGACTTAGCAATCCGTGTTTATTTTGCTGCATTTTGACTCGTGTAAACACCTTCTTGAATAAATAGTCCATTGGTTTTGCTCCGAAAGCGAAAAGACGTACGTATCTTGTTGCTTCGCCACAAAAAGTGTCTTTTATTCTATAGTTGCGCCACTCAACAGTCGGCATTACAGCCGAACCCGCACAGTAAAGGGGTTGTGTGCAAGGATCGAGATTATATGTGAACAGCAATATGTTTTGTTGTATACAGGGTGTCCCAGCTATCACACAGCGCGATTTAAAAAAAAGAAGGAACGGCGTTACGCGATGCAAACCTAGTGCGTATTGTTTCCCGTACAGTGGAGTAGTCGCCAGTAATTTTTATCGTTACTGAGATTCTTCTAGCTCATCGTAAATAATTATCTAACTCGAGAAGTACTGTCCTAATTATCAAAGTGTCAATGAGAAAATTGTAGAGCAACATGATAAACTCCCGATGCAGCTTTTATTGCGATAGCAATTATATGGACACTCAAAAGCAGATTTCTGCCGTCGGCGTCGCCGTCGCCGTCGGCGTCGCCGTCGCCGTGAGGTTCCGTATGACGTCATTTGGAGATGAAATCGTCGCCGCGCGCCGAACGCTGTATGTGCGAGTGAAAGGGCGCGAGGGGCGCGTCTTTCACGGGGAGTGAACGCACGGCGGAGAACAAACGCGCGTTCTGCGCCGTGCTCGCTTAAGGGCTGCAGAAGTAGGCGTCTCTTTTCTCCTTTACAATCACCATATATGTAGAGCAAACGCGCCTTCTTCGGACGCGCGAGAGGCCGTGGGGGAGGGGGAGGGAAGGGAGGCGACGTTTAGCTGCGGCACCAAGTGCCTATCAATACGTGCTACAAAAATGTGTTTTATTGCGATAGCAATTATATGGACACTCAAAAGCAGATTTCTGCCGTCGCCGTCGCCGTGAGGTTCCGTATGACGTCAGTGGAGATGAAATCGTCGCCGCGCGCCGAACGCTGTATGTGCGAGTGAAAGAGCGCGAGGGACGCGTGCTTTCACGGGGAGTGAACGCACGGCGGAGAACAAACGCGCGTTCTGCGCTGTGCTCCCTTAAGGGCTGCAGAAGTAGCCGTCTCTTTACTCCTCTACAATCACCATATATGTAGAGCAAACGTGCCTTCTTCCGACGCGCGAAAGGACGTGGGGGAGGGGGGGAGAGAAAGGAGGCGACGTTTAGCTGCGGCACCAAGTGCCTATTTATATGAGAGGCTCCGGCAACAGTCACCAACGCCGCACGCATTTTGAGCGAACGCGGGCAAAACGCCAACGGCGTCGACAACAGTTCTGCGTGTTGCCGGTGCTGCTGCATGTCGAAGTTTATACAGCTGATAAAGCTGCTATCATTACTCCGAATAGCTCTCTTCAAATTTGCTATCGCAATTGATGCTTCGCCTTTCAGGTGAAACTGCGACAACTTTTTCTGGGGGTGAAAGGAGCCCGCGAATACACGCAGAATTGCCGCACAACTGGTCGCTCGAGGCACGAATACACGCTCTGAACCACCCCCCGACGCCCTTACAAAAATTTTAATGTGTTTTTTAGAGAGTCTTTTGAACTTGTTCGATAGAATTCTATTGTGTTTATTTTGACTGCTTATAGAATTTTCCTATAGAGTTCCAACAGTTATTTGGCCACCGCATTCTTATAGGAACTCTGAAGACACAATTCTATAGAACATTCCTACGGAGTTCCTTTTAAGATCCTAAAGACAAATTTCTATAGAACATCTCTACGGAGTTCCTTTAAAGATCCTAAAGACAAATTTCTATAGAACATTTCTATGGAGTTCCTTTTAAGATTGTAAAGACAAATTTCTATAAAACATCTCTACGGAGTTCCTTTTAAGATCCTAAAGACAAATTTCTATAGAACATTTCTATTGAGTTCCTTTCAAGATTGTAAAGACAAATTTCTACAGAACGTTTCTACGGAGTTCTTTTAAAGATCCTAAAGACAAATTTCTATAGAACATTTCTATTGAGTTCCTTTCAAGATTGTAAAGACAAATTTCTTTAGAACATTTCTCTGCAGTTGCTTTACAGACCCAAAAGACAAATCTTTATAAAACCTATGTCGATGTTTGTAATGTGCTTGTACTTTGCCAAGGTTCTAGAGAACTGTACTGTAGGCATTAACGATTACAGTAAATGCAGTGGCAAAAATAATTGGCACTACAACCACAAAGTGATCTGTTTTAAACGTTTATTGCACTTCAGACTAGATACATGCATCATACATACTACATACACACTTTAGAACAGTCAGCATACATGCTTCAGCCTAGAACTTGCAACACACAAACTGTAGCTGCCAATGCGCTTCACGGATCAAGCTGGTGGTGCTAACATACGAAACAGGAAAACATTTGTGGCACACTCGACTGGAGTTGACACCTGAGAAAAGCAGGCTTGTCTAAGACAAGAAAGCTTCGCATTAAAACTGCAGAAGGACCTGCTGTTCCAGCAGTGCACATTAAATGGTTGGATACTAAAGCCTGAAAGTAGATTCATATCAATGTGCACAGATATATGTGCACTGCAATGTTTTGCGTCAGCTCCACAAAACCACACTAAACTTATAAAACACAGCATTCTGGCCTATTTTGAAGTGTAAAAAGAACACTGGCAGTCCTTGTAAAAATGCAGCAAACAGTGGTACCCCTGGAGAAGTGCATCATATATTGTAGAAAGCTTAATAAGCTTGAATGTTGTTATAAGGCAAATTTTGAGATCAGGCTCAAGATTCCGAAATTATGCTGGTAAATACAAACATGACTGATGCCGCACACCAATACCTAAGAAAACGATTTAGCTCAGGAGCTCTATGCATGTGAATAGTGAAATCGTTTTTCTTGGCAACCACAGAACTGAACTTGATGTTTGTTATTTAAAACATTTTTAATTGGTGTTATTTACATTTAGACCAATTTTGATTAAGAATGGTTGAAAATTGCACAATTAAAAAAGCTTATGTTTAGAACTATTACTCACAAAAAAAACTAGCAAGCACAATTCTGTTCTGCAAATCGGAATTGGCCTCGAGGTTTAGCTAAGGACCCACTCCGATGTCCCTCCTTAAATACGTGTGAAATTCCTAAATGGTTTTGAGACAACCACAAGGCTATTTTGAATTAAATTTGTAGCATTTCAGAAAGTTAAGGTCTAGCGGTTGTTGGAAGAATTTCAATTCAGAGCATGAAGCATGAAGTTTAATAATCCCCTACTCTGCAATAAAAACACATATCACAGTTCTGCAGACTGGATCAGCTATGTCTTAAGTCAAGGAATATGATATATGAATTTACAGCTTGCGTGAAATGTTCCAATGTTTATAAGCATTTTGCACGTCCTACTCACAAATTTATGATTGTATTTTAGAGCAGTATATGATACGTCAATTTCGCCAACTTTAGTTATGGATTAGGTGCAACTAACAGAACTGTGATATCACTGTTTTTTTAGTAAGAGTTGTTAACTTAATAACTTCGTGTCTTGGAATTTTCGTGGATTTGTACGAAACGTCACTTGAATAAAAAATGTTAGATCATGCTTGTGCTATGCGAATGATGCTTTTTTGAATGACGTGTTTACTTTGATTTAATAATGCTTTCCCATTTTACCTAATTCCTTCCTGGAGGCATGTAAGGCTTTAGTGAGGAATAAACAAATAAATGTAAATTATTTAATACTTAAATAAATAAATAATGTGGTTTGTCTCAGCATTCCAGTTTTTACCACCAGCATGACCTGTATGAAGCTTTGGCTACTGCTCACATGTTGCAAGTTCATTCTTACATGATCGCCCACTACTTCACTTCCTGGAAAGCAGCGAGGAAAGGCTAGCTTTTAACCTCGTTGGTTCCGCCTGGTACTCTGCCACGGTGAAGCCTGCAAAATACAATTGAAAATCATTTTAAAAAGGTGTAATGAACATTTAGCCATAATGTATAGGCAGGCGCAAACATGTCACAAATATATATATCTACAAATGTGGTATAAATATTTATATGTATATAGTTGTAGCACTACACTGTTTCATTTAAGTATTTCAGAAAAAAAATTATAACAAGAAAGTAGCAGAAGTATCTCCGTGAAGAGGGACAGTTCTCAGGCAATCACTATTGAGAATATTTTCACTTTCCCAAGATTTTGTGACACTAGAACTAGGCCAATGCACCGACACTAGAATGCCATTGCTAGTGACAAAAATAAAGTGTTTCCAAAAGACAGCAGCCCAGTCGCACATTAACGTCATCTTGTAATGACAACTCATTTTAAGTTTAACATATGTAAGCAAGCAGGAACACCCATGAACTAAGGCTCCTATATAGACATCGCGCTACGCATAGCAAACAAATTTTTGGAAGAAAAAGAGAATGATCTACTGGGCTTCTATTGTTCAGCGGGTGAAACAATATTACATCTGCCGGTCGCCATAGTTCGTATGTGCTATGCGTAATATGGCAGTATTCAATTTCTCACGTGGAGCTTGAGATTTTGAGCAATCATGATAACAATGAATTTAACTATCTGTTGCATGGGGACCAATCAGACTTTTTTAGGGTTGTTTGCAATGAAAAGTTTGCAATGCCAAGTTTGGACTGCCGTCCTCAATTTCGCATTGCTTTCACAGGCAGAGGGAAAAATTGGCTTCATCGCTCAACCCCTGGTCCGTATAATTTTCTCTCCTAGGCGCATGTTGAGGCACCGGCCAGTCTGCGCCATGTACAGTTGACCAAATATGCATATGATCACAGAAATAGACAACACTACCCCTCACAGACACAAGACAAATTTAATGGTATCTTTAATAAAGCAAGTCTCCCTGGCCAGGGTGCCTTTCTTAGTTCACTTGTACACTGCTATGCACATGTATTTCTAGCGAAAAATAGAGCAGGCAGGATATGCATGGCAGCCCGCAAGCGAATTGAGAAAGGCAAGCAGGCAAGGGAGGCTTGCGTCGGTGAGAAATACCACCAAATTTGTCCATTACGTGTCACAGGTAGTGTACTGTACTCCTTTCACATGTGGTCAAACTTACATAGGGCAAACTGGCCGGTACCTAAACATGTGCCTAAGAGATGACCATATTTCACTCAAAAGACCAGTATGCTTGTCCTACTTGGCCATGCACTGTCACAATAGAGCATAATGTGGGATTAAGATTGTTCATCTGTGTTCACCCACACTGAAAAATTAACTAGAGAAATCAGTGAGGCATACCACATAAATAAGAAGACGTGTGAGCGAGCTTTCATTAATAATGCACGAAAAAAAGATATCCTTTCTAGATGACAAGGGATCGAAATCAGTCTGCCTATTTATTACTGAAGTAACTGAGTAGAGCGAATACTGACCTTCATATTTATTTTCAGCAAATTCAAGCTAATCAAATGTACATTTGCCAGACAGTTTTTCTGGGAACAGGACAGAAATAACTGGGAAGATATTAATGATAAACAATGGTGCGCACACTACGTGCTTAGACTTGTGACATATGTGGCAAACTACACTACAAATTCTTACATGCACAGGTAACTGCATGACCTTGCAGCACAAACAGGAAAAATATGGAAATAAATGCAACAGCATAGGAAACAGTTTTAAGACAATAAAACCAAACTAAAAAGCGATAAACATACTGTGTACTAAACAAAAATAAAATTTATGTTGCAGCCAAACAATTTATGCAGGAAAAAATACTAAACATCAGGACATGTTAGGTCTAGTTTTATACAGAACATAATAATGTGTGCATAATCTTCACGCACACATGTAAGTAAGTTGAATACAGTTGCATAAATATTTATCCTCTTTAGTAAACTGCATAAACTAATGTGTCGCTAAACTGAACCATGAATGATACCAAGATCCAACTTTTTTGGAACATGTACATTTCATACATACCTGACATGAGCATCCAGCCATGCTGCTGCAGGCACTCGTATGGGGTCTGCATTTCTGGGGGCTCCTCCTTTTAGTGGACACTGTTGCGGGCCAAGGCCTCGAAACTACAAAATGAGTTGTGTTAGCTTATAGCAGTGGAGCAATAAAGCTGTCATATCGTAAACACATGCAAGGAGCACCTAAAATAGTCACGAAAACAATGTCTGCACTAGTACATGATGGCAAGAAAGCAAAAGGTTGAAATTATTGAATGGCTCGATAATATGGACCTCTTCATCAAAGTAAATTTTTGGGCACGTCGCAACTGCACATTAGAATGTATTTTTAAATTTTTTAGAGAGTCGTTTTTTTATTACTTAGATTAAGCAACTTTCCCCTACCATGTTTATTTATGTGAAAGTTATGTCAGCACAGCTTGTCATGAAAAGAAAGCTATACTAGTAAGTAGCAAGCTGTGATTGGCCTACATTTTTTTCCTCCTGCTCGTAAGCCTAGAACCTCGTAAGCAGAGATTACCCACAACGTCGAAGCATTTATAAGCAAGGAAACGTCATTGAAAGAATCGGTGAAGAGGTAGGTGGATCGTTACTATGCAACTGCAGCAGAAAAACGGGAGCTCACGCACAGGTGCACAAGATGATTTCCGAACGTAATCTATCTCAGCGGAAGAAAACGCTTATCAGGATTATCAATTCCGCATTGTGGCAACAAATTTGCGTAACTAAATGCTGACAACCAGTGCGGCGCAAGCATCAGCACAGATTTCACTGTTGCCGTGGGTGTTCTATTTCCTACGTCCGCAAGGCACTCTATGCACACGATAAGCACGCACAGCACACGTGTAGTTAGCAACTACGATTGCTTACCTTTTGAACAGTACGATGAGATCGAAAAGAGCTCTCCGAGTTGCCAGTGCTGCGTCGACGATGTTGATCCAGCATACATGCCGTTGCGTAATGGACGAGCTTAGGCACGCTAATAATACGCATTATTTCATCGTGACGTCCACAAAACTTTTCACGACCACCCAAGACAAAGGGAACACACTCCACGGCATGAAAATCGTTGGTCCACATTTGCCTGGCGCGCCACGCATACGGCGAGTTTGCAGCGAGACGCAGGCTACATTCCGGCACTTTCGTGCACACGAACTACACCACATTTCATTACGGCAAACCTAAAAACACACGATCAAACAAACACATCGAAGCAGCGTGCACTACCGACCGGCACATTCACGACGGAGGAATAACAACACGACTTATTTTACCGGCCGCGTGGGACCGGCGCCGCCAGCGCCGTCTGTATACTTGTGAGGCTGTTATGGCCTCCGTGATGCCAGCAATAATAACCACTACTGCACGATTTTGTGCCATTTTGTGCCCAATTACGTATATATATATATATATATATATATATATATATGTTGCGAGACAAAAGGAACCATCGACCAGTCTATATTGTACACTACAATTTAGCGCAGGAAGAAATTCCATGACCAATTCTTGCTTTTGAACCACTTATGCCGCAAGTAGCCAACAAAGCATGGCCTTCGAGATTCGGTTATGTGATCCTGAGAAATCCGTGGCTGGGGCGTGATTTGAACGATTTGAACTCCAATTACCTGCCTTAAAGCGCCTAAATGACATTTCCCGCAGCCGTTAGCTGCGCTACTTGGGCCGTAACTTCGTTTTAAATAGCTTCCTGCTGTCTTCAACATTGAATGTAGCCCAGAAATTTTTGACACAATCTCGGAGGTACACATGGCAGTGTGCGATGTTTCCGTGCACTTTGTAATTGTCCGTCACAAAGCAACAAATATGCGATGGTTCTTAATTTTGCTCGTGTGGCGCAGGTTATACCCATGTCGTCCGTATCTTGCTTTCGTGTCGGTGTGTTTATCATGCGCGGATTGCACTCACGTCGTTCGTGCCTTCTCTGTGTATCGTGCGACCTACGAAGATTCCTCGAAAAAACCGCATGTCTCTGCAGCGTGCATGCGTCGCATTTTAGTGACGTGGGCCAAAATATGCGGCGGCGTTCTGTGTGTTTGCTGCCAAGTGCTGCAGTCACTGCGTTCCAGCAGATAGACGCGGCTGCTTACGCATAGTTTTGTTTAGTGTTCCTTGGTCATCTTTGTGATTCACCTGCATCGGCGATAGAAACCACAATGCGCTTCCTTGACGTTACTTTGTGTAATTTCGCTTTTTGTTTTGTTCGCCTTCTTCAGTGATTATAAGGATGCTCTTGCTTGATAGTAAAAACCCATGAAACGGGTTTGAAATAATCAGGCTTTTTATTGCTTGGAAATTGGCGCGAGTGGTAATTTTACAAGAGCTTAGCAACAGCTCTGTACATCGAGCTAAAAAGCAAAATATCTAAACGTGTTACAGTACGTGAATCTTACTATTATATGTCAATATCTCAGTACGTTCTCTGCTGAGAACGATTGTCCAATTCGCTCTGAACTAGCGTATATAGTTTTTTTTTCATATCATTTGTTGCAAGTACAAAAATTTGCATGGTTGCACTGTTGTCTTTTCGAGTTAAAAAGACACTTTGAGATATTATTCCGCAATATTCGACACCTTCTATTGAAACGTTTATAGAGTGCAAATATAGAGCCATTCTATAGACAGGCCGCACGGTAGCTTCTTTGAGCGTCCTATAAACGTTCCTCTATAGAATTCAGTGGATATGTGAATACACACACTATAGAACGCTTATAGAGTGGGAATGGAGGGCCAGTCTATAGGCAGCCACAATAGAAGTGCTACAAACATTCCACAACATTCTACTATAGAATTTAATACATATGATGTCAAAACACCCTCCATACACGGTGTTTCACGTAACTTGAGCCAAACTTTAAAAATATGCAAATGCCACGTTGCTGGACCGAACTATCCAAACCAAGGTAATGTTGTTAGCCGTCGCTTGGAGATACTCACATATTTTTTTGCATTCCCCCTAATTAGATAATTAGTCCTAAATAATTAATCAACTTCTGAAATATTGCCGCGCGACTGGCCGTTCGAGGCACTTTGCATGTATTCGCGGGATTCTTTCACACTCGTAACAACACTTTTATGCAGCATGTATTGAGCAACAGAAATATGTGTCGCGAGTATTTCATGTTGCGCTGCAATTTTCTCATTGATAATTTTTATCTAATTATAATACTTGAGAAGTTCAATAATTAATTAAGACTAATTATCGAATTAGGCGAAATGTAAAAATAATTTGAGCATCTGAGGGCGACGGCAAACATTACCTTGGTTCTCTCCAGCTACGTTGCATTTGCATATTTTTTAATGTTTGGCACAAGGTAAGTGAAACACCCTGAAGAATGCTTAAAGAGCGCGAATAGAGAGCCGCTCTATAGACAGACCACATTAGAACTGCTAGAAATTTTCTATAAACATTCTTCTATAGAATTTAGTACATACGATGGAAATGCAACCTCTATAGAACTTTTACAGAGGGCGAATGGAGAGCCAGTCTATAGACAGGCAGCATTAGAAGTGTTAAAAACGTTCTATAAGCATTCTTCTATAGAATTTAGTACATATGATATCGACACACCCTGTATAGAACGTGTATAGAGAGCGAATGGAGAGCTTGTCTATAGACAGGTCACATTAGAAGTGCAAAAAACTTTCTATAAACGTTCTTCTATAGAATTGAGTACGTAAGATATCAATACACCCTCTATAGAACATTTGTTGAGGGCTAATTGAGAGCCAGTCTATAGACAGGCCGCATTAGAAGTGCTAAAAACGCTCTATAAACGTTCCTCTATAGAATTTAGTACATAGGATATCGATACACCCTCTATAGAACATTTATAGAAAGCCAACGGAGAGCCATTCTATAGAGAGGTCACGTTAGAAGTTCTAAAGACGTTCTTTAAAGAATACTTTAAAGAATTCAGTACATATAACGTCAATACACCCTCTATTGCACTTTTATTGTGTGTGAAATGACATGTTTCTATAGACAGGTTGCTTTAGACTTCGTATAGAGATTCTATGCAGACGACTCTATAGAGCGCGAGTTCCTATAGAGTTCCTTTTGACTTCATAGGAACTCATTAGGAGTTCTAAAGGAACTCTAAATTCATTTTCGTAAGGGCGAGGCGCGCAAGGAAATAGCAGCAGCAGCACATAAGTCGAAACCTTGCATATATATATATATATATATATATATATATATATACTAACTGGATTTTTCAATGGGCCAAGCGCATTTAGAAAAATGAGAAGCACGACTTCGCGGTTAGCTTAGGTTTATTTACCCAACAGTTTCGGTCGGTCCACCGACCGATACTGGGTATATATATATATATATATATATATATATATATATATATATATATACATGCATGGACGTACACGTACATGCAAGAAAACGTTTGTGTCTTTCTTTTATTTATTATAATCTTGCTTGTGCAGCTATAACCTCGATGTATAAGAATATATATTAAATAAATAACGGTTGGATCATTTCACTTCGTTGCGTACCTTTCGAAAAGCGTGTGAAATATTGTTTTCGTTACTTAATTCTTTCATCTCTCTCCGCGACGCACAATTTACATTTCCCCAAATCATTGTCATGACTAGGCGAACTTGGGACATATCTTGTCCTAATTAACGTACCACTGCATTTGGTCGGGGTTAAGTATCGCGCGTAGTTCAACGCTTATGAAACGCAGCAGTGCAGCAAACGCAGAAAGCTTGAGCAGTGGGCGTCGTTTCCATGGTATCCGTGTCGTTATTACATATTAAAGGACTATAGGGGGACGCATGTCGTTCTGGTTTGATCTCATTGCTGCCTTGAGCGCCATGGAATTATCTTACTGGTCTGCTGAATGGTGCGCGTGTCCTGCACTTACACTCGAAATAGACCTAGCTCCTCTTGAGTAAACTATAGGTATCTTTGATTGTTTCACTTTATTTTAAATTGATGCCATGAAAGGGAGCACCAATGGTGAAAACAGAGTGTGGGTCGAGTGATAGATCGAAGGCAAATTAAGCTTTCAATATTATATACATGTAAAGACGTTCGCGTGAGCGGCACAGGTTCGTGATCACTTAAAGAAAATTTTATTGTCAATAGGATATTGCACAGAACTGTATATACAGCGTTAAAAACGCTCAAACAAACAATTCGGTACTAAATACAATGCAAGTTTGACGTAGAACGAAGGCACACACTGGGAAACATCGAACAAAGCAGAGGCGCAGTGCAAACAATACCCGTTTGTCAGGTGGGAATTCATGTTCAGTACTTTGTAGCACAGGTTAAATAATTAACACTACAAATTATCTGCAGATGCACACACACTAGGAAGGAGACAAGAATGCAATAAACATGAAAACTGCGAATTATATAGAGATGTACAGCAAGACATGAAATGAGACCGAAAGTGCAGAAATACATTCTTATCTCTCGATAACAATTTATATGAATGCTTAGTCAAGAGCACTACATCAGTGCCGCTAACAACATGTTCCATGCACAATGTAACAGAAATTACTGCAACATCGGTTGAAACGCAATGTGGTGTCAACGGTTATAAAATTATATATATATATATATATATATATATATATATATATATATTGTAGTGACAAATACCGGCGCCAGCAGAGGACGAAGAAGAAGACGTTTCTTGTTGTTGGTGCTCGCTCTCGCTCCGCTTGGCCGTTGCCTGTTTCTGGCCTTCATAAAAACGCCAAGCGCATCTAACCTTGAACGCGTCTAATCAATTGGTGGAGGTGCTGGTTCCCTCTTCATCCTGGAACTCCGTACCCGGACTCTACCCCCCGCCTCGGCAATGCCTGACGACGCGCCACAGCAGGGTGCTCCCGCACCACCGGTGGTCGCCTGCTCCGGCGTACCACGACAGCGAGACCCTGTCATTTTCAACGGCACCGACGAGCACGACGTCGAGGACTGGCTCACTTCATATGAGCGGGTAAGCGCCCACAATAAATGGAATGACGGCGACAAGCTCAGCTACGTCAACTTCTACCTGGCGGGCGTAGCACAGCTGTGGTTCCACAACCACGAAGCTGATATTGCCAACTGGTCCGCCTTTAAAGCGAGCTTCGCGGAAGTCTTCGGCCGACCCGCTGTTCGCAAGCTCCGCGCAGAACAGCGCTTACGCGGTCGCGCCCAACAATCCGGCGAGAACTTCACGTCCTCGTCTTCATAAAAACGCCAAGCGCATCTAACCTTGAACGCGTCTTATCAATATATATATATATATATATATATATATATATAAATCACGCCCCAGGCAAGCCCGGGTGCAAGTCGCGATGAGTGCAACTGCACGCGCTTGGCGCTCGAACGTGGAACCTCAGGTACGTCTGTTCTAGAGTTACCGTCTGTTCGATGGATTTCAGAAGCGACGCGCCGACGAGCGCGCCACCCAGCGTTGTCATGAAATTGGCGCGCAGTTATACATCCGCGGCCGTCCGTCACGACTCGCGCTCCTACGAGTAAGCGCACTTCTCGCGCTCCGCGGTTCCCTCCATTTTACGAACTTTGACGTTCTGCAGTTGTAGCTTTCAAGATGGCAGGTGTAGTGTGTTTAGCCATCTTAGAAACAGGCGAGCGTAAAAAGTTCGTGCTGCCGACAGCAGCCTATGCAGAACTTCTGGCGGCTTTGGCGCCATTTGTGCCCGTCAACGAGAACACACTGGTGAGTACCTTGAATATCTTGACTGCTTTGCATTTGGGTGTGATGGTTAATATAGTGTCACTTCCGTAACTAGTCATGGTTGGAAAATTACAAGCAACGCGACAAAACGCGGACAGGTACAGAGAGACTCAGAAGAAGAAAAGACAAGCGCTTTTTGTATATCTTTTTCTATGTATGTGCGCGCGTTTTTTCTCGCTGCTTGTAACTTCCCAAGCATGAATGCATGCAAACTTGGAACTTTCAGTACTTTTGGTACAACTATTATGGACTAAAAGAACGAAGGCGCCCGTCCTTTCGATACGGTACTTTCGATGTGCGTTTCTTCGTCTTAGTTTCTTTTTCGCACCACAATATACTTGTGACCATCGCTGCACTAACCCACTAGTTGAAACAAAGAGCATGTAAATCCGTCGCGTTATGAGGTTTGTCTACAGGTAGTGTATTTACATGCGTAAGCATAAATAACTTTTCCGAGCGTGAGAAAAATTTAATACTACCAAGAATTGGCACGTGCTTCAGCGAAATACAAGGTGGTTCACTTAATTTGAGCCAAAAATTAAAATATACACATGATACGTAGCTGGACAGAACCAAGTTAAAGTTGCTTGCCGTCTCTTGGAGATTTATTATTTTATGCATTCGGACTAATTAGATAGTTGGTCTTAATCAACTTCCTAATTATAATCATATGAAAGGTGTAAGTGAGAAAATTGTAGAGCAACATGAATAACTCCCGATAAAGCTTTCTGTTGCTCAATATGTGGTAGTACATAAAAGTGCTTTTCCGAGTGTGAAAGATGCCCGCGAATACACGCAAAGTGCCTCGAGCGCCCAGTCGCGCGGCAATTTTGCGTGCATTTGCTGGCTTCTTTCACGCTCGGAAAAATACTTTTATGTAGCCCGTATTGAGCAACAGAAAGCTGTATCGGGAGTTTTTCATGTTGCTGTACATTTTGTTTGTCATTTTGACCTTTCATCTAATTATAATAATTGATAAGCATATGAAGGCATTACCTAATTAGGCGTGGCATTTGCATATGCTTATTTGGCTCCACCTACGTGAAACACCTTATATATATATATATATATATATATGTGTGTGTGTGTGTGTGTGTGTCTGTGTGTGTGTGTGTGAACGAGAAAAAAGGAAACTGAGGGGCCCGATTTTTATTAGTCATATCATAAGCCAACAAAGACAGCATAGGGGAAATTACTTGCCCTTATTGAGTCAAAGAAATTATAAATTAATGAAAATAAATATGGATGAAAAACAACTGCATATAGTTGTTTCTATATATATCTTTGTTGGCTTCTTATGATATATATATATATATATATATATATATAATTGCTACTTCAGTGCTCTGGATTTTCTGCTTTATCAAGGTGCTCTCCTGAGGTCTCTGGTGCATGATACATGAGCACACTAAAGCTAATATTAATAGCATGCAACATGATGTGACACTCTTGGTATGCCCTTATTCATCCCCGATCAATAAATCACGTGCCACTTAGTCACATGTTGTAAGTAGCTACACTGTTTTGTAGGTCTTGGATAATTTTTGAGTTTAGCTATTACATGGATAAAAATATCAATAGGAAACTGCGCCATCAGCTCGGTAAAAAGTCTTAGGAGGTCGTAACGTAACAACGTGAGTCTATACCGTGTGTAATATGTTTCTATTCTTGCTCCTTTGGGCTGTGAGCAGGCTGCACCAAGAGCTGTAATAGTATTTGCGCACCCAAGAAACACTGCTATTTATAATTAAAATCCCTTGTTCAGCTCCAGATCCACGACGACGATCTGGATGACTTTATTGACCTGGAGGCAGATGTCATAATTTCCTCCAAGGAGAAGATAAAGGTGGCAAGAAAAACAGCGCCTCATACAGATGTGAGTGTATTCTTCTGAAATAGAAGTCAAGAAGCCACCAGGGAAGTGTCTTTAGAGCGTGCGACCGTTTAATTGTTTGAGTGTCCTCAGTGTGCCAAAAATTGCAAAATTTGACACACAGTTAAAAGCGCAGCCTTCATTTCATACGGTGCATGGCATTGTTTGTGGAAGAGTTCAGACAGCAACCTTTAACTACGTGTCGAAAAGCTATTGATCCAATTCACCCATTTCCTACGACCCGGTAAGGAAAAAAGTTAGAAGGCCCTTCATCAGGTCAGGGCAATGCAAACACACAAGCCTGGTGTGTAGATCACACACTTAATGTGTTTGTGAAGTATCAAACCACTACATGCTACAAAAAACAGTTAGAACTTGAATTTAGAGCTTGTGCGCCCTTGCTTTCAAGCACTTTTTGCCAGATAATGAAAATCACAGGCTTAAACATCTCTACATCAGAGGCACTGCATGCAATGTTGCCGACTATGACACGTGACCTCGGTAAATCATTTAATGCACAACGTGGAAAAAATGTAATTGTAACGGCCGCGCACTGCAAAAATGAAAGAGAAAACATAATAAAGGACGCGATACCTGTAATGGAAACGTGACATCTCCTCGACTTAGTTGTCAGAGGAGACAGAGAAGTAATGTACATTTTGTAGAGGCATTCAAGGGAGTCAGTATGTGGAGCTGTTAATTCTCTTCAATCTGCATCTGATGCAGGTGCAGATTCAGATTTAGGTGTCAGGTTCAAGTAATCCATAGTTTGTTCCTCTTCGCTATACTACGTAGAATTTGGCTGACTCTGCTGACTGGCTAGCTTGTCTACTACTTGGTATCAGTAGTGTTTGCTATTGTGCTGGTATTAGCTGGTGCATCTTGCATTTAAAAGCAAAAATATTCTTTTAAGCCGAGTCAGCTTTTCAAGCAATTTCAAATACCTTGCCGCTACAGCTCACATGTCTAACTATAATTTTGAAGGGCTGTAAATATTATTACCAGCACCACAAATGGCCTTGTTGCAATATGCTTGAAGTCATTTAAAGTACAGCTTAGGGGGCTGAAGTGACATTGATTCTTTCATTGAGGACCTCTGTTAGTGTACAAATCAGGAACAGTTTCCGCAGGAAAGCATGACTGCTATGCAGTGCACGAGCCCCGACACCAGCTGCTCAAATGCATTTGACAATGCTGGACCCACTGATGAGCTTCTTGGTCTCAGGTAAGAGCTGGTACTTCATAGAAAAAGCACTGAAAGACCCTTTGTAATTCGCTGCAGCTAAAAGCAGTTACTATTTTGTGAACTTAACAATAACAATCCTTTTCAGTGATGGCTTCTCCATCATGGAGGTGCATGTGCCCCTTCACAGGCAGATCGACTATTTGGAATTCAAATTGCTATCATTCGTCCCATACGAAGAGGCCTTAAAGTGGAAAGAGCCCGTGGGGGGGGGGGGTGAGGCGGGCAATCATTAACCGCCTTTTTCAAGCGTGTTTCGAGATAGCATGGTAAGCAGTGCTTTTGCATTAACCTAATGTCTGGTACCATGTTATGTCAACTTACATAGAATTTGGCCTCCAGCCTAACCTCTTAAGGACTGCAGTGATTGCCATCACACTGGTCCCTAATGTTGATTACTGGTGGACTTTTTTATTGTATAATTATTAGTTCGAAGCACCTGGTGCCAAATAATATTTTTATAGGTCTTACTGCTATCCGTCTGGGCCGACTGAATTTGGCAATAAACCAGTTGTACCACTAAATAAAAAATTATTTCACTAGATTATAGCTGATAGAAAGCACAGCTATTTATGGTGGCAAACCTTTTGTGGTAAGCCTCTCACAGTGCTGCTGAGGCTGCTGTCGCGGTACTGGTGCCTTCTTTTTTTCATCAAACAAGAGAAAACAGGCTCCCATCATAACAGTCGTTAGGGCATTCATCTTCGGTGTCAAGGCAGGCAGTTTGAATCATAGCACTAACGCCTCATGTCTATTTTTCTTTCTTCCTGTGTCAACTTTTTCTTTTTTTCTTTTGCGCAAGTGGTATATTAGAGCAAAAAATTTAACTTCTCATGCAGTGTTTTAGTGGTGAATCGAGATATGAAAACTAATGTTTATAAACTGGAGCAACTGTTGACCTTAGTATAGCGTGATATTGCAGACACGTATACTTCCTGTAAAGCGAAGTTATGACAGCAATAGCTTCCACATTTTTCCTCGGGATAGTTTTCACACATTTCTCCACTATATTCTAGTGGTTTTGGTTGTACTAACACTTGCTACAGCTTCCTTCAGGTTCTTCTTGCTTTTTTTAGTTTTAAGATATGTGGTAAACAAAGAATATATAAATGCTTTTTTTATAGTCAGAAAACTACTAAACTTCTTTGTATATGCTGTGCAATACTGAAAATACTCAACTAGTTCTTACTAGGTGCGGTGGTTTATTAGCAGATTCCCAGCTGCAACAACTAGTGAACCAGGTGGAACTGCTTACTTAGTGTAGGGAATTGCCTATAAAACCAGTTGAACTGGTAAGCAATCTAAATCTGAGTGCCCAACTCATATTGCAATACCAACCATCTCAAGGCCCATTGCAAAGTGCAGTTATCGCGTAGCGGAACAAGCTCTAGGCAACTACAGTGAAGATATTCGTTGACATTGCCATGAACACAAGGCAGTCCACAGCGCAAGTGAATGAGAGGCTTTTGAACACAGTGCTATGCTGACAATTTTGTTGTGTACTAGAATATCATGAAATCGATTGCAAATTTATCTAACCTGAAGGTTGAACTGAATCGCACATTTTGGGACAGAATGCAACAGGCCAACTATTCAGGAGGATACAACTGTTTTTAATACTGGGTGTTCCCTGCGAACACTATAAACATTTTTTAAAGGTTGCCTGGGGCACATAGCACAATTCTAGTTCATGAGCTGGTCTACTCAGAGGCAGACATTGCTAGCACAAAAAATTGAAAGGCATAAGGACTAATCAACAATACTCACTAATTAACTACTTTCTTAACAAAACATTGTTTTATGTATTCAAGCACAAAAGTTCCTGGAATGCCAATGCATTTCTCCACAAATTTCGCGAATCAATATCTTGAAACTGGTGTCATCCTGAGAATTCGTTTCAAGTGAATCTGGCCTTTCGAACGCCACGGCTAGAATTTGTAAATTGCAATATGGGCCATACAGTAACTAGTTAAGCTTATTAAGTGCACTTTTGTTACTTAGTTGATTAGACATTTCATTTTTTTTGCATGCCCACCTCTTCGAGTAGACCAGCTCATAAACTAGAATTGTGCTATCTGCCAAAGGCAACCTTTAAAGATGTTTGTAAGTGTACGCTGAAACACGCTGTATACTGCCTGCAGTAACATTCCAATAGCAAGGAAAAAGTGCTGAGCCCAGATAAACAGAAGCACTCATTCTCAGGCTAGCTAGTTCATAACTAAAAAGCAACTACAGAAAAAAAAACACAATAAGGAATATATAAAGTGCCACTGATGTGATTACTGATGCCTTTCACCGCATTAAAAAAACGTGAAAGACATCCGGCGTAGTCATTACAAATATGCCAGCCTAGCTTCTTTGGCTCTTGCTAATGAAGAAATTTAGTCTCTAGATGTATATTTGGGTGGCTATTGTGTGCATTGACTTGTCCAAGTGCTGCTTTGTAGGTGTAGTTGTTATAGGTATGTGTTATGGTACTGCAGGGAGCTGCATCATAATGTGGCTATACTGTTGTGAATAAAATAAGTTGGAGGGTGGCATCTTTGGGTTCCACGTACCTTTGTCCCCGTATTCTTACACCACAATGCAATGTCACACACAAGTTCTGCTTCTGCAAGGTGACTTGCAGGCAGAATATTCTCACTACCTTAAAGCGTTATAATGTAAATGCCAAAGGGTAGTAATTGAACAACAAGCCAGATAGCCCCTTTAGTCCCGAATTATGATCAGCTGTTGATAAATGTATGAAATTTACATAATTTCATGCCAATATGCTGCAGACGCCGTTAAGAACAAGTAAAGGTGGTAGAATGACTGCATTTTATTATGAGTCACCATAATTACAGTGATTAGGTATTTAATTATTGTGCACTCAATAATGTTTCTTAATAAATATAATTGAATGACTAGCATGAATTACTTGCGCAAGTTAATTATTGGTTGCACGCATTACTAGAAAGAAAACAAAAGTTTGCAATTGCTACAGAAACGTCCCCTATTCCACTTCCCGTCAAACACTGTAGTGCCTTCTCCAAAGCGATCTTTGGTAGCGATAGATTTTTCTCAGAAGTATAACATAGGTACTTGAGTTAAGAACGTTCAATTTACCTTAAGCTTAATTTTTGTGATTTATTCCTTGCCACAACTGCACAAATATGGCAAAAATAAGTCGTGTCTACAAATGTGTAGACCGTGACTGAAGGGGATATGTTGCATGCCCTTAACAGAGGTGTAGTGCACCTGCATCCTGCGTTTTTATAAACAGCTTACTGCATTGCCTGTCTATGTGTGTATGTTTAAATGCTTGCATTCATGGATGTAGGAAACCGAAGTTGCGTGGTGTATTTCGTGAGTTCCTTTACAATACAACCTTTTGTCCTAAATGAATCTTTTTTTGTTTGTTTGGCTTGGACATAGAGTGGTTTGCAGGTTGCCCTAAGTTGAGTCAGAGGCTGATAATCAGTTATCATTTCTTTCAACCATTTAGAATGTCCATAAGAAATAATCATTGCATTAATTGGTTTTCTGAAGATTCTTTACAGCTTTTAGTGCTTTCCTGAGATGTTTTCTGGCTGTACTGATAATGCATATTGATACATCTCTTCTGTATAGGTATCCTTCCAAGGAACTTTATTGCACTGCTGTGGAGTAACTAATTCAAAAATATCCGCACTTGCGTGACAATGTGAAGAAAGGCAGTGGCATGGTGAGTGTAAAACTTTTCCCATCTTTCCCTTCCCATTTTAGTACATAGGTGCCTCATTGAGGCCTTATGCAATGGTTGTCACAGCTGGATTGATGTGGTGTGGCAGAGCTCATTGCAGGGTTTTATATTCGGGGAAGGGCAACAACAAGGAAGATGTGCAGTTTGTTAAAAATGCAATGATGAGATGACGATAGGCATTAATGATTCGGTGTTTATGAAACTAGGAAGCCTAATTCAAGAACCTTGATAATTGTGTAACTTTATTCAGGCACCTGAAATAGCTGAGTCTTTTTTATGTAATATGCAACAAGCTGAGATTATATGCAGGAAATGAATAGAATATACCGAAATCCGCGAAACTCTTGTTACAAAGTTAAAATCTCTGGTGGTGTTCTGATACCATACAGCAGTAAAAGCTTCATGGAGTTAGTTCTCAGTGTTATATATCCTGTGTGCACTTACACAAGTAAGAGAAGGAAGATCCAACAGATTGAAATGGTAGAAACATAACTAGTACTAGTAGTACTAGTAACATTATTATTATTTGTTTTGAAAACATACCGGGTGTTTCAGCGAACACTTTCACAAATTTTTAAAGGTTGCCTGTGGCATATAGCACAATTCTAGTTCATGAGCTGGTCTATTTAAAGATGCGGATATTACTTGCCCCAAAAAATTGAAATGCTTAATCGACTAATTAAAAAATTACCTAAATAAGTTTTCAACTAATTACCTTATGACCCATATTGCAGTTTACAAACTCTAGCCGAGGAGTTCGCAAGGTGAATTCCCTTACAACGAATTCTCTGGATGACACCCCTTTCAAGATGCTAATTCCCGAACTTTGCAGAGAAATGCATTGGCAATCGAGTTACCTTCATGCTATAATGCATACTACGACGTTTTGCGAGAAGAGTAATTGGAACGCCAATACATTTCTCCGCAACGTTCGGGAAATAATATATAGAAACTGGTGTAATCCTGAGAATTCGTTCCAAGTGGACCCGCCTTACGAACTGCGGCTAAATTTGTTAATGGCAATACGGGCCACAAGGTAATTATTTCAAAAACGTAATTAGTTAATTTAAGTTAATTAGTCAATTATGCATTTCAGTTTTTTGTGCAAGTAATGTATGCCTCTTGGAATAGACCAGCTCATGATCTAGAATTGTGCCATCTGCCACATGCAACCTTTAAAAAATTTTGAAAGTGTTTGCAGAAACACCCTGTATATACAGTAGACAGGAAAGGGATGCGAAAATCAGCCTGGCAACTGTCACCGGAAGGGGCACAACACTTGCCTACTCTTCGGAAAGCAGGAGACAGCAACATAGAATTGGAAGATAGGAAGAAGGGGATGGACGAGAAAAGAAAGAGAAAGATCACATATCTCAAAGAATTAGGTAGAACACACAATACAGGTCACACGTAGTAGGGCCGGTCACTGCAGGTCGCGCCACTAAATAATATCGAAATAGAAAAAATTGTGTCTGGGTTCAAGCCACCCGAAAGCAGAAATAGGCTACAAACGTGAACCTAAGATATTCTTTTAGAAAAGCGAGAGTGTGATGCACCTGATCGCGTCGAAACGCACAAACATTGGGGAACAAATACTCATTGAGTGTCGTACACTGCTGGCCAAGAAGGTGACAGTCTCTCACAAGCGACGTGCGCTGCGCAATGGAAGCAGGACACTCCAATATCATCGTACACGTTGGACTGGCCACATGTCCTTCTCAGTATAAACGTTCACACAGCCAATCCGTGGCTTGAGTAGTTGTGCTCTAGTGCGACGAGGCAAGCCTTGATCACGAGGTGGAAACATTCCATTTGCGAAACGTTGGTCTGGATGCTCCTTGAGTAGGTTTTGACAAATCAGCAGATGAGCGTCATCAATCTAGCACAACATTTCAGGGCAGGCACAGCCGATATGGGCGCAAGTAAAGCCAGCCGAACAGCCTCGTTATTTCTGGCGATCACTGTGTGAAGGTATCCATTGGGCAACGAGAGATGTCATATGAGACAATTTTGTTGGCAGAGTCAGTAATGCTGTGCACAACTGGACAGTCAATCTGCCTGCGTTGTAATCTGCTAACGGCAGCGCGAGAGTCCGTAAAGATGGCAATCTTTACACTTACACAAGTAAAAGAACGAAGATCCCACAGAATGAAATGATATAAATAGAACAAGTACCTTTAAAAATTGTTTGTGATGCGCAGTAACAGGTAACGGGCTTTTGTTATAGGTATGCACACACATTTCTTTAGCCAACTGGAATTCATGTGTGCTGTTTTATGCACTAAAGTAACGAAAGTTATGTCTTTTATGCATCTTTGTTCAAATAATCTACAGGAATCATGGAAAGTAGCCCTGCAGAATAAGTTCAAAAACAACAGGAAGTAGGCGGTGAACGTGTCCAGAGAAATGCAAGCCGTTCGGGCCCAAAGCTACCGCAAGAGTCCCAGGGAGCCAGTGGTAGAGGTGGCGAACAAGAAGCTGTGGCGCCTCTCTGTTAGTGCTTGCTTATTATTTTTGTTTTGTTATGCATGTAACTCTGACAAATGCCGGTAAAGTGTTCTCAGTGGTGCACATGTTCTGGCTGTTTTTTTGTGTCACTGATATTTTTCTTTTAAGTATCAATGTTTCGCCTCTGAGGTGCTGGTTTTACATATTGCAGGACAACAATGACCTCATCGTTTATGGGGAGACCCTGGAGTCACGGCAGAAACATATTGAGTGGCTGCAGGACAATTTTTTCATAGCTGACGCAGAAGATTTTCGGCCACGTCTGCTCGCGACAACCAAGGAACGACACGAGTGTCTTCGGCAAATCACGTTGCCGGAGGCACTTCTGCAGTATCCCTTCCTCGCAACAGAACACTCGGTATGCTTATATTCAACATTTTCATGCCAATCATGCTAATCATAATGGTCTCTGTTTTCAGCTACTGATGGAGTTCAATATATTGTTCAAACGAACAATAGTGGACAACATTGAGCACGGCGGCAGCCGTCTATGCAGCATCATTGTGGACCACGGGGAGCAGGACGAGGTTGTAAGATTCTCTGCCATGGCTACTGGTAATTTTGTGTGTTGCCTTTTTTTATAGATTTTCAGTGTTGACCAAACTACTGCTACTCCTTTCAGGGATCAACCATTTTTCTATATACATGAGTTACAATATACTAAATCTTTTGTATAATTATTTTTATTAACTCAAGCTAAAATACCCAGAGCAAGTAACTTCTTTACTATTTCACATGCAGGCTGCAACAGGTTTTTTTCAAGCTGTAGAGGATTAACCACTATGAGTGAGCATGCCGAGTTTGTAGGAGCCTGCTTAATGCGACTTCATGTGATGATTCTGATTGGTAACTGTCTTCTAAAGATGTAGTTCTGGCACAACACTGCATTTTCTAATTCAAAATTAGAAATCTGCACAACGTTACTAATATCCGGATTGGTTTCCTGAACACTAAGAATGAGTTTTCTTTGTACTGTGCTGTCTAAAGTGTACTTGAGATGGCCAGGAATGTTAACTACAGAATAAATATGAAACAGCTTTGCAATAATGTAACAGCATTGCAAACAACTGTTACGTTAAAAGTTTATTGCACAAACTACAACATGGATAACATTCTGGCGTAAGCAGACCGAGATAAAATGGAGACGTAGACGTGGTGCTCGCATCTACATTTTGTGCCTGTGCGCTTGCACAAAAATATTATTGAAGTTTGCATACCAACACGCCCAGCACACACCAGCGCTACAGAAACGGCAAGATGTGTGCCCTGTCCCTTTATAGCCCTATGCATGAAGCAACATTACCTCGATCCATGCATAGCTCTAATTTCTTTACATAAAATGTATGTATAGTTCATAAGTCAGTCTTGGTAGTAAAATAGTACTGAAGTGCATTCCCTAACTGTTTGCAGAGGATGGTGTGCTTGGCGTCCTCAACTTCATTGCCGGCCGCTGCAATGAATCACTTGATGCTATCTTGACAGAGGTAAGTGCTTCAAGACAGGAGATATTAACATATGCAATAGCTGGACTGAAGCACAGTTGTGTTAGTCTTTTTTGGACTGCATGTGGGGCCTGTTTCTGCCTATCACAACTTTCTGGGGGCACTGCGGGTCTGCCCTTCTCTCACTAGATGGGAGCTGCTGACCCTTTTGCTCAAGAGAACCCAAATGCATGGATTTCATCTGACATCTGTTGCTTAAAACTGCTTCTAATGCTTAGCGAAAATTTAATGAACATGTTTTATGCAGTTCCAGTGTATTAATTAGCTTTTATTTAGGTCTTGATTATTGCATTTCTGAATAGTGTGCTTTGTGCACATAGGCTGTGACTTCCATTAAGGTGAAGTTATTTCCATATCTTAATATACCCCCTTTTAGGAAAGTCTAAATATAACACACACTTTATGAATGAATAGAAAACCAAGGCATTTGCTTTTTCGTGACCATCAAAATTAGGGGCTTGTTGTGGAGTCACCTTAGGTTCATGTAATACATTTTGTTTTTATTTCTGTTGTTTTGTTCCACAGACAGCTGTGGTCCCACTAACTCCATGCCTCCATAGGGCATCTGATGGCTCCCTCGCGCTACACATCGATGCGCAGCGATTGTTTGTGACATCGTCACTGCTGGCAGGCCTGGCCTGCCTTTTCGCTTCGTTCTGGGTTTTCCATGTTGTCTACCCAAAAAAAGGGCCACAGGATTTTGACATTTATTAAGCACTGCTTTCTGGATTTGAGCTACACAAAGCCACGGGTGAAAGCATTGGAGTTAGTCAATTTTTACAAGAACTTTTGCTAGGCAAAAAAATTTCAGATACGTTTCCTCGGAAAAGTTTCAGTAAAAATTATTTTGCCTAACAAAAGCAGCTGTAGCTTCTGTGGCCTGCAGGTTGCCCAAGTCATGGTAGCACAGTGCTTGCTTTAGAGGGACACGAAAGAGAAAATTTATTCGAGCTTTATTAAATAATTCTTCTACTACATCGAAAAAACAACTCTTACTGTGAGAATCGGCTTGATAAGCCAGACAACATGCAAAAATGAAAACTGGTGTCGCCACCACCACCTTATAATTCCTGCACCAGCTCGTTGTGATATTGAATTTGACAGTGTCTATTGGAGTCTAGTTAATGTTCTATGGGCCAGTATTGATTATTTCTGTTTTAAAAGAGTCAAAGAATAAATTTAGTTGAAGTGTATGACTCCACACTGACGTGCTCATTTAAAAATGAAAGTTAAATCTTCATTTTCTCTTGTAATAATCAGCTTATTGCCACAATGTTCATGAATATAAAGTTCTGAAAGGTTGTTTTATCAGTCTAAAATGATTTACTGTTTCTCTTTAGTGTCACTGTAATGGACCTTTAGCAACAAAACGTGTTAGTGTGCCACTGGTATTCTCAGTGGGGGCAAAAGCACCAGCAGCATGCTCAATAGTTCTGTACCAACTGATAATTCGAAGGATGTCCTTTACCACTAGGGTTAGGCCCACGTGGCTGTGTTAGTCACCACAAGTGTAATATACAAAACTTAATGGCCCAGAATGGGTAATTCAAGGGGGAGTTGAATTAGCCATTTTTCTTTCTTTTTATTCTTTATCATGGACTTCTCAGATTACACTTTGTCATAACGCATTCACTTTAGAGTAACTGTGGAGAGTAAGGTGGTTTGGTATTCAGACATGCCTGCTGTGTGTAAACAGTGCTAGATGAACAATGCGAAGAAAGAGACACCATAGATGCTGACTGGCAACATGAAGGGGATTGAGGGCAGCTACAAATATACATCCTTGTAGTCGCACTTAGATAGCACTATGTTCAATTTGTGAGACAAGCATATGACATCCATCACAACCGCATGCCTAGAAACAGACAAGGGCAACACGCACAATTACCTTTTAGACTATCTAAGAAGCACTACAATTTTTAGGCAACGAAATCGAAATCTGGCTTATACCCATGAATACCGCAGTACAGTTGTGCAACATGTTCCTCTTCCGTGGAAAAAGGGCTGCATACGTTTTCTTTGTGCACCAGGGGGGGGGGGTGGTATCAGTTAATGGCTGTTTTCACACATATTTTCAGTCGTGTGTATTAGCAATCACCACTTTCCTCATCTGAAAGTTCCTTAGAAAGTTTGAAAGTTGATAGAAAATGTTGCTCTTGGTTGTTGCAGTTTTCTTCCTAACTATCCATTCATTGCACTGTGCCCCCATGTCTTGGGCAACTAGCTGTTTGAAGGTCAGTATGCTATCTATGGGCCTAATGATCATCTCTAGTGCTAACTGCCTCATTTGCTTGTTGCAATACTTAAGAGTTAGATTTTGTATATTGTGTCATTTGTTTTTTTTTCACTGTACTTTAGTTTCACTGCATCTTGAATGCGTTGTGATAGATTTTCTTTTGAATTGAAAGATTTGATGGGCAGTGGCCGGCATTGATGTGATAGTATGAATGTGATAGTATGAAGTATGTGATAGTATGCCTGCTGTATTTATCACGATTGTTTCATTTCGCTGGGACAGTAATGGTCATTAACAGCAGATGCCATTTGTCCTTACGTGCAATATTTTTATGTTGCATAGTATTGTTCATAATGATCCATTGAAAGCACTGCACACCCATGTTCTGGACAAGTGCCTGTTTGAAAGAATGATCTGCGTATTCAGCGGGTGTAATGTGAAGATCTCTACTACTGACTGTGTATTTAAGAGTCGGATTTTGTATTAGGGGGGGGGGGGGGGGCGTGTCGCTTGTTTGTTTTCACTATGCTTTAGTTTCACTACATCTTGAATGTGTTGTGATAGTATTTATTTTGCCGTGAGAGATGTGGGCAGTTGCAGGCACTAATGTGATAGTACGAATGCTTGCTGTATTTATCACATGATTGTTTTATTGTGGGTGTAATGTGAACATCTCTACTACTGACTGTGTATTAAGAGTTGGATTTTGTATTGGGGGGGGGGGGCGTGTCACTTGTTTGTTTTCACTATGCTTTAGTTTCACTACATCTTGAATGTGTTGTGATAGTTTTTATTTTGCCATGAGAGATGTAGGCAGTTGCTGGCACTAATGTGATAGTACGAATGCTTGCTGTATTTATCACATGATTGTTTCATTTCATCTGGGGCAGTAATGGCCGTTAGCAGCAGACGCCATTTGGCCTTCAGTGCAATATTTTTATGTTGCATAGTATTGTTCATAATGATCCATTGAATGCACTGCACACCCATGTTCTGGACAACTGCCTGTTTGAAGGAATGATCTGTGTATTCAGTGGATGTAATGTGAACATCTCTACTACTGACTGTGTATTTAAGAGTTGGTTATTGTATTGGGGGGGGGGGGGGGCGTGTCACTTGTTTGTTTTCACTATGCTTTAGTTTCACTACATCTTGAATGTGTTGTGATAGTTTTTATTTTGCCGTGAGAGATGTAGGCAGTTGCTGGCACTAATGTGATAGTACGAGTGCTTGCTGTATTTATCACATGATTGTTTCATTTCGTCTGGGATAGTAATGGCCGTTAGCAGCAGACGCCATTTGGCCTTAAGTGCAATATTTTAATGTTGCGTAGTTTTGTTCATAATGATCCATTGAATGCACTTCACGCCCATGTTCTGGACAACTGCCTGTTTGAAGAAATGATCTGCATGATATTCAGTGGGTCTAATTTGAACGCATCTAGTACTGACTGTGTATTTACGAGTAAGATTTTATATTGGGGGAGTGTTAGTTGTTTGTTTTCACTGTACTTTAGTGGGATTGCACATTGAACGTGTTGTGATATATTTTATTTTGCTATGAGAGATCTAGTTAGCAGCCCCAGTCTGTGTATTAGTACAAATATTTATTATGCTCATCACAGCATTATTTAAGGCCATAGTTTTGTGATGATTAACTCACGCCTGACTTTTTTTATGCGAAACATGTCAGAACTAATAAATATGCACTCATGCTTGGGACCCTTGTAATCATCGTTGGAGTCTTTCAATTGTCTTCGAATTTTTCAGTTGAATGTGTTGTGTAAAGTGAGTTCCCTGCTCTGAATAAGCTATATTAAATGTGATCGTGAGAGTAATATGCTGTAGAATATACCTCCTCACAGGAGTAAAAGTACTCCACATTTTTCTCTATAACCTCTCAAAACAAAGTAAGCATTCACCCAGGAAACACCACAGAAAGTGGCTGGCGGATGTAAAAAAAAAAAAAAACTTCCACATCAGCCCCACGAAACTCCAGAACGGTCTTGAAAAATTACTCTCGTAAGGAACCAAGAAACCTTGATGAACGAGGTAAAAAAATACTCCGAGATCAGCTCCAACTAACTACAGAATGGGCTTGAAAAATTATTGTCAGATAGAACTAAGAAACCTTGATAACGAGGTAAAAAAATACCCCCACATCAGTTCCAAAAAAACCGAGAATAGGCTTAAAAATAACTCCCAGGAATAGCCTAGAAAACTGGATAAATGACGTAAAAAAAGTAATCCCACATCACCTCCAACAAACTCCAGAATGGGCTTGAAAAATTACTGTCGGAAAAAGCTGAGAAAAGTTAATGACAGAGGTAAAAAATACTCTCACATCAGACCCAATAAACTCGCCAATGGGCTTGAAAAATAACTCTCAGGAATAGCCGCAAGAACCTCGTGATCGAAATAAAAATATAGTCCTACTATCATCCCTAAAAACCTTCACATAGAATAAAAAATTACTCTCGTTTCTACATACAAAAACTTAGTCAGCATGGGAGTAAAATTTTACCTCGACTGGTACGTAGTAAAAAAAAACCAGAAACGGGAATGCGATACGGGACGAGCGGTTTACTCCCATTTCGTGTTATTTTTGTTAACAGTGTATCTGGAAGACCTCTGTAGCAGAGGACGTGGCCGTTATTCAGTACTGTATAAGCCTCACCAGTTCTTCTAATCTCATTAAGGCCAATAATATCCCAGGCAATACCTTATAAATTTCAAATAGCCCTCCTAAACTAGCCTCACTCGATAGGGTGCGAGTGTTGAACGTTGCCAGGTTAAGTTTTCCATGGTGGCCTGTCTGGAGCCAGATATTCTGAGCACCCTCTGCCGCGTTGCAGGTCTGACCACCGCCTTGGTCAGGTGCTCCGCAGCCGCTGGGGATTCAGGGCCATGGGTTAATTGTAGAAGCCATGAGGGAGGTAGTGACCGAATACTGCACCAGGGAGGCCAATTCCTGTTGTGGTAAAGGAGTGACATTGTTGAAGTTTACTGGGCCTTCATAATTAGGTTGCATCTCGACTAGTGTAGCCCCCCTAGCTCTCAGCAATAATTTTTGCCCGCGTTAGGCGCCACTCCATGCCCTGAAAATGTCGTGGATTAGAGGAGGATTCGTACTTACGACCTTCAGATTAGAAGCCGGGTGTTCTACCTCTGCTCCACCGCACCACCTTTCACCATACCACAACCATGTATTAAACTTGCGTTATTTGTTTTTACGTCGCCTCGTCTTCCCTGCCGGACCCTCTCTAATAGGTAATCTGGTTGAAGCTTCAAGCAGACGCCGTTGAATGTTCATCATACCCTGGCCCGCAACAGTTGACATATGAAGGAAGGTGTGTGAACACAAGATTACCTGAGCACAAGCACAGTATTAGCACGTCTAAGTAAGGAAAATTGTTACCATACGTGTTGTGGGTTTGCTACCATGAATGACAAGTGAAGCAGTAAGAGAAAAGCCAAGCTTAAATTTACAAGGGAAATAATTGAAGCACATGTGTTATTTGAGGGAAGATACTTGAAGCAAACGGATAAGAAGTGGAATGTGTGAGCACCCCCTATCTCGTCACTACACGATTAAATAGCATTTCTTGTGCACGCTTTGTCTTATTTATTCTTCTGCAAAAAATCAGTTGGGAGGCAATAAAGTCTTGTTTCTAAGGTCACCCCTAGTCTCATGCATTCTCACATACCTGGCGTGCAGTGCCAACTAGCCTGAATTTGTTTCACTGCTCACGTGACTGCTACGTAGTCCGTTGCCACATGTTTCACCGAATTCTGGTGCAGCTATAGCTATGATTTGGTAAGGGCATGCAGCAGCTGGACAGGACCAGAATCTCCATATTGGGGAACGTAGGGTTTTGAACAAATAAGAGGGAAGAAAGGTGACTAAACGCCTCATGCCTTAATGTGTTTACGCCAACTTCACAAAAAGCAACATGACTGGCAGAAACACATACATTGCCAGCATGTCATAAGTGTTCAGTTCGGGTGTTATGTCAAGTCATTCGTGTGTGGAGGATAAGCCTTAGTCACCTTGTTTTGCAAGGACAAAGATTTGATAATGTCATCGATGTCTTTCAGAAAGAAATACATGCAGAAGCCAACAAGGGGACACGACAGGACATGTATATAAATCAAGGCCTGCGATAACAAAGCTTGGTTATCTCACACAAGGTTAACCCTAGCTGCCTGGAAGACGAGAAATTCACAAGTGAGAAGACAGGTACACATGAAGTGAGCGAAAGACTAAGGCACATGTGGGAGGGCGGACGGCTACACCTGGCAGGGTCTAACGTCCATGTGCTCGGATCGATCGTGTCGTTACTCACCAAACGATTGCTTACACAGACGCTTCCGTGGAGCTTGGATTATGTTCACTGGGGCTTGGACTAACGTGAGCGGGGAAACCTGTAGTAGGGTCTGACAATGTTCACCAATTTAGTTTAGGGGCAGGCAAGAACTGCATTCATGTAATAAGTTATTAAATATCAGTCCCTAATAATATCAAGTGCTTTGTTTACCATATACTCCTCATATACACAAAATTTTCTTGTTTTATTGTGTAAAAAACATGGAAAATTAGGTAATGCTTCTTTTTGGTTATCATTGCCATGCTGTTTTTCTATCTAAACTTTTCTAGCGCATCAAACACCGTGACCATTTTCAGGAATACAAATAACATAAAGTGCGAGGGAAGCAACATGTTTAATTAAAATTTATTATTTTTGCAATACTAAAAACGTTATTTTGTGAACCTTTCCTTCTGCACTGTCGCCTTACTGTGTTTGTATACGTTTTGTCATAGTTTTCTTTTGGGTAGGCAGTGCTCAGCGGCTTGATGTAGCTTGACACAGCTGCTGCTACAAGTACTTTGTCGTTACGCAGCAAGTTCACCGGGCGACATGCAGCTGATTTTATGTTGCAAACGTGTGGGCAAGGCCAATAATGCAGCAAAATGTTATCTAAGAGTCGCGAACCAAGTGGTAGCAGTGATACGGCGAATCCGCAAACGTACTACACGGTGAAATTGTGCAATCAAGGTGCAATCATTTGATACCAGTGGAAAGGGCGGCGATCGTTGTGAAAAAGATTGTCATCAGTGTTGGAGCGCGGTAGATTCAGATATGATAAGCATTGCAGGTATTTTTGATCAGCTCGTTTCACACATGCTTGCATCACCTCCACCTGGAAAAGACATCAATTCCGAGCTCCCCAAGCTAAGATAGTATGCAAACAGGAAATTTTTTGAGACGTACGTGACAGAGCAGTTCCTGAAACGAGTTATGTCAAAATACATAGAACTTGCAGGTTTCATGTCGAGGCATTTTTTTTTCAGGGCCATGTAAGTGACAATGTTGCAGTTAGTCACGAAATGTCAAGAGTCTTAACGCCTACTGGCTGTTCTTGTTCACCGTCCGAGCACCATTTGTTAAGAGTAAGAAGCCATGATAAGAGACTGCCGACAAGCCTGCGCTGCACCTTCCAGTGTTTGGCAAACCTACAGGGTCGTCTCGCAGTTCAGCGGGAGGCACTAATGGCAATGCTCACACAGAAGGCATGAGCATTCCTGTGTACGGGCACAGCCGCTTGATGGAAATGCTGCAGCTGGCAGCTCCGACCTAGCCGAAGGCATTAACACCAATGCTCACAGTAGTCACCATGCTTCGTTACGTGAAAGTGCAGCAGCTAACTTCCTTCTTGAGAGAAGGTTTGCGAGCCTAGGTGCTTTAGCTTAATGTTATACACCGATGCCTTTCAGACCACTTGAAGGTTTTGCGCTAATCACTGGACATGTCACATCTTCTTAAGTCTGCAGTGATCCTGACAAGAACTCCGAGAGTTTTCGCAGGCATTGTACAGATGGGCAACGGGCAGTACTGTCAAGCAGAACATTTTGTTAGGCTAGTTAGTGCATGTTACTGAAGTATTAAAGCGTCCAAACAGACGACACAAGAAACGACACGGACGAGCGCTTACTAACAACTGATGTTTTATGGACAGAAACACACAATATATACGCAAATCTGCGGCGTAACTCACACGTTGTCGAAAACCACATGGTAACCAGGTAGTTTGGTTTCTTGTCTAGTCTGATTTGTAAGTCTGAAAAGCGCCCTTCCTTGGGTCCTTGAATTCATCATAAATATTGGTGGATTACACCTAATCGAAAGCTCCAAGGCACGTACATCCTGGCCTATACTATGTCATGTCATAAAAATCCAAAGTCATGCAGTGTTTCCGCCTCGCGTTAAGTTTGGCCACTCCAAACCTCTTAGCAGCCATGACTTCTTGAAATAATTTACTCAGGGGCTCCATGAAGCACTGAAAGGAGGTGTTTTTTCTATTTGCAGGAAGAATCATTGGCGTCCAGCTGATCGCACTGCTTTCTGACGCTCCTGCACGAGCATTTATACTTTCTCTAAAATACCACTTGGGTTATAAGAGCTGCAGAAAATGCACGACTTAAGGTACTTTTACAAATGGAAGAATTTACCTCCCTGTGGTCAATGCAGTGCCTATGACAAATAAAGGTCAAGCTGATGAGGCTCATCACACTGGCAAAACAGTGCCTAAAGACTGAGCCAATTCAGCAATAGCTCTGATGTCTGTCTTGTTGGCTACAAGGTTTCCGTTTTGAACAGCATGTCTCAGTATCCATGTCAGTCATCTCTTCTTGGTGTGTCTGATGCATTTGATGGTAATGTTTGTCGACTGTCTGAAGTGGCAAACAAATGTGTAAAGCTTCGTTTTGCCAATGAATTTGCTGTATTTGCAATACTGCGCCTTTGTTAAATTAAGAAATACTAAAGAAAAACTGACACAGTAAATAATGGTGAGTAATATTTACTCTACTGGCGGCAAACTGAAAGAGATAATGAGGTCAGTAAACCGTCTTTGTCGGGATGTTAGACTGGCATCACGACACGTGCCATTATCGTCATCAGCCTATACCTATGTCCACTGCAGGACATAGGTACACATTACCAAGTCATCGGCGAAGAGCCGCAATTTTACTCCCTTTTCTGCGCAACCCGCGATGTCATTAACGTATATGAGAAATAATAATGGTCCCAATGTGGACCACTTTGGTACCCATGAATAAACTTCAAATTGGTGAGAGTCATAATTATTTATGGTAAAACACTGAGTTCGGTTTGACAGATGGGCTGCTATCCATTGTACTATATTGTGTTCAATTAGGACAGACTTTACTTTCTCGATTAGTTGACAGTACACGACACGATCATAAGCCTTCGAAAATTCAATAAAAATAGCATCAGCTTGGAATTTGGAGTTAATTATTGATGCGAAGTCATGTGCTATCTTTAATAATTGTGATATAGTTGGCAAGCCTTTTCTAATGCCGTGTTGCATGGGACATAATACGTTATTTTCTTCTAAGTATGTCATGACGGCTTTACTTACTATTGTTTTCCATCAACTTACAGCAGCAACTTGTTAGTGATATCGGTCTATATGTTTCCACGTGCAATTTATTGCCTTCTTTATGAATGGGGAATACTTGGCACATAGCCAATCCTTTGGAACAGAGGCTGTACTCAGCGACTCGGGAAATATAATTTGCAAAAAGGGAGACAGCTGTTGCGCGTATCGTTTCAAAAAACATTTGATATATTATAGGGCCCCAGCGCCTTCGTGGTGTATATTTGCAAAAGCAAGTTTAAAATGCCTGACTCTGCTATCGCAACTTCGCCCATCCGGGCGTCAGCGATTGCCACGGGCGCACTCGAGGTCGGCAAGCGCGTGAAAACGGATTGGAAATAGGTATTAAATGTATTTGTTACAATGCGCATGTCTTCTATGACCAAACCTGCCACTTCTATTTTACTGCTCACGCCTTCTGGTTTCGACAAGTAGCGCCAAAACTTTTGCGGTTGATTCCTTAGGAAATTTGTTACCTTTGTGAAAAGAAATCGTCTTTAACAGCTTTTATTTCCAATTTCAATTTGCATGTGAACTCTCTTATCCCCGCAGAATTCATCCCTTTTCGTCGACGTTTTTTAGTTTTCGTTTTAGGTGAATTGTGCTCCGCGGGATCCACGGTGTTTCCCGCTCAGTTCTTTTGAGATTTGTAGGTATGAAATTATTTTCGATATGCATTATAGCCTCTTTCTCTTTTATCCAAAGGCCATTAATGCCTCCGCAGGATTGAGCTGAGAAACTCTCCGAGGTTTCTCCTAAGTAGTCAATAACTCTCTCATCATTAGCTCGGCTATAGTCCTTGAAAGCTGTTCGAGATGGTTTGGCCTTACACGCAACGCTCATACTCAGAGTAAAAAAATGTTAGAACTAGCATCTCATGATCTGAAATCTCTTCTTCAATACGTATAAGTGGCGTTATCGATGGCGATACTACAGCAAGGTCAAGCACTGAACAGCCATTTATTTGGGCACGCTAGCTTCTTTAACAATTTGTGATAAAGAAAAACTTAACATTATATCAAACAGACGCTCACAGTTATTGCATCTCTGTTGCCGATAGTTAACTTATTCCAGTTTATCCCAACTAGAAGGAAGTCTCCAGTTAATAACAGTTTTGTACGGTTATTCATTTTGCGGTTGGTTATGAATCCGCTTCCCTCAACATAGCAGCCCGATACTCTACCCATTAGACCATTGACTACCAAGCGACGCAAATTGGCTGGAAAATAGAGACAGAGAACCCTAAAGTATGTGAAGTATCCTGAGAATGCTACTGGAATTAAAGTTTGGATAATTTGGTTTACCTATTATTATGACCTCATTTGGGGTGCTGGATGAATCTTTGTTTTTCTGAAGAACATGGCATACAAACAGCAGAAAAAGCTATGGCACTAGTGAAGTAAGATCAGCATTTTTGGTCTGGAGCAGGCAGTATTGCTGTGATTTATTTGGAGTGCGGCTGTTGTGTAAATGTGCTTAAAAGCCTTAAAACTACCTTGCTAACATTTACTTAAACATACAGGTTCACATAGGTTGCAGAGGTGCTCACTCAGATGATCCTGGCACAACTTACCATGGCGTACCATGGTGGACCAGGCAAGTTTGCAAGGGCCTTGCATCACCATGTGTTCACAGAGGAGAACAACGTGGGCCACTCACTCTTCGGAAACGACACCATCAATGGGCAAAAAGAGGCTCTTGTCCCTATCAGGGTCAACGCTGTTATATGCAAGTACCGTAAATCCTTTCCCGTTGCATTTTTTCAGTCACATTTTTTATTTTAAATTACCAAATTGTCATTCGGACAACAAATGACTTGCAAGTAGCCTGGGTCTGCAACTGCATGCTACGATAGCGTACTATTTCGAATGACTGTTGGTTTGATCTTAAGTTCCTAACGCCTCCATAATAACGTGCTAATTTTAAAAGCAGCCCCAATTGCAAGAAGTTTAGTGCGTCCACCAGACAAAGTTAGGTGCATTTGCGCATTGGTGGCACTGCTTCACTATCATTGCAATGAAGAGTTGTCTGTGAAGCACGCTACCAATCTTGTGGCATATATGACGTGCTTAAGTAGCCTTAAAGTGTTGTTATAGTATAGGAATTGTGGAGAAGCTATGATCAAGTGAAGTAATTGCTGAATACGAGGGACAGCACTTCCACCGGATTCCGGCAATCAATATGGCCCTCCAGTTTCTGTAACGCAAAACACAGTGGTTTCACCTATTTTAACAGACCACATTCAATTAAAGTTGCTCCTGTCTTGAAGGAGGTCCCTGTGATGCCAGACAGCAGCCTTTCAGCAGAGCGAACACAAGTTGTGTGGCATTTTTGTTTGGTTGTTTCGATCAAAGCATCAATAAGGACAATCGCCGTTGTAACAGTCATTCAGGCAGGAAACAAACTTCGTTATAGGCAGCATATTTAAAGTAGAGAGTCTGAGCTCGTAAAAAGTAACTTCAAGTGAAGCCACACTCATTTCTAGTGACATGACAGAATTGTATTTGAAGACTGGAAAAGCACAATAAAGTGGTGCACACTTTAATTATGAAAGGTAAAAGAAATAATTTTTGTGGCCAGTAGTCGCCTCTTTATGAACGATATTGTCACAGACAAAACCACAAAAGACTTCGGTCGAAGCTATAGATCTTTTATGAAGCTGTCCTGGCACCTTCGTCGTTCTCTTCTTCGGGGAGTAATCCAACATGCCTAGCATGTTGCCTTGAATTGCACCGAGCGGCTGGCATTCGGGTCAAGGCCGTGGCATTTCCCCTCCCTAGAAGCATCATCTCGATGCGGAACATGCATGCACTGGAGATTACCACAGTGATACCGTTAAGGAAGACGTAGATGGTGAGAGAGGTTTAGAGCTTTGCGGTCAGCGAAAGTAGTATGGTTTCAACCTAGAGACGTCAACGACATCGGACAGGCGTGGGCCTCGGGGACGGCGCGTGGTGCCTTCTACTTCAGGAATCACTTCGTATGTGACGCCGCCGAGTAGTTGAACGATCGTATAAGGTCCAAAGTACCGGCGCAAAAGTTACTCTGACCGACCACACTGGCGGATCGGTGTCCACACCCGTACTGTGTCAGCGGGTTGGTAAGTGACGTCTCGGTTACGAAGATTGTATCGGTCGGCGTCGTTGTGTTTTTGGTAGTGGATACGCGTTCGTGCGAGCTGGCACGCCTCTTCGGCGCATCGAGTGAATTCGGCAGCATCAGTGACAACATTAGAACAGTGGGTGGGCATTGAGTCCAACCTCGTTACAGCTTCCCGGCAATGCACCAAGGGAAAAGCGGTGAAGCTGGTAGTTTCTTGAACGGCGCTAATATATGCAAACGTAACATATGGGAGAACGTCGTCCCTGTTTTTGTGGTCGACATCAACATACATAGAAATCATATCAGCGATCGTTTTGTTTAGCCTTTCTGTGAACTGCAGAAACGTCTGCAAACACCTCCAGTTCTAGGACACTTTGACGAAGACAGTGACACCGAGTTGCACACGGATGTCAGCAACGTTGGCCTCTGTGCCGTCCCAGTAGAGTGGCAAGGTGGAGCCGAGCGCCTCGTTGCGTACCCAAGCCGCACTTTGTTTCCAACTGAAAGGAACCGTTCCACTACGGTGAAGGAATGCTTGGCTGTCATTTTTGTTGCATAGTTGCGGCACACGTGCCGTGTATGCCGAATACGACAGCACTCAGTTGGAAGGTTGGAACATGAATGCTTATTGCTTCCGTCAGGGAGCGTATATATACGAAAATGAAAGGGGGAAGGGAGGGCAAGGGAAACGATAGTAGAAGAAACCGCACGCACCGCCAGCACTTGCGAGGCAGTTTGATTGTGACTGACGTCACTTTACAACATGCCTCCTCCCTTAATACTGGAGTCGCTGCACTGGTTTTCCAAGGTCGATCCACATAGGTCGCGAAGCTTCGGGCGAAAAGCGGTTCAGAACCAATTGTCACCGACATCAGCAAGGGTGGTTATGGGAGCAGCGATTGAAGCGCGACTATGTTTGGAGGGAATAAACACTGGGAAAGAAAAAAAAGCGTTTTTAAATTAAAGCGAGACGCAGTTAGACTCATTCAACGAAAATAAAATTCCTAATTCATTTTATATATGCAGGGCGAGAAAAGATACAACTGTATTTTACTAGATCATTATCAATATATAAGTTTTTTCAGGGCCCACCGTGAGAGCGCCCATCGATAGCGGCGGGCGTTGACGCCACTATCACTTGCAATGCCATGCAACTCTTGGAGTGCGTGGAAAGGCGCGCTCGTAAAGTTCACCTGTTACAATACGCCCCCCCTCATATGTGTTGTGTTGCATGTCGACGTTTGTCTGAATTAGGTGACGCGGGTAGTTTTATTGTCTCTTAACCTGTGCAGTCAAAAGTAGTGAGTTGCGACCGTCAGATACTTGTTTACTGTAGTTGTTTTCGTGCAACAGCGCTGGCCGACGGGCTTGGCGTCCGACGAAAGGACGAGCACTCACGCAATCTACGCCCAAAGTGTTCGTCGGCCTCCAAAGAAAGTATGTTCTGTGCAGCGACGCGATTTCGACACCCGTACGGCTGATCTTTTCCGGCATCGCTTTTCGCGCTGAAAACTCGGAACGCCCATGAAGGCGAATGGCGGGGCATTTGAATATACAGCTCTAATGGTAGGCCTCCAAAAACAAACTTCGCGGCTATCAGAACAAAATGACGTCACCTCTGTTTTTGACGGATATGACGTCAAATTATTTTTTCTTCCGCCGAAAGTGTTCCCTCCTCACACAGATGGCGCTAAGCCCCATGAACCGCCGGTAAGCAACCATGTTTTGAACGTATGGGCTTCTATGGAAGCTTCGCTACCAGGTATATTTACGTTGGGTTTTCTTTGACGTGTAGAGCGCCGCAAAGCTTGGGGTGGGCTGTCGGGTTCATCCGTGGCAGCGTTGCTCGCTGCGAGTTCCGGTTGGATTTCATGCTCTGGTTCGGGCATGCCCCCTTGTTCAGCTGGCGGTCTCGGCGATTGTGGGTAGTCACTAGGAGTACCTGTTCTTGATGCTTGATTTGCCGCTTCTTGATCTGTACCAAGCGGTGGCGTCGAATTTTCCCGCTTCCGCACCTGGTCAACCTGTCGTCGTACTGATCCGGCCGGCGTTCGTATGGCAACCATCCGAGAACCTATTTTGGACTGTACAATTCCTGGCGTCCATTTCTCACCCGTTCCGAAGTTGCGGGCGTACACGGCAGCTTCAGGTGATGACAGTTGCCAATCGTCTGGTTCGTTGGCTGGCCCTGCGTGTACAGGAGGAAAACGTGTATCTAACCGCGATCGAATTTGATATCCGAAGAGCAGCTCTGACGGTGATTTTCCCGAGTGGTTAGGTGTCCTCCTGTAGTTGAAAAACAGTCTGTTCAGCTTATCATCCAACCGCCCCTCACCAATCTTCTTCAGGCCGTCCTTAATTGTTCTCACTGCCCTTTCTGCTAGACCGTTTGACTGGGGGTGATATACGGCTGTGCCCGGATGCGTTATGTTCTTCTTGACAAAAGTAGCGAACTCGTCACCGGTAAACTGCGCTCCATTATCCAAGACGATGGTTCGCAACACGCCAAATCTGCAGAAGATACCGCGCAGGCAGTTGATAGTGCACGAAGCGTTGGCTTGTCGGAGTGGCACAGCTTCAATCCACTTGCTGTATGCATCCACGATAACGAGTATCATCTTCCCTGCAATAGGACCAGCAAAATCGATATGAACCCTTGCCCATTTTTCATCAGTAACGGGCCAGCTCTTTGGCTTTGCTGTAGCCGGCATGGGCAGGATTTGAACACAGTTTTGACATGATGCTGCCACTCTATGTCGTGATCTAAACCTGGCCACCAGAATGACGATCTGGCGACCGCCTAAATAGCGGACCATCCTTGGTGCGTCTCATGCAAAAGGTATAAGACGCGACGTCGCGCCTCCGTCGGAACAACTACTCGACGGCCCCAGTACAACAACCCGTGAGTCAAAGACAGCTCCAATTTCTTGTCAAAAAATGGTGCGATATTCATGTTCAGGCTTTTTGCGCAGGAGGGTCAACCGTTCTTAGTGAATCGCATAACTTGACTCAGAGAAGGGTCATCTGCAGACAACTGCCTTAGCTCCTCAACCGACACAGTTCCCTCGTCGAACCCAGCCAAGGCTAGCAGATAGTCTGGTGGATCTCCTTCTGGTAGTTTCGGCTCAGATGTACGTTGCGGCAGTCTACTAAGAGAGTCAGCATTGAGGAGTTGCTTACCAGGACAGCATTGAAGCTGATAGCGGAATCCGCCCAGGTACAGCGCCCAGTGCTGTATTCTAGCAGCTGCCAATGCTGGAGTTGGTCGGTCCGCCTTCAGCAGACCCAGGAGCGGCTGGTGGTCGGTGACCAAAACGAATTCTCGGCCTGTGAGGTAATCACGGAATTTGGACACTCCAAATACAAGAGCAAGGGCTTCTCTCTCAAGCTGAGAGTAGTTCTTCTCAGCCCTTGTTAACGTTCTAGAACGGAAACCAACGGGTTTGTTGATCTTTCCGAATGTATGGAAAAGCACGGCACCTATTCCATCCTGTGAAGCGTCACACTCTAGCTTGAGGGGTTTCTCGGGATTATAGTGAGCCAGCACTGCCGCTGCCCGAAGGCATTGTTTTGCATCACTAAATGCTGTTTCTTGCGTATGTCCCCAGAACCAACGTGTGTTGTTCTCCAATAACTTGTACAGCGGTGCAAGTAAGGAAGACATGTTAGGCACGAACTTCGAATAAAACGTAATCATGCCCAGAAACGACCGCAGCTACTGAACATTTTGGGGTTGGGGGCTTGCGCGATTGCTTCACCATGCTTCTCGATTGGATGGAGACCTTCACGATCGATTTTATGACCCAGATACGTCACTGCCTCTTGACGAAAGCTACATTTCTCAAGTCTGAGCTTCACTCCGTGCTCACGAAAACGCTGCAGTACTTCTCGTAATTTGCCGGCGCTGCCATGCTTTTCCGATACCACAACGTCGTCGAGGTAAGCTTGAACACCTGTCAAACCCTGCAGAACTGTTTCTATCTTCCGCTCGAAAATAGCAGGCGCAGAAGCTATGCCGAACGGCAGTCGGTTGTAACAGAACAAACCACGGTGTGTATTAATTACGCACACCTTCCTTGTGTCCTTGTCGAGGGGAACCTGGTTATAGGCGTCGCGTAAATCCCGCGTACTGAAGCAGTCCCCCCCCCCCCCCCCCGTTCAGGCTTGCGAAAATGTCATCGATCACTGGCAATGGGTACTGCTCCAGTTCACAGATGGGATTCAATGTTACCTTGAAATCGACACAGATTTTCACCGTGCCGTCTTTCTTCATGACAGGCACAATAGGGGTAGCCCACTCGGCGTGCGTTACAGGTGACAGTATTCCAAGCGTTACGAGCCTATCAATTTCTTTTGAAACTTTGTCGCGTATAGCAAATAGAAGGGAACGGGCCTTACAAAACTTCGGCGTGGCTCCTTCCTTGAGCTTCAAATGGACAGGGTGTCCGTCGATTAGACCCAGCTCGGTGCTGAAGACGTCTTGGAACTCGGACAGGACAGCATCCATGGCTGGGGTACGGCTGCTTCCTGGGCCAGGACCTTGTTGCACTGATACGTTGAGTACCGAGGATCCTGCATCGCTGAACTTGGCAATCAAATCTCGTCCGCAGAGGCTCGGACCTGAACGGTTCAGGACTATCAAAGAACTCTTGACCTCCTTGTCTTTGTAGAACACCGTCATACTCAATTTCCCTAATACTGGCAGCTCTCCAAGATAACAGGACACTTTGATGCATGCGGGTGTTAATGGCGGCCACTGTTCACGCTTTTTCTCAAACAGCTCTCTGGACACGACACAGACGGGTGAACCGGTGTCCACAATCATGGGTACGTCAATGCCACACCATGTGAAAGTACGACGAATAGGAGGTGACAGCTGACCTTTCGATGGCGCGGTTATTGTCCAAATGTGCGCATCGTCATCGTCTACATTTTCCCTTTTGACATCCGCTGTTACTGCGAAAGCTTCTCCTTGTCTGCATTGTGAACGTGCCTTTAAGCGTCCTTTCCGCACGTCACTTTGGCACATCTTGGCCAGATGGCCGTATCCACCGCAGCGGTAACACCTAGCTTTCGCCCAGCCGCAAACGTTCCTGTTGTGTTTCTTGCTTCCGCAACGCCCACATTCTAACACCGACTCATCAGCATGCGCTTGGCCTGCATGAACCTTGAGCAAGGGAACAAGGTCGGCAGACATCTGCTTTGTATCCTTTTCAGCTGCTTCTGCCGATATGGCAATTGCTTCGGCCTCCCTGAATGTTAACTCCGTTTTCGCTAGTAGCTTCTTCTGCAAAGCTTTTGACCTGACTCCACCAACGATCCTGTCGCGAAGCATCCGATCTAGCATGTCACCGAAATTGCAGCCATCCGTAATTCGGCGAATTTCAACGATGAACTGTTGAATGGCCTCACCTTCCAAATAGCAGCGATTGAAGAACCGGAAGCTCTCCGTTATCTCATGACGCTTAGGGTCGAAGTAGTCATCCAAAACTTTCACTGCTTCCTCGCACGTCAGCGAGTTAGGCTTCCTCGGTGCAACCTGTCCTGAGAGCACTTGCACGGTGCGCGTAATTAATGCAGCTACCAGCAACGCCCTTTTCTTTCCCGAGTCACTGACGCCAGTTGCCTCGAAATAAGCTTCTGCCTCCGTGATGTAGGCCTTCCAGTCACACTGGTAGCCGTACTCTGGCAGCTGGTGATGAGCCATGGTCGGTATACTCGCGGCCACTGCTTCCCTTGTTTCCAACTTGACTGCCTGGCTTACTTCATCTTCGAGGGTTCTACCTGGCCTCGTCGCCACTGTTGCATAGTTGCGGCACACGTGCCGTGTATGCCGAATACGACAGCACTCAGTTGGAAGGTTGGAATATGAATGTTTATTGCTTCCGTCAGGGAGCGTATATATACGAAAATGAAAGGCGGAAGGGAGGGCAAGGGAAACGATAGTAGAAGAAACCGCACGCACCGCCAGCGCTTGCGAGGCAGTTTGATTGTGACTGACGTCACTTTACAACAATTTTTGTCGAGGCCGTGTAAATATGAAATTATTTTACCCATTTTGTTTCTAAGCAAGCAAAGTTCACATTTTTGCCATCGAGGATATTCATAAAGTTATTCTGCTACAGTCTGCTGTTCCTTCTTGCCCTCTTCTGCATTTATGCTAAGTGGAGTCTCGTGCCACTTCACTTTGAATATAATAAACTAGTCATGATCTGCAGTCTTACCTGCAAAAAGTTTGGATAAACAAAAGAAATAAATCGGTTTTGTTATAAGGAGGGTATACCGTATGCCACACTCTTGCATGTGGAACTTGGTTCTTAAAACTTGTTCTGGTTTTGTGTTTTTGCAGGCTTCATTTGTCGAAAATTTCCTGGTACCAACATGCCCTATGAAAAGAACACCCTGGCCTCGCTTCTCGCATGAGCCCTAAACTCTCATGAAGAGCCCAAGTTGGACATCTCAACCAACACAGAAGTGTTGTGGATTTGTAAATCTGGACATTTTTGCGTTCACTTATGGTTCTTATGTTGGAATCCTGAAGAACCCAATTCGAATTTTTCATCGAGCACAGAAATGTGCTTTTGTAACTCATGACATGATTATATTAATTTTAAATGTGAAGCCTTTCTTGGGGAACATTTGCTACTTTGACTGTATCTATCTAGCTGCCTACGTCTTTGTGCTCTCATGGTCGTTTCGTTACCTTGGTATGCACCAAAAGTGGCATACTATGAGAAGAGTATATGAAGAAAATAAATGATATGCCAAGACATGAATATCATAACATGCGTGTCATGTAGGCAATGAAACAGCTGCCGACGTCCTGGCACTCTCATGGTTGTTTCGTTAACTTGGCAGGTACTAAAATTGGCATAGTTTGAGAGGAGTGCATGACGAAGATGAGTGACAGGTCATGACATAAATGTCATGACATGCGTGTCATGTAGGTCATGACAATGACCCAGCAAAAAAGATTAACACTCAAAAACCACTGAAATGGTTTATTTTGGAAGTTGGTACTAAGTGAAGGAAACAATAAAGGATGCTGGCAGAAGCCATAGTCATGAGCATGACTCAGGAAAAATAACAATGACTCAGCGAAAAAATCTACACTAAAAACCACTGGAATGGGTTCGGATTTGGGCACTAAGTGAATGAAACACTAAAGGATGACAGTAGAAATCACAGTCATGAGAATGACCCAGCATAAATGACAATGACTCAGCGAAAAAAGAATAAAACTCAAAAACAATTGGAATGGGTTCGGACGTGGGCACTAAGTGAAGTAAACACTAAAGGATGGTGGTAGAAGTCTGTCATGAGCATGACTCAGCAAAAACGTTAATGACTCAGCGAAAAAAGATTAACAATCAAAAGCCACTGAAATGGGTTCTGACGTGCGTACATAAGTGAAGGAAACACTAAAGGCTGGTGGTAGAAGCATTGTCATGAGCACGACTATGGCTTTCGCCTTAAGGTCTCTTAGGTATAGCTAAAGGGACTGCTGATGACTCATGACATGAATGTCATGACATGCGTGTCATGTAGGTCATGAAACAGCTGCCTACTGGTACTCTCATAGTCGTTTCGCTAACTTGGTAGGGTCGCCGCACACGGCTTCGTATAACATAGATTTCCACAGGGCGTGGCATCTGCCGGCTTTTATTTGTATTAATTACCCTAGTCTCTTGAAGAGCTCATGTTGCATGGCTCAATTCAGAATACAAGTTTTATGTTTTGTAATTTTTTGTATTTTTTTAAATATCACCCAAATTATGCTAGTCTCCTTAGAGCACATGTTGGATGGCTCAAAGCAGCTACAAGCGTTGTGAATTGTAATTTTTCACTATATTTCTATGTTAATTTTTATTGTAGCTCCACCAAAGATAGTGTTTCTTTACCATATTATTTTATAGTTATCTTGGGTCATTTCATGCCAAACAACCCAGTTTTCGAGAGCTGTTTTCAAAACGGGTTTAACTGCTGTTCCATGATGACACATCATTTCAAGTTTTTTTTTTTTGTAAGCAAAAGTAGGTACAATGAAAGTTTTTCGAGAACTTTGGTTTCATACATACACCTGCAAGTGCATTTGTGCTATTGTCAGAGTGGTTCATTTCAATGAAAACTTTTTTAGATAAGTTCGCAAAAATGATTTATTTTGCTATCCCAATACAGAACTAAGAGGCAAGAGGTAAGAACTAAGAGGTACAAGCAAGCTTGAATCTAAAGTGCAACAAAAGCTGTTTGGTATTGGCAGTGATGTGCCTTTCATGTGCGCATGAAACTAAATTTTTTGTGAATTCTTTCATTATAAATTTATTTGTGGCACTGAACAAAATTGAAATGGAACTGACACGACGTATAATTTTTTAGTCTTCCAGCATGTCACTAGTAGCGATGGTTTTTCATATAAAAATATGAAGCAGTAAAAATGAATAGGTTAGTTGGTATGGAATGACCTGCTCAGAAACCAAGTAATCATGGCAGAAAGCACATGGATCATGCAACAAGCAATGTAGCACAGTAGTACTGCTACCATGGCATCACTTATTGCAATTGCCATGTTCTTTGAGAGGTAGATAAAGCTTAGTAAAATTGGCACACACCACTCAACGAATAAATAAGAAGGCTATAGAGAGTTATAATTTTTTAGTCTTACAGAAGTTTAAAGATTGCCTGTGGCAGATAGCATAATTTTTGTTCTTGAGCTGTACTATTCAAAGTTGTAGGCATTACTAACACCACAAATTTAAACACATATTCAACGTTCTCGCAAGTTTACTAATTCACTTAATTACTTTTCAACGAATATTGCAGTTTACAAATTGTATCTGGTGAGTTTGCAAGACCTATCCACTTAAAATGAATTTCCAGGATGACACCACTTCCGAGTTATTTCCAAAAATATGGGACGAAAAACATGGACGTTCCAGCTACTTTGGCTCTTCAAAGTATACAAGAGCGCTGTGTCACAGAAGTAAGTTGAACAACAGTGCATTTTTACGGTCCGTTTGATGGCGTATATATATCTTGAAACTGGTGTCACTCTGGAAAATCATTCCAAGTGTAAACAACGTGTAATCTCACCGGCTACAACTTGAAAATTGTAATAGGAGCCGTAAGGTAATGAAGAAGTTAATAATATTTATAAATAATTGAATATGTTCTCTGAATAATCCACCTCAAGGACTAGAATTATTTTATCTGCAACAGGCGGTCTTGAAAAATATCGTAAAACTTAAAAATGACCACTCCGTATATCAGTGATGCCATGGGCGTATTCAGTGATGCCATGGACTCGTGCCATGGTTACTGTCACTGGCTCCCTGATAAAGAAGGCAAGTACTTAGTGTTCTTTTTGAGTGTCATGTCAGTCTGCGTGTGCATTTATTTATGTATTTATTTATTTGCTCATTTACCGTCAGTTGAATACTGACGTCTGTCAGTATTCAACTTTCTTATGGTGTCAAGCTGCTGGCCGTTTGTACTTTCCAATACGTCTCAAGTTGTTTTTGGTGTTGTCAAGCTACTAATGATTCTACATTTACACAAATGTTTTGTTACAGATAAATACTTCACCTAGAAAAATGGTTTCTGCCTGCATCAATTTTACGCTCTCGATTTAGTGAAGGTGCTTTGACTCTGCTGTGCAAAGCCAATTGAAAAACTGGCATAATGGTTTTGCTAGCAGATTTACAATAATGTTTATTAGAGGCTAATAGCATGCTTTTGAGCTCTTGGTGACCCATACCTGCAATACAGAAGCGCCTGTATATAAATTTGCTCCTGTAATATCATATGCAAGGACTATATCAAGACTTAGAGATTGACTCCAACCAAATAAGGAAATTTACTAGCCCAACGTTTCGGAACCAATTCGGTTCCTTCTTTAGGAGGTATTCTTCGGAGGTGGCGGTGTGCCGCTTTTAAAAGGTCCGTCGTAACAAAGCAGAGGAAGCGGGAGAGAGCGTAAGGTGAGGAGACACTTGGCAGGGCACCTGTTCTAGAGAGACAAAAGAGGTGATGGGGTGGGGGGGGGGGGGGGGGGCTTCGGCGTTGCTGGTCGGCTAGGTTGTCCGATGCTGGGCGCCCTTTAGTCGCGGGAATACGTTGACGAGGGACAGGGGGACGAGTTGTTGTGGTGTTGCTGACCTAGAGCGGGGGGTCCTTTCTTCCCTTCGTCGCGTCTGCAAGGCCATGAACATACAAAGAAGGAAGGATGCCCTTCACGCGGTTTATATTACCCGCCGTGTTCTGAATGTGCCATGACTCCAGTAGTATTTTTCGCCCGTTTGTCTCTGTTTGAAGGATTTGGGTTTCTTGGAAAGAAATCTTGTGGTCGACGTCTTCGGAATGTTCGGCGACGGCGCTGCGTATTCGGTTGAATGTTCTGACGTCGTTTTCATGTTGTCTCATTCTTTCTTTTAGATTTTTGGTTTCCCCGATGTACGACGCCGGACAGTCGGCACAGCTGATTTTATAGACGACGCCTTGAGCTTTTTCTTTTGGTGGACGGTCTTTTGGTTTAGGAATGAGGATATTCAAAGTGTTCATCGGTTTATGCGCGACTTTGAGGTCTTCTTTTTTCAATATTCGGCTGAGAGCTTCGCTGGTACCTTTGACGTATGGGATGGACACTCGTTTCTGTGGTCGAGGGGGAGTCAACGATTGGAGGTCTCGTAGTTTGTTTTTTCTTTTTTGTTGTCGGGTTGTTTTTCGAATGAATTCCGTTGTATAGCCGTTCCTTTTGAGTTCGTTGAGAACCGTTCTCCTTTCTTTCTTTTGATCTGATTCCAATGTGCAATGAGTTTCGACTCTTTTCAATAAAGAATTTACGACCAATGCCTTGTGGTGTGCGGGATGGTTGGATGCGAAGTGTAGGTAGCGGCCTATGTGGGTTGGTTTTCGGTAGACTGAGAATTTTAGATTGCCGTTGGTTCGTGTAACTTGTACATCTAGGAATGGTAACGATCCGTTTTGTTCGCGCTCCGACGTGAACTGTATATCCGGGTCTATGGAATTTAAATGGCTCTGCAGGTTTTCGACTTGCGACTCCTTCACGATACAGAAGCAATCATCCATGTACCTGAGGAAAGCTTTTGGCTTCGGGGAAAAAGTACTCAGAGCTCTGTCTTCGATATTTTCCATCGTTAGGTTAGCCATGGTGACGGAAATTGAGGCCCCCATGGGAGTTCCTTTCACCTGCTTCTAGTAGCTGCCTCGCAAGGTGAAGTAGGTATTTGACAGGCATAGCTCGAGAAGGCGGCAGATCTCGTCTACACTCAAGGGGGTTCTCTCGTCGAGTGTGTCGTCGCGTTCCAGGGCATCCCTTGTTGCGGATATTGCTAACTGAATGGGTACTCTGGTGAACAAAGAGACCACATCAAAAGAGACCAGGCATTTATCATCTTTGAGGCGTACATTTGATATGAGCTTGATGAAGTTTTCGGGGTTGCGCACGTGGGATTCTGTCTTTCCGGTGAGTGGCGATATAATCTGGTGCAAGTATGTGGATAGTGATCGAAGTGGGGAGCATGAAAAGTCTACGATTGGCCGTAAGGGTTTATGTAGTTTTGGCAAGCCGTAAAAGGCTGGTGCGGACCCGTTCCTGCGCATTAATATTAGATAAAGATTTTGAGAATTTGGGTGGTTTCGGAAAATTTCGACCAGCGTCTTATTGAGTACTGATTGGGTCCTTGTGGTGGGGTCCTTTTTTAATTTTTCGTAGTCTTGGCTGTTAAGGAGGGTGGACGCCTTTTCCTCGTAGTCCTGCATGTTTAACACGACGGTTGAGTTGCCCTTGTCCGCTGGTAAAATTACAATGTCCCTATCTTCCCCCAGTAATCGCAGCGCTCTTATTTCGTCAGATGACAAGTTTCTTTCTCTTCGGCGGTTGTTATTGCACCTTATTATGCCTATTGCTTTTAATCTGAGCGGTTCCCGCAATTTAGGGTCCAGCTGCTGGATGCCGCTCTCGAGGGCGGCGACAATCTTGGGCAGGGGAATTTATCTGTGGTGACGTTGAATTTATGACCTTTTGCCAGGACTGAAGTCTCTTCTATTGTGAGCTTTCTCGGTGATAAATTCGTTACTGTGTGCCTGTCCAACACTCCTGGTTTTTCGGTTTGCTTGATTAAAGAAGAGAGTTTTTTTCTTCTGTGTTTCGCGGTGTTTCTTTTCTTCTGAGGACGCAATGGCCTTTGCAAACGAATCAATTGATGAAAAAAGTTGGGGTACATTGTGTTCGAGCTGTCTTCTGGCGAAGAACGCGTCGACTTCTTTCTTACTAATCACTGTGTGGCACTCGTGTATCCGCGCTGTCACCAGTCTTTGCTGAGCCTTGTTGATGATGTCCCGGCCTTCCGCTGTGTTGATAGGATGGCGTAGCTGGAGACTTCGTGGAACGATGTTTTGGTCTTTACATTTCCGGGTGAAGTCTAAGTGGGTCTTGAAGGTGGAGATGCCTTTCAGGGCTTTGATATAGTTCTTTGCAAGTTGCACTGCCTCTTGTCCGAAGTCTGCACGTATAGACTTGAAGCTAAACATTTCGACATAATTACCTGTCTGGTTGGGAAAATTGATTAAGACTTAGAGATTGACTCCAACCAAATAAGGAAATATACTAGCCCGACGTTTCGGAACCAATTCGGCTCCTTCTTCAGGGGGTATTCTTCGGAGGCGGCGCCGCTTTTAAAAGGTCCGTCGTAACAAAGGAGAGGAAGGGGGAGAGAGCGTAAGGTGCGGAGACACTTGGCAGGGCACCTCTTCTAGAGAGACAAAAGAGGTGGTGGGGTGGGGGGGGGGGGGGCTTCGGCGTCACTGGTCGGCTGGGTTGACCGATGCTGGGCGCCCTTTAGTCGCGGGAATGCGTTGACGAGGGACAGGGGGACGAGTTGTTGTGCTATTGCTGAACTAGAGCGGGGGGTCCTTTCTTCCCTTCGTCGCGTCTGCAAGGCCATGAACATACAAAGAAGGAAGGATGCCCTTCACCCGGTTTATATTACCCGCCGTGTTCTGAATGTGCCATGACTCCAGTAGTAGCCTTTTTCGCCAGTTTGTAAAGAAATCTTGGAAAGAAATCTTGTGGTCGGCGTCTTCGGAATGTTCGGTGACGGCGCTGCGTATTCGGTTGAATGTTCTGACGTCGTTTTCATGTTGTCTGATTCTTTCGTTTAGATTTTTGGTTTCCCCGATGTACGACGCTGGACAGTCGGCACAGCTGATTTTATAGACGACGCCTCGAGCTTTTTTTTTTTTTTTTGGTGGACGGTCTTTTGGTTTAGGAATGAGGATATTCAAAGTGTTCATCGGTTCTGGTGACTTTCTTTCTCTCTCTCTCTCTCTCTCTGTCATTCTGTCTCTCTATCTCTCTCTTTTTATTTCTTTGTCTCTTCCTTTGATTCTCTGATCTTCGTGGCGATTTGTTTCTTTCTCTCTCTCTCTATCTTTCTCTCTCTAACCTTTCTCTCTCGCTTTATTTCTTTCTCTCTCTATATCTCTTTCTTCCTTTGTCTATTTCTCTCTTTATTTCTCCGATCTTCGTGATTTTCTTTCTTTCTCTCCCTCTTTCTTTCTTTCCCTCTCTCTTGCTCTCTATCGCTCTCAGTGGGCTTGTCAGCAGCAGAGAAGGCAGCATGCTCAGTAATCCGCTTTGCCTTGCGATACAGGTCTTGGCACTTCTTCTGGGTGAATGTCCTGCGGTGTGCACCGTCTTCCCGGGGATGGCTCGGAACGATGACGTCACCTCGTCTGGCTGGCCTAACGAGGGCTGGTTATCATCGCCTGTGGACGATCGCTGCTGGATCGAGGAAACAACGCCCCCTTTCATCATAGCGTCCACGTGCAATCATCGCCGAGTGACGTCGGTTCCCGTGATCACTTCGGAGCCTTTAAATCTACGGGCAAGCTCATTTCACAGCAGTGGGCTTGTCAGCAGCAGAGAAGGCAGCATGCTCAGTAATCCGCTTTGCCTTGCGATACAGGTTAGTAGGTACTTTCCTGCTCCGTGTTATCGTAATGATAACCGTTTCCTGCTGCTGCTGCCTTGCCCAATGTGTCTTAAACTTCTTTTTGCTTGTGTCGCACCTATACCTGTTGATCTGTTGGTTTGCCGTGACGTTGAAGCTAATCCTGGTCCTCTTACGGAAAAGGAAATGCTATCTGAGCTACTCGCTGGCCAAAAAAAAACAATGAAAGCAGCTATTGAAGACGTGCAGGCCAATCAGAAAGATTTAGTAGAAACATTTGGCACGCTGGCAGAACGAGTGGAAGCGATTGAGCGTCACATGAATAAATTTTCTTCATTGCCTAAACAAGTGAAAAAAATTGAGGATTCTATGACTCAAATGCAACAAAAATTAGCATCCCTTGAAGACAAACTTGATGACTTTGAAAATCGGAGCCGTAGAAATAACTTAATCATTTACGGCCTAAAAGAACCTCCTAGGGAAACGCCTCAGATGCTCCAAGATAACATCAATGAAATCCTCGAAAATAAATTAGGTATAAGGGCAATTACTGTAGAAAGATGCCACAGGCTTGGCCGCATAGTTGAAAACAAAGACAGACCAGTTATTCTAAAGTTTATTGATTATCGTGAGAAGATGTCTGTTTTGAAGCTTACGCACAAGTTAAAGGGCTCTGTATTGTCCTTTTCTGAGGATTTTTCATACAAGGTTCGTGAGGCACGCAGAAATCTGTGGAAAAGTTCCGAAAACGAGAGAGAGAACGGTGCTAAAGTAAAGCTTCTCTATAATCGACTGAGTGTGGATGGGAACTTGTTCAGTTGGAATGAAGCGAAAAATGCACGTGTTAAGGTAAAGAAGAATGCAAAATGGCGGAACAAGTGCAGCATTCAGTCGCTGAAAATACTAAATATAAACTGTAGAAGTGTTATTAACAAAACCGCAGAATTAGAAGGAACCCTCCTGGCCTATAGTCCCCTTATTGCTATCCTAACCGAAACATGGTTGCACGATAACATATTTGATAGTGAATTTGTTCCACGGGGCTACCGTGTGTATCGGAATGACCGTGGAAGTAGAGGTGGTGGGGTGGCGATCCTGTTTACACAGTCATTGCAAATTACAAAAATGCATGACATACGTAATTTCGAAGGCATATTTTGCAAAGCATATTACGGAAAGACCAGGTATGTCATTGGAGCTATTTATCGCCCACCCAATTCCTCCGAGGATGTTCTGGATGAATTACACAACTACCTTGTCGCGCATGTGAAGCCTGAGGATCGGATAATTCTAGCTGGAGATTTTAATTTACCACATGTTAATTGGCCATCTTTCTCTTTGCAACAACCTAACTATAAAATTGGTGAAAAAATGATTGATATAGCGTTTTCGTTTGACTGAATGCAAATCGTTGATGAATTCACTCGAATACAGGCAAACTCTTGTTCAATTCTAGATCTGTTTTTCATTAGTGGCTCAATCGCTGCTCAAGCTAGCTGCTCTGTTCTCCCTGGAATATCTGATCATCAGGCAGTGATACTTCCGCTTTCTAATGTTGTTTTAAAGAAAAATTGCAAAAGGGTCTCGTTCCCAAACTTTTCACGAGCAGATGACACTTCGATATTGGACTTACTGTCGTTTGAATTTGATTCTTTTTCGAGCTGCACTACTGATATTCATTATTTGTGGAAGCGTTTCAAGGACATTATAAATGAGTGTATTGATAGATTTGTTCCACGCATTGTAAAAAAATCGAAAGGGAAGAACCCCTGGATTTCTCGGGAAACATTGCAGTTGCGAAGACGGCTCAAACGTTTAAAAAATCAAAGATGGTACTCTAAAGACGTAAGTATCCTCCAGCAAAGAATTTCTGAACTTGCTTCTCAAGTGAAAGCAAATGTATTGTCTGACAGGGAACGCTATTACGGCCAACAACTTCCGAGTCTCATGTCTTCGTCTCCCGAGAGGTTCTGGAGTTTAATTTCGCGTAGTACTGTGACCACTGACGTTTTTGAAATTGACGGCGTAGAAACTAGCGATTCCTCTGTCATTTCTAATGCTTTCAATGAACATTTTAAATCTGTTTTTATAAGGGATAACGGAGTCCTGGAAACATTTGATGTGTCAAGCCCACCCCTATCGGATGTTGTCACAAGTGAAGAGGGAGTTTTGAATTTGCTTTTGAAACTTGATTTAAAAAATCTTCAGTTCCTGATGGAGTACCGAATGAGTTCTTAAAACGCTATGCACAATGAGTTTCAAAGTACCAAACAATTCTTGTTTCTATATGTAAGAAAGATGGTCAAGTTCCGGATGACTGGGTAACTGCTAAAGTCAAGCCCCTACATAAGAGTGGAGATGTCCATTCTATTACGAACTATCGACCAATCTCATTAATCTCAACTTCCTGCAAACTACTTGAGCATATAATACATGAGCATATTTCAGAATTTCTAGATAAGCACAATATTTTGTCAGGTTGACAACATGGATTCAGGAAAGGATTTTCTACTTCTACCCAGCTGGTAACTACAGTTCATGATTTCGCACTATCTATAAATTCCGGAAAACAGGTAGATGCAATTTTTATGGATTTTGCTAAAGCTTTCGATACGCTCTCTCACAATAAATTACTCTTCAAATTGGATTTAATTCTTAAAAATACTCAGCTTCTAAATTGGATTTCCGGTTATCTTTCCAATCGAAAACAGTACGTTTTTTTTTCAATTATCATTGTTCTCGTACAGTACCGGTTGACTCGGGTGTCTCCCAAAGCTCCGCCTCGGGCCCCTCCTCTTTGTTATTTATAAATGATATATCCCATGACATACCTCTAAAAGTCAAATTATATGCGGATGACTGCATCCTATACTCGGGAGTATAAAACCATACAGACCAAATTCATTTAAACTAGGCATTTCAAAAGGTTATTCGTTGGTGCAATAAATGGCAGATGTCAGTTAATATTAAAAAGACCGTTTTCATGAAAAATTCTCGCAAACGTAACCGTCTTCATTTTTCGTATTCAGCCAATAATGTTTTTTTTTGCAGGAGGTACAACACTATAAGTACATTGGTCTTTGGATTTCGAATGACCTTAACTGGGCGAGACATATTAACACTGTAATAAGCTCGTGCAATTACAAACTATTTTATCTTAGACGAGCTCTCAAGCTCTCCACTCCCGCCGTTCGCCTTATTGCATTTAAGGCCATTGTTCAACCTACTTTAGATTATGCATCCATAAATTGGTACCCTCACACTAGAAAAAATATCAGCGAAATGGAAAAAATTCAAAAGAGAGCTGTTAGATTTATTTATAACAGTTTCGGCCGTTCTTCAATAACATGTTTATTAGCAAAAGCCAACCTCCCAACACCTACACAAAGAAATAAAGTATTGAGATTGAAATTTTTCTTTCAGTTAGTTAAAGGTTATTTTAAGTTAGACTTATCACATATACTTCATTTCTCCACAGGATATGCCACAAGGCAGAGGCACGCCTTTACAATAACCCCATTCTCCACCCGTAATAACACATTCAAGTATTCGTTTTTCCCTTGGACAATTACAGAATGGAGTAATCTTAGTAACGAAGTTGTTTCACAGTCATCCTTGAACCTTTTTGCTGCACTGCTCCAGTAGTGAGTGTCTGAATTCTATTGCATGTGCTCCTGCTGTTTATTTCAATCACTGTAGCGATTCTCCACTCGTGATCAGCTTGAATGTAGCACTGATTTCATTATATGCCTTTATGCCTGTTTATTGCAAACCATTGTCTTGTCTGAAAGCATGTACTCGCCTTACTTGTTTTATATTTATTTGTTTTGCCGATTTGTACATTTAGCAAATGTATACCCACCCTGCTAAAACCCTATGTTAGGGTTGCAGTATTCATAAATAAATAAAATAAAATATATCAGTCTTCCACTCCAACCTCCGTCATATCCAATAAGTGGCCGCCGCGGTCGATTAGTGGCGGCGGTTTTGCGCTGCTGAACACGAGGTCGCGGTATCAAATTCCGGCTTCAGTGGCTGAATTTCGATAGAAGCGAAATGCAGAACGCGCGTGTCCCGTGCACTCGGAGCAACTTAAAGATCCCCTGGTGGACAAAATCGATCCGAAGTCCCGCACTACAGCATGCATCACAATCGGATGATGGTTTTGGTGCGTAAAACCCCAGAATCCAATAACCCTCGCATTGCAACGGCAGCCCCCATTGAGTTTCGCTACCCTTCGCGGAAGCAACAACATAGCCATACCAGCCATACATCATAGGATGCACAAGGCGACACCTATCGCTTTGAAATTTTGATAAGTTTGCAGCGCAGATTTGTATCAACAATCATTTTTTAGCATAAACCATAATCGCAACCTATGCCACGTCACACCGGCTCGTTAACTTTCCCCGTGTCTTCACCAAATCAGATCAAGCCATAGGCGTGGTAAACACCATCACGAAACCGCGGGTAAGAGAGAAATGAAGAATTTCACTTTAAAAGCTATTGCATTCAAAATTAAGTATTCACATGAAATAAACAAAGCATGTGGCATAAAGCAAAACCTAGATGATAGAAACGATACCGAGCGGGTCCCCCGCCGCGCCCTATAGTTACACTGCCACCATCCGTACGTCGGCCTGTCGCGTACTGCAATCTGCACTGTCATTGCTTGAAGCACCTGCTGCGTCACAGCGCTAGAAGGTTTTACAGCGTAAGTTGTTATGGGCTCATTCCAAAAGCCGTTTCGGGTCGCGATGATGCCGCCGCCGGCGGCTCCCGCCGCGTAATCGCTATCGCCGGAAACGCGAAAAAAGTACCCGATTCGCGCCGGGATTGAACCCGGGCCCGCTGCGTGGGCGCCGATAACTCTAAGACTGAGCCACGCAAGCGCTTACTGTCATACGCGAAAAATACCCTCAATGCAAGCATGCAGAGGGAGACGACTCTAGCCTCAACCAGTATGGTGGCGCCATCTTAGTAAGATGCCTGCAATAGCAGTGTCCGCAGGCGCAGACGACGATATGCGATTCAGACAAGGCGCGTAATCAACGTGCTCCCGAGTGACCGAGCCTGCGCCAGTTTAGTGGCGCCATCTAGTTAAGGTGCCTGCAACACGGCGCGCCCTACATGTAAGTTGCAGTTGTAAGGCTTGATCAGGCTCAGCAGACTACTGTCCAGAGAGCATTACAAGCCTCAGCTCGCCGTTGACGCCAGGCGGAGAGTTCAGATCGTTCACGTAAAACGAGGCGAACTGACTGCCGCGAAGACCCAAAGACTGCGGTACGTGGGGCTCAAATTGGAGCCGCTCCACCAGCTTACGCTGTGACGGCGCTGCGTGTGCTGCGCAGGCCTGTGACTTCCCCCCCGCCCCCTTGCCAAAAACATACGTAGTTCCTGTGCGCATTAGTAGTGCCCTTTTCCTTCCCCTTAACCACCATGATTAGCAATATCTAGGTTTATTGTTATTGGGAGTCCCTTCAGTGCCATGCATAAAAGAAAATTGCAGATCTTTGCTAGCAAACATACATACATACAGATGCACTATTGACAGCGAGTTTGCAGCGGTAGTTTCGCTTATGCAAACTGCGGTTTTTACCACACAAATTAATCCAAACGCCGGTCGATTTATCCCAGCGCGATTGACTTTATTTCAAGCAGGTATGTCCTTCAAGAACCTTCGAATTCCTAGGCAACTAAAATTTTGTGAAAATGTTTGGAATTCAGTCGAGAACACTGAAGTGAGCATAATTCCTAGTGATCATAAGTATTTCCACCCTGTCTGCTATATATTAAAAAAAATAAGTTTAATGAAACTGATTCATAGAGATGACAATGATTAAATGAAGACCACCACTGTCGTACGAAACAAAGTGATTGGCGATCACTAGTGACTCCACCCAACCATCTCTTATTTATAAGAACTGAATTAACATTCATAATTAACATTAATTACCGCCCGCTTTCGGCAGGAGTTTCTCAAGCGGCACTTTGGCTTCGACTGCGACGAAACATCCACGTTTAACTCGCGAAGGGGAACACAAGTGCCAGTAGCGGGCGGATGCTGCTAACCACGACGCCGAGATAACTCGAGATATCGAACGCATGCGACAACGGCGAGCCAAGGAGACAGCGTTGCGGGCAGAGCAGACGCGCGTGCTTGGGTACGACGCAGAGAACGACGTCACTAATGGCGCTGCCAATGGCGGCGCGCTTGGGTGCGACGTAGAGAAACACGTAACTGACGGCGCAGCCAATGGAGATGTTTAGCGAAACATGGGAAGAGCGGTTTTTCGTTTTGCCTAGTCATATACAGTTTCGCTGTAAAAACGGGATGTACGTTGGAGCGTATTTTCACCAGTTGAACAAACCATTTTGCGCTGCCGAGTTGAGAATTGAAAAGCGTGGAAAGATCTCCGTTCAAACGCAATGGGAGTTGCCCACTCTGAGATGGTAGTACCGAAGCACGGCTGGGCACATTGAGCGCGGGGGCTAGAGACATTTGTAGACATTGCAGAGACATGCCAAGGCACAAGTTCAATGCTCTAATGTCATCTAAACCAGTAGTAAAGTTCCGATTTCTACTACATAAAAAAAGCAGTGCACAGAGGTCCTTGAAGGTGACGGTCGCTTGGAAACAGCCGGACACTTTAATTGGGCGTTTCAAAAATATATCAGTGTACTTCGTGTCACAGGAAGAGGAACGGTAGAAAAATTCTGCCTGGCAACTTGTTCTGGCAACAAACGAAATGACGAACTGGAATCCACAAGAAGTGTGAGCACACCATGTACATGGATGTGAATTCCGGCACCCACAGAGCGCTGCACAAGAACATGGTCGCTACCATGTAGGGTTCATTTTATTTTAATAGCAATTCTATGGGCACTCCACGCGCATTTCTGCCATCGTCGTCGCCGTCGCCATAAAGTTGCGTATAAAGTCCAATGGCGATAAAATCGTTGCCGCATGGCGTATGCTGTATGCGCGAGTGAAAGAGCGCGAGGAACGCGCGCCTTCACGGAGAACGAACGCACGGCAGAGAGCAAACTCGGCATCTTCCGCGGTACGAGAGGCCGTGGGGGGATGGGAGGGAGGGAGGGAGGGGAGCCGACGTATGCGTATCTTGCGACCGGGCGCAAAGGTAACTGGAGAAAATCTCCCACGCGAAAGGAGGAAAGCAGGAAGGCGACACGGGAGGGGGGGGTGCGTATTCTACTCGGCCAGTAACTGCGCGTACTTGTACTTTGCGCGGCTGCGGGCTGTCGCACCCACCGTGTCTTGAAAGCGATCTACACGCGGCTCTTACCTGCGTAGGTGCTGTGCTTTCGCCGCTAAGTTTCCGTTGAAGCGATTGACCGCACGAACCTTCTCTCGCTGCTGCTGCCGCGCTTGCTCACGCCACGGTTTTGACAGTGGTTGTCTGTGGCCATCGAGTGTGATCTATTCATGTTTGCTTGAACGCGCTGACACCATGCTTGTTAATTCAGTTAGTAAGCGAACTTGTCGAAACCCTTGTAAAAAATTCGTTGAGAAAGCATTGAAATACCATTGGTGAATGTTGACTATCCTAGTGAAAACTCATCGTGATTTTGTTGACGAATAGTGCAAATAACTTCATGTATCTCAATTTTACGGATACTTCAGCAATTCGGTGTATGTACATACTTTACAAACAAACAGCTTAAACAAAGATGAGAACGATGAAATAAGGTAGGAACACACACAAGCACTGACTTAACTAGAAGTTTATTCGTGAAGAGAAACATATTAAGCAAATTTATACTATCAATTGATATCTTATGTGAATGTGAATTATATCTTACGTGAACGTGTTACATTGTTTACAAGGATGTTACAAAAGTCCTACTCGCATATTAGTGGTATATTTCAGAGCAACGTTAATGCATATGCTTTGTGCGCTTTAAATACACTATTAGATGCAAATCAGGGAATTTTGATATGGTTGTTTACAGCTGAATTAGGGGTTTTAAACTTGATAGTAGAACAATCTTTATTTAGAAATTGACAGCACTAACCCAAAATTCGCTAGGAACAGTCACTTTGTTTTAACGTTTTCTTTTACATGCAAAGAACGTCATCAAATATGGTGCAGTGTTTGCCGAGAAAAACGATTTCTCCTTTCCCATGTATTTAAATCGGAGCCCCCGAGCTGAAGTTTCTTCTTAATTTTTCATGATTTAGTGCAATAAGAGAGCAGTGAGTTCACGTTAAGCGCGACTCTGCGTGCACCACTGCTGCTTGTATTTGTAATATATACAGAACACGCAGCGAGACCTGTTTGCTTGCGGCGTTGTTGTGCGCCATTGTTCGTAGCCTCCAAGGAGGTTAGCATTGTCATAGTTCACATGGCATACCGTATCGTGGCAGAAGCGCTAAACTTTACTTGAATAATGGGGCTGTATGTGCCCAAACCGCAATCGGATATGAGACACACTGCAGTGGCTGACTATAATTTTGATACCTGGTTTATTTTGATCACTGGGCTTCTTTAACGAGCAGCGAAATCAGTACGCAAGCGTTTTCGCATTTCGGCCCCTCTGAAATATGGCTGCCGCGGTCGCCATCGAACCCGCGACTTCGAACAATGCCATAGCCGCAAAGGTACCAAGGCGAGCACCGAAGGGTTCATTTGACGTGCGACCACTTCCGTTGTGTCGTCTAGATACGGTACTTTAATGCGGCTTTGCGTCGGCACGCGTTGCGACAGTTTTCCGTTTGAACGATGTCTATTTCTCAAAAATAGCAGAAACGTACTGTACCACACCCCTAGCTTAAATTTATCCAGTTTGACGGCAACCACCGTCATGTGTAGTAATAGCAGTTGCTCGCCTTCTTACGTCACGTTTTCCCCATCCCGCCCTTCTCCCATGTAGGGGAGCTACGAATGAAAAGTGGCAAGTCTGTTATTCTCTCGTTTCGGGACAGCGCCGCTACTACCAACACCGCCTTGAACAAGTTAAGGCTGGAGCACTGCGGCCATGACATAGCGAGGTGCCGGCGAACGGTCGCTGGAGATTTGGCGCCGTGCTAGATGAACTACATGGATTTATGGTCTCCAGTAACTTTGCCGCAGGAAGCATATTCACACTATTTGTATTTCTTGATATCAACAAACGGAGGGTGAAACCTTAATCTAAAAATACGCAAAGGACGTGGCAGAAGTGTTAAACTTTACTTGAGTAATGGGGCTGTATGTGGCCATAACCACTATTGCATTATGAGACACTCTGCAGTGGCTGAGTCGGGTTTAATGGGGCGCAACAATTTTATAGTTTATGTTTTTTGGTAATAACTGCTTTTAATTTTTCTACTTTCTCTTAAATTTACCGGCGGCATCCAGTTTTTGTTCATTCGGGAAGAACTGTTTTGTTGCAGTACATTCGCACTCCACCACAGCACATGTTTGAGAATACGAGACGTTTCACTTGTATGGCTGTCGTCACAGGCGTCAAAATATGTTGAATCGTTGCTGGTTAGCAGCTACAAGGTGAGAAACGTCACCACATGAACTGATTGCGCAGATTTAGAAAGTGATCTTAGCTCTTCAACAACACGTAGATATAGTTACAGCACTGACTGCAAACGTCTTTGCTTATAGCAGCCCAGCTCGGTCGAGTGCTTTGATGAGATCAGAGCCTTTCAGCAATTGAGACGGTTATTTTTTTGTTCACTGTCAGTGCCTACCTGCAATTTTCACATTCGAGCTTCTTCAAAGTAGCATAGACGGCGTATCCCACCAAGTAGGGCAAGACCGGTATGATGTCCTTAAACTTCGAGTTCGCCTCCTGAGTCACCACTACGCTGCAGCAAGTAGTTTCCTTGCATGTTTGATGTAAGACGCTTGCTTTCTTGATATCGTTACCATGTAAGACGTCTCCTCAATCACCTCCTCAGCTGTGAAGTGATTCTCGCAAACCTACAGGAATGTCACTTGCATGTAAGTAACAGATTTTTGCTCGACACACGAAAATATTCGTTCACTAGAGGTCATTCTTAGGTACCGAGTAAATCCTCTGCGGACAAAATATTTATTAAAAAGCGCGCAGGCCAACACTGATTAAAATGGTTTTGATATTACTCACCCTGGAGTGCTGAAACGAAGGGTACCGAATAAATCCTCTGTGGACAAAATATTTATTAAAAAGCGCGCAGGCCAACCCAGATTAAAATGGTTTTGATATTACTCACCCTGGAGTGCTGAGACGAAGTGAAATATCCTGGTGGTATGCAGAAAGTATCCACTTTTCGCGATAAAAAAACCTGAAGACGTGCATCTTGCATCATGTGTCGTAATTTACCCGATAGTTGGGAAAATAACAATTGTTACACATGACGATGGAAATGTCACACCATTATAAAAGTACGGACACACATAAAATCTTAATGGGAAGCGGGCAGTGATGCGATTTCAGAGAGCACAAGAAATCGCAGATAACGTGATCCAAAAGCGACTTGACTTAACTAACGCGGGAAGCGACTGCAGTCACGTTCCACCACGCACATCATTCAACAAAAGCTACTGTGCGCATTGTTTGGCGAGCGGCGACAATAAAGCCACGATCGCGATCGCACCGAAACACATTGCTTCCGTGCCGGAGAATCCGTGGACAAGCGTGTCGGTCAGGCAGAGACGCGCTCCTTCGATCGCCTCCAGCTGACGGCGTAGAGTCCTATAGACGTTTTCACGAGGGCGCTCCCGACGGTCTGGCGTGGAGAGTATGTGTCAGTGTTGCCTGTTCGGTCTGGACTGTGAGCTTGCCTTGCGCTTGCATTGCGGAGTGGTAGCTTTCCTTCGATGTTTCCGTTTATTTTTGTCACGAATGACTTACGCTCGTAAATAATGGCATATATACTCATCAAAAGGCTACAGGCCAGCACTGTGCAGTTTATGGGTGCGCAAACAACCAGCGGAAAATAACGATTTTGGGGACTAAGTGTGTCCACAACACAGCACTCCGCGAGACCACTGCCGCGATGTGGTATGTTCACGCTTCGCCGGTTTCCTGCATCACCTGAGGACTTGGCATTTCAGTCTAATGTGAACCAATGCACACATAAGCAAAATAACGAATTTTGGTAAACTCTTTTCGGCACATTTCCCAACAGGTTGCGAGAATTGTCAGCTCTTCGATGCAATATTTTCTCGTATGTAGTGGCAGAGGCTACATTTGTTATTCTTTCAAACTCGACTTCATTCCAGTGCCTAATACGGGGGTCACACGGCGCACGTTTGATCGTGATCAAGCCTGATATGGGTCGAATTTCTTGGTCGCGATTGGCTTCTTTGCTCAATCTGCGGAAGGGAGCCAATCGCGGTCGAACATTCCCATCTAGATCGGCGTCGATCGCTATCAAAAGTGGCCGTGTGACACCGGTATAAGGCAAACTGGAGCACTCTGCGAGAGAACTAGTTGGTAAATACACTTCACAACGATCTGGAAAAATCGTGTCCTATAAAAGATGTATGCAGAACCTGTGTCCACCAGAACATTGTCTCTGCGTTCACACGCACCCTGCGCGGCCCTGCCTATAAAGGTAATTAACTTCAACAGTGTGGTGCTGCATCGAGCTCACCCATCTTTGAGCATTGTTTATGTGCTTGGGCAGCAAAAGAATGCAAAAACGAACGTGTCAACCTCATCAGTGCGGCCTAGCGCCAGTGCTAGAGTTCGGGAACCGTAATGCGCTAACTGTGCGTGGCGTAGAAACGCGCTAAATGAGCCCGCGCGAGTAAGAACGTAAAAAAAAACGGTATTCGCATGGGTACGCGGACAATAGCATCATGCTTGCAAGAATAACAGTAACGAAAAAAATAAATTATTCGCACAATCGATCAAGTGAAATACTTACGCGCGTGCAGAGACTGCTTCGCTGACCACTAAGCGCTTTTCACTCACGGTCAGTAGTGGTTTACAGTCATATGCATATGCATTTATTCGACAATTGTTAAGACTCGACATTACTTTATTATGAACATAGCACAGTGAGATGTTGTAAGGGAAACAAGAGAAAGAGCAGAGATGGCCCTAACGCTGCAATATTATTGGCTTATTTCGCTTCAGAGATAGCGCACACGAACAATTCTTGCCGTACGCGATATCTTCAATACAAACTTCGCGCACGATCTACGTTAAGGTTCACCGTGAGCGAAGCTTTTTCCAAATTCATACATTCGAAAGAAAAGCCATTCCAGGTAAACAAACGTAAAAAATAGGTACACAAGTATATCTTTATAACAAGACCTGTTATAATCCCTATTGGGATTGACAGTATGTATAAATAAATAAATACTAAAAATAAAAATCTAGCACCTGGGCTGCATGAGTCGCGCTGGCATCTTGTGATCAATGCCGCGCGTCGGTGGGCTGCAGGTACCGCGCTGCTCGATCGCCACGCTTTATGCTTTGACATTTGGTTATAAGCACCCTGCATCGCACTAGATCCAATAAATTTTGCATGATTGAGCTGCTCAGTTGCGTCGGAAGCGTATGGAGTAACCACCGCATATCTACCAACCACTGACACGCGTCGTCGGGCCGCCGGTGCCTGGTTCTAAGCATTGCCCGACAGCTACGTACGCGCCTGTTTTCGCTAAATGAGGCAACCCTCAATCGCGAAACGTAATGGTGATCAGATTCAATCGACTATACGGTCACATGTGCCCAGCAATAACAATGAAATATACCGCTGATAAGCACGCCAGGTCTCGACGAAGATGACGCGGCTGCCGCCGCTACCGACGAAGAAACACCACATCCACTGGCTGGGCTTGCTGTTGCCATGGCACACTACACTGAGCGCTCACGCGAGCACGTAAAACATGCAACAAGTCCAGCGGCACAAGACAAGCGAAACGGAAGAAAACAATCGAAATAATGCGCGGCGAAGATCACACAACCGAAGTGCGGCCGGCCTGCTCTCGCAAGGCGCACAGTCTAAAATGGCGGCGACGCTAGACGTCGCTCGTGTCGGCCAATGGCGCTGCTCAAACGTCGGTTTGTGAAAAGGTCTATAGAGTCAGTCGTAGAGTCCGTGCTGCTGCTTCAACTCGTTCTACGTGGTGTTCTTTCTACCCAGTCTCCGCCTCCTCTCCCTACCTCCTCTACCATTCTATCTGCCTCCTCTCTGGACTGTTGCACGTTAGTACAGAGGTTATCGTTGCGGTTTCTGCAATGCCTGTGTGGGTGTTCACGGATAATTACAGCTGTCGGGAGGGTATTATTGTGACGCACTAGAAACTCTGAATGGCATTGGGACGGCCTTCGATGGAATGGTCCACAGTTTCTCGGATCGCCTTTCCTCTCTCTCTGGCTCCTGTCATGTATATACACGCTCGGAATCACCCCTAACGTGGCGTAAATGACAGCGATAGCAGCAGTAACAGCAGAAAAGTCGAAGGAAGTTCGATTTATAAGTATTGCTCAGGGGGCGTCATTGCCACCTTGGTGAAGCGTAAAGTCTCCTTTTGGTACCGTCACTTAAGTCATCCGCCAATGGCTTAAGCTGACGTTTCTTGCTCTCTCTATATATTTATATGCTAAGCAAAAACGTTACAGAGATAATTTGTTTCTTTTACCACTCATTATTTAAACAATCTCGGATTTTATGAACCAAGATGCCTCTTTGATCTTTAACTCTTTATTCTCTCTTTAACATCCTATTATCAGTCAGTATAGCATCTCAGCATTGCGCTATTCTAGATTACCTGGCAACAGTTTTTATGCGTTATGTTTGTAGATGTTGATTCTACACTTACTTGTAGGGGGCGTACGGGGGTTGTGGTGTCACATTCCTGGCCTGTTTCTTGCAGTGGGTACGCGAACTATTCGAGCATAATCGTCCTTATTATATTGGTTAACAAGAATCAGAAAACGTATTAAATCTCCTTGCATTGAGTAATTGCATTTCTAATACTGTTTGTGGGGGCCTCCTTTATTAGACATTGCCATAAAAATTATTGCTCAGACGTTCCCTACCTTCTGTTTTAATCGAGACAGTTTTCTTGCGAAATTCTTTGAACATTGTTATATTTATTTATGGTTATATTGTCTCAAAATGTTTTATTACTTTGTATCTTTGTAGACTGGGATAATTACTCACGATGATCTTTCCAATCTCAATCAATTTCGAGCCAATCCCTCATAGAGGGTATGAGTCATTTAAAAGAAAAGCAACCAGCCAACAGTGCTGCGTATGTCGGTGAAGGACGCCCTTTTTGGCACACCACTCAGGTAAGCCAATTTTTTTGTCATGATTCGTCTACGTAAATATCAGCAGCATAGAAAGGCAAACAACACTTTAAGGGGAAAGTTGTTGTAAGCAACTTTTTCACTGACTCTCTCGCGTTCTTATGGTCCGATTTTGAGCTTGCAGACCTTTTGCTTCCTTGTGCAGCCTTCGGCTGTAGAAACACAGGTCAGAACATTATAGAAAATGCTTAAAGCACTGAAGCCGAAACTCTCTTTGCGTAACCCTCTTCTCGGGGTTTCAGACAGTAGGTTTCTTAGCAGTTTGAGTCCACCTATTTCTCTGTGTATTAGAATAACATCTTAGCAGTTTGAGTCCGCCTATTTCTCTGTTTATTAGAATAACCTCAAGGCGCCGATGACGTCACAGACGGGTGGGTTGCATAATCATGTTAGGAGTAAAAGAAAGGAAAGGTCAAGCGCATCTAATTGGAACAGTGGCCTGCGATGGCATTCTTTTATCGCAGCACGAGAGGTGAGAAGATGTTTCCAATTTTTGATGGTCCAATCGGCAAGAACCAATGCAAGAAAATATCAGTGCGGCAAAAAGGAAGGGCCACTTCGTTGGGGTGGTCCACGCATGGGGAAAAATACGATGGTTCTGAAATTATTTCAAGCTGAAGGGTTTGGTTGTTGTAGAAAATCCTTTGAGAAAGAGAATGGCTAGAAAATTTTTCTTCTTATTTCCTAATGGGAAAGGCCAATACAGGATTTCATTAAACTGACACTTGAAATTTGAGCGTAATCCACTGAATACATTGAGTCGATAAGTTTTGGACAGATTCTAAAACGATAATGTGTCTTGGGGAAGGTATCCCATATTGCTTCAGCATAATATAGCTTTGGGCGAACTAGTGTTTCTTATAGCAGCAGCTTAGGACGTGCAGGGCCACGGTGAAAGTTTTGGACGAAGGTAGCACAATGGCGCGATTAGCATAGTGTAGTGTAGTGTGCTAGTAGTGTAGCGAAATAGGTCACTGGTTATCTGAACTCCTAGATATGATGGGACATATGATGGGACATGATCGACTTTAGCTCCGTTTAAAAGTAGTCGAATGAACTAGGTGTGACGAGGCGGGAAATAGTCATGTGTTTATAGTTGCTTGCATAAAGCGTAATTAGTCATTAGTTATAAAAGTGAGATATATTATTCAGACCAGACTTAAAAACAGAAAAATATACTGATTACTTTGCTAAAGATGGCTCAGTCGTAAGTTAGTAACTCTATGAAGGAGTTAAGGGTGTTTGGAAGTATTTTAATATACATGAGAAACCAACCAAGGTCCGATGACGGTTCACTGAGGAACATTAGACTATAACTGCACAGAGGATACACTAGATTCACACTTAAGCGCTCCTAGTTTCCACACCACGCTGTGCTTGTCTGCTTTACTGTTGGCAACGGGGCACCATATCTACTAATTAAAGTTAAGTAACCAATTTTTCTTAATGGGCTATCTGATTTCGACAACTTCTTCACCATATAGGGACTGCGCATTGAAGGAACCAAGGGTGAATAATTGATTGCTGAACCATGTTTCAATACAATCTTGTCAATGGCATTGCACCGAAAATGATCAACAGCGATATTGTTGAACTATTGTTCAGTTCGTTCAACGTATGTTATGTAAACAGATACGTACAACGTACCATATGTAAACAGATACCGGGTGATCTGCTTTGATGGGATGGCTTAATATCACATTGATGACACTTAATGATACTTAATGACATGAACTACTTGAATGACTCAATGGCGCTCGAGAATTACTCAAAAATATTTCAATCCTCTGTTGTCAATGACACCTTTATTGTGAAATTGTCAACAGCAAACTCGGTTAGTTATTGTTGAGTGAGTCCAATGACTGTTTTAACAGCGTTGACAAGTTAACGAGTCAGCAATTCCTCTACAATATGTCAACGATGTTTTAACAATCGCTTTAATAAGGGCGTGTTTCTCCGACCATTTCACCTATTGCGTCATTAATTTTTCCTGGAGTGTGGAAGTCTCTGTGGGAAGCATTTTCTAGTTCGTCAAGGCATTTGGTCATACGTACTATTTTAGGAGTCACGTTTTCTACAGGGATTTCGCCGGACGGGCGCAATGTGTCTTAAAATTTTGAAACCCTGGTGCGGATATCAGCAATTGTTTTCTCGATGGAACGCTGACTTTCTTTGACCTCGTTGAGCCAGGCCATATCTCCATTGTGCTTTCAGTCAACCTTGCAATGGAGGACTCTTGCGAGAGAAATAGGTTTTTGTGTCCTTTGCTTGAATCCTCTCCAGGGCGGCCCTCGTTTGACTCGATGTCACGGGAATAAATAAGTATTTGGTCACGGTGAACGCGCTCGCACGCCAAATTAAATAGCAATTCTAGGCTTGCAACTGCCAAGCCAATGAAGCTCACTGCATTTTTATTGATATGAAGTAGGTATGCAACCACCTGTACGATAAAGCGGAGTGGTGTTTCAGGAAAACTCATCATTGTTGCACTTTCATGCCCACTGAGCGCAAGCGCGGGCTTCCAGTGGCTCCACTCAATTAATTGCAGTGTTCAAAGCTTTTTGAGCCAACTTTGATAGATAAAAAAGTATCTATAAACTTTGTGTTGACCGCCCGACGCCTTTTTCCAAAACAAACCGCGAAAGAGCTCTCACGGGTTTCGGTGCAATTTTGACGTGCAACGTGAGAACAGCCGGTTGGTTGCAGCCATAGAAGGGAGGGGGCTTGACACATCCGACTGCGATTTCTGGCGCCTGCGACCGAAATCCAACTTCCGGTGCTATGAAAATCACAACATGCGAAACAGGCTTAATTTACTTGCTTGCTTGCTCCTTATTTCATGGCACTTACCCACTACGGGGGATGGGCCAAGAAGCCGGCGGTTAAATGGTAAGGAAGGAGAGAAAACTTGAAATAGAAAGTAAACCCGGGTAAGAAAGCAATTTTCGACAATTAGGAAACAGACTTACTTGACACAGACTATTCCAGCTCGTGATGCTGCTTGCGGATGGGGTCTCCTTCCCCATTGAGCTCCCGCAGCCGCTTGCACCAATGGTCAGTTGGCAGCGGTATCACGGTTTGTTTCGAACCCTGTTACTCCAGCACAGCAGCCGATGCTCTAACCATTCGACCATCGAATACACAGTGACCCAAGTTGGCGGGAAAACGGATAGATAGATAGATAGATAGATAGATAGATAGATAGATAGACAGACAGACAGACAGACAGACAGACAGACAGACAGACAGACAGACAGACAGACAGACAGACAGACAGACAGACAGACAGACAGACAGACAGACAGACAGACAGACAGACAGACAGACAGACAGACAGACAGACAGACAGACAGACAGACAGACAGACAGACAGACAGACAGACAGACAGACACAGACAGACAGACAGACAGACAGACAGACAGACAGACAGACAGACAGACAGACAGACTCACTCACTCACTCACTCACTCACTCACTCACTCACTCACTCACTCACCACTCACTCACTCACTCACTCACTCACTCACTCACTCACTCACTCACTCACTCACTCACTCACTCACTCACTCACTCACTCACTCCGGAAAGTATGTGAGGTACCCACATCTAAAGGACGTTACTCACAGTCCTAAAGAATAGGAACTGCACAATTGTAGATTTATTCTTTTGAAGCGAATGGCCAGACATTGCAACATGTTAGGCTTTAAAGAGCATTACGAGAAAGAACTTAGGGAGTCATTCTTGTCGTTTTTTCTTTTTTTCAAAATCAGACGTTGACCTTCGAGATTACGTGTCTCAAGGTTTAAATGCAGTCGGCTCAGGGTGCATAAAAGCAAATTCCAAGAGCATCTTATATCAAAGAAAGCTTAGTTTTATGGAAAATTGTTTTGCAGAAAGCACAAAACTAGATTCTGAGTATATGGCCTCTCAACTGGTGGAACCGTACGACGTCCACAAATTGCGCATGGTTTTAAGACCACCTAACCATTTCAGGCCGTTTATAATGTTCCAAATGACAAGAAGCTGTCGTACGTACCTCAAGTAGAAACTAGATATCTTTGAGTAGAAGAACGTGACAGTTTTAGGCTATTTAATTACGGCAAATGCTCTCCTTACTCTGCTGTTGAAGTTAAGCAGAACTTATTTCCCAGGGCTTTTTAAGCGAAGCGTCATAGGCTCACAAGTTTCGTTGGTGGTGGTGGTTGCTGTGTCACCCTGAAAAGTGGGCTGATCCTGGCGATAGTGCAGACACGGTCCAAGCTCATTGGCACATACCAGGGACGAAAACAAAAAGAGAGAAAGAAAGAGAGAAAATAAATAAATAGAGAGAGAAAGACCGAGAGAAAGAGCGAGAAAAATAGAAAATCACCACGAAGGTCAAGGAGAGAAAGAGAGAGTGAGGGAGAGAAAAAATAAATAGAGAGAGATAGAGAGCAAGAGAGAGGGAAAGAAAGAAAGAGGGGGAGAAAGAAAGAAAATCAAGAAGATCGGAGAAATAAATAGAGAAATAGACAAAGGAAGAAAGAGATATAGAAAGAGAAAGAAATAAAGCGAGAGAGAAAGGTTAGAGAGAGAAAGATAGAGAGAGAGAGAAAGAAACAAAATCACCACGAAGATCATAGAATCAAAGAAAGACAGAAAGACATGAAAAGAGAGAGATAAGAGACAGAATGATAGAGAGAGAGAAAGAAAGTCACCAGGAAGGTCAGATACACACATGACAAGCTTCGCTTACCCCCATTTTCTCGACAGGGGAAGGGCTGGCGATCCTTTTTTTTTTATAACGTGCCTTAGTTGAACTGCAACCACATTCATCGCGTCCTAGTTTCCTTAGTACTTGTTGCATTGCCCTGCTTTTCTGAAAGTTCCAGTGCTATGCTGCACTGAGTTTTATGCCTCAAAAGGCTGCTTGAAATGCAGAATACTTAATGCAAAGCTTATAGTTGTGTTTTGAATATGCTTGAGTGAAGTTCCCCGCTGTTGATCGTTTAACAAACCGATTATGGAATAGTTAAATAGCGGAGTAAATAAGTTATAAGAGAAAATTTTTCTTTGGGCTTTTTTCCTACAAATGTAGTCTCCAGGCCACAAAAAAAATGTGAACAATTCCTTCCAATTTTTCATAATGTGGAACTGTGTTTGGGCATTGCAGGGATTAATATGGCCCCTCATGATATGTTGTCAACTAGCTCGCATGTGCGCGCTTTCTTCGGTAGTTTATTTCACGCAAGTTACCAGATACTTGTCTCCAGATTGTCACAAGCATCCTGAATCTCGTGCACATTTCTCGTTCATTACGCTGAAAATTATATACTTGTGAGAAAACCATGTACGAGAAGTCCTCAGAGTTACCCGCCTTTTCCTTTCCTGCTACGTTTCTCTTGTAACAGCTTCAAGTGAAGACGTGAGTGACAGCAAATGTTGAAGTTCGAGTTCGACGCTACGTGGGCCCGTGACCTGGCCTACCACTGGCTGTTTGTTCTGTTGGTGGTCTTCGCGATAGGTCTGGCGCCCCCACTAGCCTTGTGGTTGCAGTTCAACTTTCACACTTACTGCGACGACTCCAACTGCTCAGATATAGTCGAGGAACTACGCCGCTCGCTGGATTTGCAAGCGGATCCGTGCGACAACTTCTACAAGTGAGCACAGAGACGCGCGAAAACGGCAGATATGACACTGTGAATTTTATGCTATGTCTTGTAGTATATTATGCCGCAGTGCGCACCTGCCTTTTCACTTCGTGTCTTCTTAGCTGAGCTCTGCACAGTTTAGTTGAGAAATATATCGTGGAACACTTTTATATCCCGATTGTTTTTCATCTGACATTATTTGCACGATAAATCAAACTGCATAATTGACAACTTAACATAAAAAGATTGTAATAATTTTTAACCAATTACCTTACGGAAATATTGCAATTTAGAAATTGTAACTTCCAGCGATTTCTCAAGATGACAGCAGTTTATAAATTTTCATTCCCGCACTTTCACTACAGAAAACGGCGTGTTGTGATACAAGTGGAACGACACGGCATTTTTACCGCAAATTTGATACCATATATCTCAAAAATGGTATTATCCACTGATGTCTTTTTAAATGAATATCCCTTGTAGTCCAACAGGCTACAATTTGCAAATTACGATGCATGCCGTAAAGTAATAACTTTTTTATTTTTTTATTTGATCGCTTATTTGATTTATCGCGTAAGCAGTGTCCACATCTTCAAATGGACCAGCTGCAGAACTAGAATTGTTCTATGTGCTACAGGCGATCTTTAAATATATCTTAAGAACCTCGGAGAAGCAATTTAAAAGAAGCTTTGTCATTCATCTTTAATGCTGCCTTGTTGTCTTTCAATGGGATTGTGAGTTGAAGTTTACAGGCAGCATGTGGTACAGCAGGAGGTTTCAGAGGGTGAAGGGGGGAAGGGGGAGAAGGATCTCCACACTACTGGTCACCGCTACCAAGATGAAGTGAGGCCACTGCGAGGAATACTAGAATTTGTTTGCAGCCAGAAATTCACGGAGCAGAGCCACCACCTATATAGGCTAAGCTTCTCTGAGGAGTCACGTGTCGCGCGGACGGCTTTGGTATGAAAGGTCGTTGAGTACGATGAACTAAAGCGGTCCAATATATTTGACATACATCAGCATTTTTCCAAGGCCCCCTCTCAGAAAGTTCTTGTTAGTCCGGCTAAAACACTCAACCCCGCAGCATCCGTTTTATTTTAATAACGCATTAAGGGGTAGCATGGTAGCGTCTAAGCGTCTTTTTTCCTTCTGTTTACTCTGGCTATTTAGCCTATGATTAATGCGGCATTAAGGGGTAAAATGAAATATAAAACTCATTTATATTTCCGGAAATGCTTAAATTTTTATCTATTATTCTCCATTATCGTGTGATTGCGCAAGCCCTTAAAATGGTTCATGAGGTATGCGTCTACTATACGAAGCGGTCCTTTAACTATGTAGTTCGTGCTCCTCCTATCCATTTTTCGCCTCCAAAGTCTGTTTATTTGAAGAGTTAAAATATTTTTACAAAACGCACTAACAAGTTTATCAAAATTCTAGTGAGGGTCATAATGAACTCACTTTCTCATGTCAGCACGCCCGTTAACGCGGCATTGTGCAAGCTTATTCGTTGTATACCTTCTTGACATCTGACACCAACTACAACTTTCTAAGCTCGTCGCACGCCTGTGCTGCAATCACAGGTTCGTGTGTGGCCGCTGGGAACTGACCAACCGCCCGTTCGCCGACCAGGCATCGCAGCACCGGCATCGATTCCGGCAAGAGCTCGCCGCAGCCATGCTTCACCGGGAGCCGCGGAGACACGACCAGGGTGCTGTAGACAAGGCGGCAAGGCTGTACAAGGAATGCAGGTGAATCCAAGGAACACAAACACCACTGCATTACGTTTTTATAGCGGATGGGTGGATTTCTTCCTAGATTGCTCTAGAATAAAGTGTCTGTTTTCCCAAAAAGAGGGTCGCCGTGGGCTTCGTGTTCCTACCGGGATCACGGAAGCAATTGTTCTGACAGCTAGCACTAGCTAAAGCCGAATCATTTCACATTTTGACCCTGAACTCAACCATCAGTGCCTTTCAGTCAACTTAGAGACGTATCATGAAGCAGTAGCATCATGTCATCATATGCGGAGATTGGGGTAGCGACAGCGGCCACGTTTATTGAACAGCGAACTCCGGCGGCGGAGTGGCTCTAGCCTGCAACAACGCTTTGCTTTAGCTTTGGTATGATGCTTCATTGCGATAACAATTGTATGGACACTCGAGGCGCATTTCTGCCGTCGCCATCGCCGTGAGGTCCCCCATAAAATCCAAGGGTGATAAAATCGTAACCGCGCGCCGTATGCTGCATGTGTGAGTGAAAGCGTGCGAGTGTGAGCCGGAAATCGCGGCTCAATCTCGCGCATTTAAGGGAGGGAAGCGGGAAGGCGGCGCGCCGTTTTCTGTCGCGCGCAACGCTCCAGGAGGAGGGTACGGGGGAGGCCCGTTCTACTCCGGGCGGGGCTGCGACTGTTTTCACAACAAATCCGTGTAGGGGCGGGGCCTCGCCTCGATGACGTGGCCTCGCCTCGATGACGTATCGCGATTTTCTTTTTTTTTCTCTCTCTCTGTTCGGCGGCGTGGTCGGTGTGCGGCGCCTCAGTTCGTATCAGCTTAAAGCCCCATGTAATTATCAAGGGGCTTTAGATCACCTCATTCCATGTGAGCGAGAAGCTGGCGTGCGTATCATATTCGCAGCGTGCGCTGTTTCGTTTCGCTTGTGAAAGCGCGGAATGCAACGATGAGCGAGCCTCCTGACCGACAGAAGGTGATCGAAAAGTACCTCTCATTCCACGTGAGCGAGAATTTGGCGCGCCTATCATATTTGCGGTGTGTGCTGTTTTGTTTCGCTTGTGAAAGCACGGAATGCAACGATGAGCGAGCCTCCTGACCGACAGAAGGTGATCGAAAAGTAACTCCAAGGGTTACATCATCATGAAGACGGCTGCTCCCATGGCTATATACCTGAAGTCAGAGGATGAGCTTAAGCTTTTTCAGAGGTCCTTGGCTGCCGTCAACGAGAGGTATCCTGTGCGGACATCAAGAGACCTGAACAAGCCGTCTAAATGTAAGAAAGTATCGACTGCTTCTTAATGTTTCGCTCTGCGCGTAGATTTATTGAAAAACGCAGTAGTATTTCCAACCAGGGACTCAACCCGGCATAACAACTTGTTTTCAGTTGCGGTTAGTGCGCAACGCTAGACAATTGATTTATCTTGACTCGCCTTTTTGAACATCGGGTTATCATTGTTCTGGTTACCGGTTCAGAGTTCCCCTGGCACCGATTTAATTCGGTTTGAGTGGAGTATTGTTCTCGCTACCGTGACATGACCCGGTCCTTAGAAATTTTGATAAACGTAAGAATAACTGAACTGTTATTTTTCGGTTTCAGTCATGATAGAACCGCGCATGCAAGCTAATTGTGACTCTAAACAAATGAGAAAGTCTGCCCCTGTGCTCTTTACATAAATGCTTGAGAGCTGTGCTTGGGCGTTTATTTTCTAAGCATCTGCGCATGTTTTTTTTTTTTGTTTTTTTAACAGTCAAAAAGCAATCGTGCGCAACAAGCGCAACACGAGACACGAATTGCGGTGGGGCTGTACTATGGTGGCTAGACGTGCCACCATAGCTGTACTCCATGTCGTGACACGGCCGTGTGTGCTGCTGCAAGGCATAGGCCTGATATTGAACTGTTCAATGTTAAAAAAATCAATTTACATTGAATTGAATTGAATTCAGTGTTCAATGAATGTATTCAATAAATGTATTGAATTCAATGTTTAGAAAAAACATGCGCAGATGCTTACAAAACAGACGCCCAAGCGCAGCTCTGAAGCATTTATGTAAAGAGCACAGGGGCAGACTTTCTCATTTTTAAAGTCACAATTAGCGCGCATGCGCGGTTCTAATCATGACTGAAACCGAAAAATAACAGTTCAGCTATTTCTACCTTTATCAAAATTTCTGAGGATTGGGTCGTGTCATGGTAACCAGAAGAATACTCCACTCAAACCGAAATAAATCGGTGCCAGGGGAACTCTGAACCGGTAACCAGAACAATGATAACCCGATGTTCAAAAAGCGAATCAAGGTAAATCAATTGTCTAGTGTTCCGCACTAACCTCAACTGAAAACTAGTCGTTCTGCCGTGTTGAGTCGCTGGTTAAAATTACTACTGCGTTTTTCAATTATAAATCTACGCGCAGAGCGAAACATTAAGAAGCAGTCGATACATCCTTACATTTATACGGCTTGTTCAGGTCTCTTGATGTTCGCACAGCATACCTCTCCTTGACAGCAGCCAAGGACCTCTCAAAAAGCTTAAGTTCATCGCCTGACTTCAGGTAGCCATGTGAGTAGCCGTCTTCATGATGATGTAACCCGTGGAGGTACTTTTAGATCACCTTCTGTCGGTCAGGAGACTCACTCATCGTTGCATTCCGCGCTTTCACAAGCGAAACAAAACAACGCACGCCACAAATATGATACGCGCGCCAGCTTCTTGCTGACGTGGAATGAGCTGATCCGAACAGAGGCGCCGCACAGCGACCGCGCCGCCAAACAGAGAGAAAAAAAAGAAAATCGTGACACGTCATCGAGGCGAGGCCCCGCCCCTGCACGAATTTGTTGTGAAAACAGTCGCACCCTCCGGTCGGCCGCGCGCGCCCGCTCTAACCGCGGTATCTTGAAAGCCACTGCATCGGCGGCACAGTCCGCCTTGCGCTGTGTTTTCGCGACTTAGTTCGCGTGGATGCGAGACGCAGCACGAAGGTTAATTCGCTCGCTTCTGCAGCCGCGCTTCCTCACTCTAGCGTTTTGACAACGAGCTTCCGCAGCCATCGAGTGATATGTGTTCATGTTTGCTTGTGCGCGGGACATCATGCTTGTTTATTAAGTTAGTATGCCCATGCTTACAGATTTATAAGGCTGATAAAAGTACTATAGCCTTACTTCGTAAAGCTGTCCGCTAGTTTGATACAGCAATTGATGCTTCGTTTGTCGCGCGAAACTGCGACGTTTTTCCAATGTTCCAAAGTAACATTCTTAACCACCCACCTCAGAGGAAGAGATTACTAAGGCGGAAGAAATAGTCTCGTTTATTGAGCCAGCCTGCATGACAAAGAAGTTCAGGCAGGTCGTCCTCGACGACGGTTGCCTGGAAACCGTCAAGTCGTTCGTGCTGAGTTCCTGGCTGCCAAATAAGTCCATAGAAGAAGAGGCGAAACCATTCTACCACGGTCGGGAAGAACTTTCTGTTGTTGATAACCTGCTACTTCGTGCAGAACGCCTCGTGGTTCCGTCCTCCATCACGGCTCAAATCATCGCCACCGCGCACGAGACACACCCCGGTATCACGCGCACTAAGGCGCGACTGCGTGGGCGGCTCTGGTGGCCACGAATGTATAAGCAAGTGGAAACAGGAGTGAAAAACTCCCACATGCACATAAGCCGGCCAACACATCACCAGTACCGTAGCAACCTGTTGAATGGCCTGAGCGACCATGGCAGAAGCTTGGCCTAGACATTATTGGTCCTTTGGAGCATGCAGCTCACAATAGCAGATTTGCTGCAACGCTTGTTGACTACCATTATAAATGGCCGTATGTATATTTTTGCAGCGAAGTTTCTACGAACACCATGAAATACATTTTAATAAGTGTTTTTGCCCGTGAAGGCTAGCCAAAAGAGATCGTTTGTGACAATGGACCTCAGTTCACATCGCGTGAATTCATCACCTTCCTGCAAAACAGAGGCATCCGTCTTTCACATTCTTCGGTGTACTACCCCCAAGCGAATGGGCCAATAGAACGGTTAAATCGAACATTGAAAAGCTTCATTCAAGTCGCACTCCTCGAAAGACGACCACTTCGGCCAGCAGTCACAGAATACCTTGCCATTTACCGGTGTACTCCTCAGGCCACCACCGGGGTCACCCCAGCGGTTCTGCTGCATGGTATAATGCCCCGAACCAGCCTAGATGTCGTGGGTTTCTCAGCACCATCATTTGCGGAAGACCCAGCCAAGGAGCTGGTGCGACTCTGTCGAAGCGTCCGGCGTCAACAGCAGAGCAGCAAGCACTACGCGGACAAAAGGAGAGCTGCCAAGAAGACGAAGATAGCCGTAGGCGACTCTGTCCGTATGAAAAAACCGTCCGTTCGTTTCAGGGGAGACTGCTCCTTTTCTTCACCAACTAAAGTGGTCGAGAGGAGGGGACCAGCCTCTTTCCGACTTGAGACCGCCGTACGTGGAATGCTTCCAAGTTTTCCAGGATTCCGGAGAGGGGCACCTGTGAAACAGGCCAATCTAGTGTCATGCTGCAGCCTGCCACGCCGCAGCCGTGGTCTCCTGATGTACTGCAGCCTGCCGTGCTACAGCCGCCTTCCCCCGGGGGGCAGGCGCAGTCTTCTGGCCATAGAGTTTCTCACTATAACACCTAGAGGGTAATCTGGCGCCACCGTATATGCGAGTTTGTTAAAGGGCACCGTGCGCTGATGGCATAGGCGCCGACTACGGGGGGGGGGAGGGCTCGAGCCCCAGAGCCCCCCCCCCCGGAATTCCGAAGCCTGCCCCCCCCCTCCCCTATTTCTCGCCAAAGTGCCATCACCAGAGTTCTGTTGCCCACATCATTTGCGATTTCTTTAGAGTTGCCTCAACGTTTCACTAAAACTTTGATTGTGGCTGAACGCTTACTGCATCAGCGCAGACGTGCACGGCTTTACATTCAGACTTTCGCTTTATTTCTGCAAATCCTGACCATAGGACGACACGCGCATTAGAAGCGCCCGCGGCGGCTACCTCATAAGCATTTTTACTCAATTCAACGTTTTTTTTTTTAATTTCGACTGTGAACACTACATGCACACACATACAATATATTTAAATATATACACACGAATAAGTTTGTTACATTTTTTAACGAGAAGGATTTAGCCAAGTAACAATTATTTCTAATTGTAAGGATAGGTTATGCCTGGAGAATGAATACGTTGCTCTATGTTCACCTCCAATTACCCCTGCCTTGCGCTAGCGTATTCCTACTTGCGCCTGCAAGTTGGAATACGCTTGGAATACAGGGATAATTGGAGATCGCAGGGAGAGGCCTTCGTCCTGCAGTGGACATAAAATATAGGCTGATGATGATGATGATGGTGGTGGTGGTGGTGATGATGATGATGTTCACTTCTCACCCGCCGCGGTGGCTCAGTCAGCTAAGGTGTTGCGCTGCTGAACACGAGATCGCGGGATTGAATCCCGGCCGCGGCGGCCGTATTTCGATGGAGGCAAAATGCAAAAGCGCCCGAGTGCTTGCGTTTTACTGCACGTTACACAACCCCAGGTGATCAAAATTAATCCGGAGCCCTCCACTACGGCCTGTCTCTTAATCAGAACTAGTTTTGGCACGTAAAACCCCCAAAAGAAGAAGAATGTTCACCTCTCTTCAAATTGCTTTGCGTGCTTTTTTTTTTTGACCCTGAAAAAGAAAAACCTGCAGTCTTCAGTGGCCCCTTCAGCAGAGTCGTTTATCAGCGGCGTGTGAAATGCACATGAATGTTGTGTGTCTGAGTATTGCTACTGTTTCCAGTAGGCAATGCTAACGACTCACGAAAGAAAACCAACCAAAAACTGTTCTAATAATTTAAAACATTTATTAGGGATGGAAACATCCCCACATGCCTGCAGCGGTCATAAATAAAAATAATTTACTCAGTAACCGAAATGAGGCTAAGCCGGATTCACTCGCAATCAGAATCAATAGCCGCGATGCGCAGCAGCGCTTATACTCGCACTAAACGTAAAAAGAAGAAAAAAAGAAAGAGGCGCAGTGTCGCCCGAACGGCGAAGCATCGATTGCAATAGGAAATTAGTAGACAGCTATATGAAGTAAGGATAGCAGTTTTATCGGCCGTATAAACTTGCAAACATTTGCTTACCAACTGAATTATCAAGCATGTTCTCAGGGCGCCCAAGCAAACATGAACACAGCACACTCGATGACCTCTGACACTAACCGTCGAAATGCTGGCGTATGAAACTGCGGCACCAGCAGCAGCAAGCAGTGATCTTCGTACTGTCTATCGCTTCAACGGAAACTGAGCGGCAAAAAAACAGCGCGTTCAAAGGTATTAGCCGTCTGCGGATCGCTTTCAAGATACCGCGCGCAGATTACCGCCAAAATAAAGCGCGCGACCCACGTATGTAGTACTCCCCAGGCGCACGGAGAGCTGCAGTCACTACAAACCACGGTGTAAGATATATATATCTTACACCGTGCTACAAACTAGCAGATACGCGCCGCGCTTGTCCCCCCCCCCCCCCCTTTTTTTTTTTTTTTTTTTCAAAGCGCGCGCTTTATTGATAAAGTGACCGCGCCGCGCGTTCAAGACTTGTACTCTGCGCATGCGCCGCTTCCTTCTCCTCTGAGCCTTGCAAGTACCCTAAGCTTAGCGCGCTGCCACTGCGCCGTCTATATTGATGTCTAGTGAGCATTAGCAGGAGGCACCTTCGCGTTTGAGCAGGTGGAGAATCCGAGATAGGAGAACCAAGCGAAGCGCCATTGTGTCCGTTGTGGTTTTCATGCGCACAACTTTGGAAATGTAGAGGACTTTAAAAGCTCGCTGGTTTTTCAACGAGGTAGTACCATCGTGTCCAGGCCCTTTGGATGCGCCTCACTCGTCTCACTTGTGAAATTAAGCGAGTGCCTGCCCATGCAGACAAGTTGACAACTGACGTCTGCGACCTGATCGGTCCGAACAGGTGAGTGAAGTCTTCCATTATTAACGCATACCCCTTCGAATACTCGACGTCTTTAGTAGAGCTTCACTGTCGCAGTAAGCGTCGTCAGCACGAAAGCAATGTGAAGTGCATCGTCATGATACTTTGACTTGCGTTAACTATAAGACTATACGCGCGCGATCGTACATGGTTCTTTATGGCAGCCTTGCGCATCTGGCGGCGTCAAAGTCGGCTACCACGTCAGCAGGAGAGCAAGTTCCCGCGCTTAAGCCACCCAGAGTGACCAAAACTGATTCGGAAAATTGTTCGATCTCGTTCTAATGGAGGGGTGCGTCTTTATGAACATTGCGTGGCGGTAAGTTTTAATAAAAGGAAAAAGTGGGAGCTATCGCATAGTTCTGAGCCGTTCTGTACCAGGACGGCAGTCTTACCGAGAGAATGCTCCTACAATATGGCATGTACGAGGTATTCAGTTAGCAAAACTTATCAGGTGCTAATACGAGCCGAGGAGGCAGTGAGGGAACCTTCAGGAACAAGTTAAAAGTGAACATGCGTGGTTTTGATTGCGTAAGGCAATTACTGTGTAAGACAACTACTGTGTTTATGTAAGGATCGTGTAGGCGCGGAATGCTTGATCGCGTAGAGAATCGGCCTTTGAGGATTATTCGTTCTCGCAAAATTGGTTCCCAGTGGCCGATCTATTATTCCAGTTTAAGAAATTGAGAGAATAGCCTTTAAAAATAGCAACAGTTTGCTCAAGTGGCAATAGATTGACAAAATGGCTTTGTATGTAGTTTGAATAATGTATTCCAAAATGTATGGTCATGCTGCACAACGTATTCACAAACATGCTAACAGCCACACAACTTATTTCTATTTTCACAACAGCCATGATCTGCACCTTTGTGGTAGTTCTTTAACGTGTACGTGACACTTTGTTCAGCGTCCCCATGCCGCTTCGGCGCCCAAAAAGTCATTCCTGTGTCAATTTATGAGCCCGAGCTCCTTCGCAGTGAAGCCAGCACACATTGCCATGACGAAAGTTAAAACGCGCATGTGAGCGCCAGCAACGAAAGTGGGTAGACACTCAGGCGTAAGAAAAAGCAAGCTGCACATTCGCTTGGCGCATCGCTCATCGAAACAATTCGTTTTCGCGGCTCTCGGCAAAAGAAACGCGCCGACTGCGGTTTAATGTACCGCGGTGTCACGGCGCCTGTAAACAAAGTAACTGCACCGTCTGCACGCCTGTGAGAGATCTAACGGGGCACTCATGGCCCGGTGGCACTTTGAGGGACTAGGAACAGGAGATAGAGCGTGTTATCTTATGCCACCGTCGTGCGGCAGTGCGCTCAAAGAATTAAAATAACATAACGTGTGGATGTAGTTTACAAATGTAGCGCCTGCATCTTCTTTTAACATGAAACGTCTTATCTGGTTTATATTTTTGTTTGATGGCAATAATAATGTAGCTGCAGAGATCACAAGTGTCTGGTTATTCGCGACCGATGATTATACTGTGATATTTTTGTTTGTGTTCTGCTTCTCTTTTATTTCAAAAAGAGAAAAGCTGACGGAGCAGTAATGATGACATCGCAAATTGGACACCGCAAACAAAAATATCGCAATATAGGGGGTGCATCATCGCACAGCACGATCAAACCGGACGGGCGCGCCTGTATATGGTGATAACTGGACGGCGCGCATTATACCTTCAGGCTTGTTATGCTTCGGCCTCGCGCTCCGCTGTTCGCATTTATTTTCATCGTGAAAGTACGTATCCCATGTGTATTCGCGAATAGCTTGCAGACAAATGCAGGTTGATCGTCCCATATTCGTTGCCACGTGAGGGTATAAAATTATTCGCATGCTGGTCGGCCCATATTCTGAAGAAATGTATTTCTAATTTCAAGAAGACGCATACCTTTATTGCAGTGCGCACTAAATGACATTATGGGTAGCCGGAAATTTTTACAGCTCATTGCCACAGGCGGCGCCGTCATTCAGACTTGGCAAATCTTATTTTTTTTTTGTGTGTGTGAAAATTGGGGTTTTTTACCGCGGGATAATTCTTCATGCTTCCAGAAACGGTCAAGATTCTTTTGTCTTTTTAAAAATGGAGGAGGGTTCCTACGCGCTTGACCAACTCTGAATATGATTATACCAAACTTTGTATGTTTATGCGCGCGTCTATTCAGAATGTTATTCATTTCCCTTGCAGACTGTTCAAAAGCAATGGAAAAATATCTGATCAGGAAACGGAAAGCCCCCGGTGAAGACTGCGAGCAGAGCCGTCCCTTATCCAGCATTTCCAGTTCAGTCGCTGAAACTCCACCGCGCGCTGATGACACTAGCACACCAAGCTCTGTGTGCACTGCAGAAGCCGGTCCTTCCAAAATTTGATCCATCGGCGAGGTTTCTGATGCATCATCTACAGAAACACAAGGGCGGCACTTCCAGCTTATCTGGAAAAGTACCTACAAGTGGTTATCTTACAATGTCCACAGTGACAAGGCGTTTTGCGAGACCTGTTGCACAGCATCAGAGATGAAACTGCCGCTCCCTAACACTTCCCAAGACAAGGATTCTTACCTGGCATTTGTGAAAAATGGTTTCTCAAACTGGAAAAAGGCAATTGACAGATTTAAATCCCATGAGAGGTCTAATTTTCATAAGGAGGCATGTAATGCCGTCGTAGCTGCAAAAGGCAGCGCGAAAGTGGCATATATATGCTTGCGCCAAGGGAAAGGCGAAAGAAATGGACGACGTCCGACAGGCTCTCCTAGCAACACTGTCGTCACTACTGTACCTGTCGTCCCAAGGCTTAGCAATACGTGGCCACGAAGACACAGATAGTAATTTGAGGCAGCTGCTGGAACTCCGGGCTAATGATATTCCTTCATTGCGATCGTGGCTTTTAAGAACAAAATACAAATTGATTTCCCACCAGATTTTAAACGAGATGGTGGAACTCATGGCACATGACATCCTTCGTTCACTCACAGACGAAGTTCTTGCGGCAGAGCACTACGCTGTCATTATGGACGAGACAGCAGACATTTCTGTCAAAGAACAACTTTCAGTTTGTTTTCGGGTGGTCACAGAAAGCCTGTAAATAGAGGAGCTGTTCTGTGGGTTTTTCAACACGACGGACACCACAGCGACGAGCCTCTTTGCTATATTGAAAGACATTCTTTGTAGATTTAATCGGCCCATTGAAAAGTGCCGCGGGCAGTGCTATGATGGTGCGGCAAACATGAGAGGAAAGCGCCGAGGAGTACAAGCTCTCATGCAAGAACAGGAACCTCGCGCGCTATATGTACACTGCCTAGCGCACATCCTGAATTTGGTTTTGCATGATGTCGGCCAGAAAGTAGACATGTGCCGTGATTTTCTTTACGCCGTCACTGAACTGATAAACTTCGTGACCTGCTCTCCAAAGCGCGTTGCTTCTTTTCAAGATTCAGCTAGAAGAGGATGTGAACTTGCGAAACGAAAATTCTGCCCGACAAGGTGGACGCTAAAGGCTTCATCACTGCGATCTATTCTTTCAAATTATAGCAGTCTCATAACGTTTTTCTCTGAAACAGCATCCGAAGAGCGAACTGAGGCCGGTGCGAAAGCCAGCGGATTTTTAAGGATGCTGTTCAAGTTTGGATCGTTTTTCATGTTGACGCTTCTGACAAAAGTGTTTCCACGAATGGAAGCACTGAATACCGCCTTACAAAAAAGAACGCTCAGGTTTGACCAAGCCGAGAAAATGGTGAAAACCGTCACTGCAAGCGTCGCTGAACTGAGGCAAAGTTTACCCTTGGTTTGGGAGGAGGTGTTGGAAAAGTAAGAGTTGAGGACCCTTGTGTTCCAGCTGCTAGGCGAAAGAAAACTCCACGCCGCTATCAAGAAGGTTCCTCAACTCACGTGTTCACATCAGCGGAGGACATGTACCGCCAGAGGTACTACGAAGTACTTGACACTGTACTGTCCTCGTTAAGCGACAGATGTCCACCTGAGATGTGGCAGCATATGTCACACATTGAGCAGTTTGCCACAGGAAAGCAAGACGAAGCATGCATACAATGTTCTACGGTGACGACCTTGAACGAGGACGGCTGATTTTGCACAGAGACATGCTCATTGACATCGTAAGCCAACAAAAGTCGGCACCATTGCACACATTCGAGGACGTCGTGCAGATGTTTTTGGCGGAGAAGGGCGAACACCTGCGAAACCTTCTGCCGGAAATGGCCAAGCTAACAAAAATTGCGTTGACCATACCGGTCTCGTCAAGCACATCCGAAAGGTCCTTTTCTTGTCTTCTGCGACTGAAAACGTACCTGCGGTCGACGTTTGGACAAGCCCGTTTCAACCATCTGGCCATTTTGCACACTCACAAAGAACTCTCCCGCAAAATCAATTTAAATAAAATTGCCGACGACTTCATTGCTAGAACAAGTTCCCGAATTAACACATTTTCCCTCAAGGTGAAGCCATCCCATCAGACAACGAAATGATTTCGTTAATAGGAAAGAGAAAGTTGCCAACTCACAAGTTAAAGCTAACCATTTGGCTAAGAAAACAAAGCAAAAAGTTATTTAAGGAACGAAAACGGGGTGCATGACAGGGCAAGTAGGGTGAGGCCTTTTTGGGTACGCAAAGACGCTTCGTTGCGCTATTTCTAAAGCTTCCCAGTCTATGCTGTGCTTTTTCCTGATTAATATTTATTTGTTATATGCTGCATTAGCTGCTCAAGAACGCAATCCACGCTCTTACTACTTCCTCTCGTGCCCTTACCCACTGTTGAGATATCGTTGTGTCTTATTTATTTATTGGTAATATGACTGTGTATTTCTGTGCCTGATAATTTATTACTCTATAATCATTTATTCCGCCGCCGGGAAATAAATGAAACCAGTGGCATAAGCCATGCTTTGACAAGTAAATAAAGTATTGCGTCATGGAGTCACGTTGTTTTATGCTAATAATTGTAGTCATAAGTTGTGCACAGAAATTGTTATATATTGTGTATGTTTTATATATGTTAAGTATTATCTTTTCAACTGACCTTTAGTCAGGAAAATATTTCTTGACTCTGTCTTTGTATATTAAAAGTTTCACAAATCGTTACATGGCTGTTTTCATTTATGTGTAGTTGTGCGACTTATCGGCACAAAACACACATCTCCCTAACGTCAATAACGTAATCGGCTTTTCGCATGGCTCATCCGAGAGACGCGAGTCTCGTTGTGGTACGAGGGGACTCAGGTTATGAAATTGAACTATATATATATATATATATATATATATATATATATATATATATATATCACGTGCTCACGTGCTCAAGATCACGTGCTCGTCACGTGCTCACGTGCTCGTGACGCCTGCGGCAGAAAGGATGTTCCACATCCGCCCTATGGTTTGTGAGTGGTGGCGCTGGCTAACACTCCCATGGTTAGTTCTAGTTGTGAAACATAAATACCCCAGAAAGTGGATGGGAAAACGGTTCCGCGGTAGCTCAATGGTGAGAGCATCGCTCGCGTAATGCGAAGACGTGGGTTCGTTCCCCACCTGCGGAGAGTTGTTTTTTCAGCCATTTTCATTTTGATTAATTAATAATTGAGTTAAAGAAACGATGAAGAACAAATAATTTCCCCCTATGTTGTCCTTGGTGTTCCTGTTTGTCGGCTCATTATGATATATATATATATATGACCGCTTAGGCAAGCTGGTCTGGCCCCAGCCCCCCCCCCCCCCCCCCCCCCCCCCGCCGGGAAAATGAAAGCTTTCCGCCTATGCCTCATGAGAATGATGGGATATGTGTCTGCGAGGCTTGTGTTGGCTGGTGTTGAACGAGGCTTCGTCTAAACCGTGGATATGGCTACACAAATAACGCGTTGTTAAAATAAAATCTACATAAAAGGCTTTCATTCACCCATATTACATCTCTCAATAAAGTTTACTGACCTACAATGCAGCATCAAGCGACAAAAAGCAAGAACAGACGACAAGTTGTTCCAAAGCGAGCAATAATCTTGTCGTCTGCCCTCCAACTTTGGCGGCCAGCTGATACTATTGGATGCACAATTATATGAAGTGTAAAAAGTAAGTCCTCAAAGTTAAACAAAACATGTTTTTGTGTAATAATTAAGATAAAGCAGTTTTTTGTGTACTGTTTTAGCAGGAAATGAATCATTGTGACAGACGGAACGGTGCTAGCCAGGCGCGTCTTCAAGGCTTTCTTCGCTCTCCGAGAACGATGCCAATCCCAAGTCGCAATATACCGGCATTCCCATCTATACCACAGCGCAGCAGCGCCAGTTTTCCCTCTAAGTAATATAGTGAGAAACTCTATACTTCTGGCATACTGAAGCAGCAGTCTATGAGCCCGTCGCCATTGTCGACAGTGCGACATCCAAAGCGGCCAACCCGAGAGCGCCGGCCACCGGCCTGGCTCCAAGGCTATAAGACCAACTAGTTGGCTGTCTGACGTTGTGTGCATAGTGTGTAAATATGTGTAAATAAGTGCAGTGTGCATGCCTTGGGGTTTCCTTGCAAATACTTACTAACAACTAATCACTAAATATAAGGGGGGGAGTATGTTATATCCAGTTTCGTTATTCATTTCAAATATTTATTCCCCAGGGGGCGCTTCTGTTCTTCGTTATATATATATGGTTGTATATATTTTGTCGCAACGTCAAAAACAGGTCGCACAGCCCTGATCAAGAAGAATAGCAGCAGGTCGCCTTTTTAATACAGCGTGCTACTGCGACTACTTCTTCTTCGCCGCGCCTCGATAGAAACGCGCATGCCTGCTCGTATAGTCCTCCTCTTCATCGGAGTACAGGCACGGCAATATGTTGAATAAATGGCTTTTGAACATTGGGACGGCTGGAGTCTGACCCCCACCTTCGAAAATACCGCAGGAACACGACAGGCTCTGGCCGATAGTAACGCCGCAGTAAATGCCTCCTGGTTAGTAAAAAAAATCTCCTTATGCTTGCGTCTGCGTTAGCGAATAATGCCGGGCCTTTGCACGTGAAGGCTGACGCATCATGTGGATACGCTGCACTAAGTCATATACCTAGCCTTCTTTGACGTGAGTAAATAGGAAGTTTAGGCATTCTATTATTAAAAGAGTGGTGCAGCATTTAGGCATTCTAATGAGCTGCTGCTAGAATTGGGATGGACGTTATGGGACACGGCCAGGCTTCCTCTTGCTTGTCGCAAGACTGGAACACGCTCTAATGGCAGAGCACATCACAGGACAGGACTGGGATCAGTGAGTTCCCGAAAAAGAAAGAAGAAATTACCACTTTGAACTTACGAATGTTCGCACTTTTGTGAAGCTGCTACATTTGGCTATCTACCCGAAGGTGACTGTGACACTGCATCCCTCCAAATGCACTTCCTTCTAGGCAAGCCATTCCTACAGTATTTTCATGTAGGTCCATGTTGTTGGTCGGTCATGGCATTGCGCACTATATTGGTAGAAAATGATTTAGGATCACCCTCAGGAATCAACGCGACGGGCAGCTACAAGATTATTTGGTTTCAGGAATGCAACAGCTGCAGCGTCTTACACCGCTTTCAGTAATGCATCCAGAACCTCTGTGGTCCAAACAGCCTTTTTTGTTTCGTAGCAAAGCACGTGAAACACACGTTGGCGGGCTAGTTGGTCAGAATCCACGATAGAATGTGTAAGCGCGACTGAACGAGGACGTATACGCACCCCTGAAAGTTCTTTTTTACCTTTTTGTCTTCTTTTGTTCCGCTCGCTCGGTATATATTTATCGGTGCGTGGAAAATAAAATCTATAGTTGAAAGTAGCGCTGTCTCTGTGTGTTTGTTTCTTTCTTAGTCCTGGTTCAGTCGCGCTTGCGCATTCTAACGTGAAACACATTTGACACAACAGACCAAAGCAGCTGAGCAATAAAGTGTGCACCAAAGCACACATATTTAGCGCATGGACCACGACAATTGTTGCGAATGTAGGTCATGTTCTAGTTCAAGGCTGAAAGGAATCCTAGCGCGATAGGAACCGACACGTAGACTCGATGAGTGATTACTGAGCACGAGCCTTTGCCTGTCTTTGTTCTCATTCATCTTTGTTCTCACCTAGCCACCTAGCCTGCTTGATTTAATTAGGAAAATTGTACATGTTTTTAATTCTAGCATGTCAGTATACATCGCCATAATCTTTCTTTTTTTCACAAAACTTGTGTATCTGCCTTGCGTATCTACCTATGCCAATAACCAATCCAGTCGTATCAATTTATTCCCTGCCTTTTTTTCACCAATGTTCTAAACGTTTCTTGCTTATCTCGACTGCTGTCAGGTTGATGCTTTCGCCCTCTCTAAATGCAAGCGCTTCTTGAAGGTGTACGTTACTTCCTGGTCTCACTGGGTGAAATCCTTCACATTCCATTAGCTGTGCTGAGTATCCGGAGTTTTTCTGCAGCATACGCATGTCTCATCTTGTTGCCAATATTAGCTACGGTATGTTTTTTGGCCTTAGGTAACTAGCTCGAGCCTGAAATAGCAAGGCACTGCCCTTTGTTTTATCCCACAGATGGTCCCTTTTGATTTGTTTCTCCCCATTATTGTATATCTCCATGCTTTTTGTTTTTGTTTCCATTTTTGCATACAGTTCGCTGTCTCTGTTTCTCTCAATTTCTTTCTGATGGCTCCTGGTTTCTGATGGCTCTGATGGCTCCTGGCCATGCACTTTCAATTACCTAATACTTGGTTGCCAACTTTCTTGACCTATTCCTCCACGCTTTTCACATGCAGTATTTGGGCACTTCAGCCACCCATTTATTTTGATACATGTTCCAGAGTATTTCTTCAAAACTAATTTTCCTCTGAGCTTCCCTAACTTCAAAAGAGGCCAAATCCATATCAACCTGTTCTGCCGAATTTGTGGCTTTACCCTGGGCTCCCGAAGCCAACCGGCCTACCGATCTTTGTTTAACTTCCAACCCCTGCAAAATACCGGATTTGAAGCGCAGGATGGCATTTTCGAACGGTAGCGCTGGGACCATTACTCCTGTCCACATTCCACGCACCATGTCATATTTATTGTGCCCCCCGCCCCCAAGCGCTTTATTATTGCTGCATTCCACTTCCCCTTTATTTTCAGATGGGTGCTAGAATAAGTCTTTCCTTCGTTTATGTATAGGCCGAGTTATTTAAATTGCATGACTATGGGTATGCCATGCTGTGGAATTGACACCACGTAATTACTCACCTCTTTATTAAAGGTCATAATTCCCGATCTTTCTATGCTAAACTTCAGGTCTCGATTTGTCACTCCATTGCCGCAGATATTCGCAAATATCTGTAAAGCTCTTGTATCGTTCGCTAGCCGCACTCTGTCATCCGCATACATCAGTCCGGGGACCTTCTGTTGCAACATTTGTCCATCAAGTGTGCAGGATCATTATCATCAGCAGCATCAGTAGCCTATATTTATGTTATTTATGTCCCCTGCTGGACGAATGGCTCTCCCAGTAATCACCAATTACCCCTGTCTTGCGCTAGCTCATTCCAACTTGCCCCTGCAAGTTTCCTAACTTCATCACCCCACCTCGTTTTCTGGCATCCTCGACTGTGCTTCCCTTCTCTTGGAATCCATTCTGTAACTCTAATGGTCCACCGGTTATCCATCCTACGCATTACATGGCCTGCCCAGCTCCATCTTTTCCGCTTAATGTCAACTATAATATCGGCTATCCCCACTTGCTCTCTGATCCACACCTCTCTCTTCCTGTCTATTAACGTTATAACTAACGTTTTTCGTTCCATCGATCTTTGTGCGGTCCTTAACTTGTTCTCGAGCTTCTTTGTTAACCTCCAAGTTTCTGCCCCATATGTTAGCACCGGTAGAATGCAATGATTGTAAACTTTTCTTTTCAACGACAGTGGCAAGCTCCCAGTCAGGATTTGGCAATGCCTGCCGTATGCACTCCAACCCAGTTTTATTCTTCTGTAAATTTATTTCTCGTGATCAGGGTCCCCTGTGAGTAATCAATCTAGATAAACGTACTCCCTTAAGAACTTTTGAGGCTGACTGGCAATCGTGAATTCTTGTTCCCTTGCAAGGCTATTGAACAATATGTTCGTCTTCTGCATATTAGTCTTCAGCCCCACTCTTACATTTTCTCGGTTTAGGCCCTCAACCATTTGCTGTAATTCGTCCCCATTGTTGCTGAATAGCAAAATGTCATCTGCAAACCGAAGGTTGCTGAGATATTCGTCCTTGATCCTCACTCCTAAGCCTTCAGAGTGTGCAGGATAAATCACACCAATACGTTGTTCGCCGGTAATCTTTCTATACGCTTAACATAAAGCGTGAACAACAATGGAAACAGAGGACATTCTTGCTTCAACCTTTCGTGAATTGCCACCTTTCAATTAACTTTTCGACCTTCCAATACAACTTGCACTCGGTTGTCTCTATATATGTCCCTCAGCAGGTCCACGAAATCATCATCTATGGCTCCGTGCATGAGAATATCCCATAACTTCCGGTCTACGTTGTCGTAGGCTCCTTTAATGTCTCGAAATGCTGTCGACAAAGGTCTATTCTGAGGTACTGAAATCTCTATGTACTGAGTTAGCAAAAACATGTCCTCTCAGCGTCAGACTGGCTTGAACCTGTTCTGTAGTTCCCCCGGTACATAATTTTCTTCAACCACTTCAACATTTCTAATTTTATGGTTTGCATTCACATTTTATACATGACCGACGTTACTATAACTGGCCTGTACGAGCTCGTCTTATCCTTGTCACCTTTGCCTTTGTAGATGAGGTTGAGCTTGCTTTTACGCCATCCAACCGGAGTTTTCTTCCTTCTCATCACTTGCTCTATGGAATTAGCAAGCAGTGTCTTGCTTTTTGGATCGAGGATTTTTGATTAGTTGTACTGGGATTTCATCGGGTCCTGCTGTGGTGTTATTAGGGACATTTTCTTTTGCTTTCTTCCAGCAATAGCTTTCTTTGATAAATTTTTATCTCTGAGGCTTCTCTGTTCTTGCTGGATCTGTTTGAGTCTGAACTATGCTTTTTTTCTTGTAGTAATTATGCCTAGTAGCGCATGCGATGTACCGCTGCGCATCGTCTCCGTCCTTTGTCTTCTATACGATTGTTATGCACGCAACGTTCACTTGCACATTTAATTTTCTCTTGCACGATGTCTCTCGACACCCTTTTTATTTCTCGGTATTTGTTCATCTAAGGAGCATCTCTCAGTGTAATCCCACCTTTTTAGCTTGTCGATGATCCCTAGACACCTACTTACGCCCTTGAATAGCTCGCTTTATTTCCTTATTTCACCACTTACGTGGTTTCCTCTTTCCAATCCAACAATTGTTTTGCCGTGTCTGCCCTATTTGCTGCTGCATAGCGTTTGCCAGTTCCTTATCTTCCCACAAGCCTAATTTGCCGTCTCTGTGCTCTTTTTTTTGCGATCTCTGTTTATTGCTCTTCATTGAAATTTAAGAATTCTGATGCTATTGGTTCCTCTTTTGCTTCACTCTCTCCCAAACAATAACGTTAAATGTCTGTTATCGCTACCCAAGCTATTTTTGTCGCTGTTCGTCTATTATCATTTGGTCTAGCTGTTCGTAGACCATTTCTGACACTAAGGCGTAGTCGTATTTTGCTGTTGTAGTTTGGTTGCTGAAGTAGTTGCTGTTTTGTTGCTGACGTAATTTGCCTAAGAATGAAGCATAGTTTGGAGATGTGACCGACACCTGGCGTCCGAGCCAAGCCGAACGCTTCAAACGATTAATTCAATCGTTTGCGTGAATTTATTGTTTAACAGCTCCATGGCGTCCGGGGTGTTGCTGTTATTGCATGTTTCTCTGTTTGCCATGCATCATAACTTGTGGCCTTTCTACAGGTGCGCGTTTCGAAAACCACGATTTTTATCTCAAATGACCTCCGAAAATGTCTTGTAAGACCGCTATAATTAGTGTAAGGGCCTAGTGTCCTAGTGCATGTTTCGCCCTTCCAAAGTTTTAGAGTTTACCAATATCAGCCATTCGACATGCATTTACAGGTACAAACCGTTCGACGACAGCTGCCAGCTAAATACAGTGGCTTCAGTGCTGGCCAACTTGAATATCACGTGGCCTTTCACAAATCTACATTCCGCTTCACTGTGGAACCTGCCTGTCACCATCGCGCTCACGAAAGCGCACCTGCACCACGGCCTGGACATTCTGTATGCGATGGGCGTGGTATTTCGTGGAGTCAAGCACAAACGCAAGATCGTGCTGCACATCGGCCATCTGCTACCGCTGCCTGAGCCTTTGCTCAGTCGTACTCAGCTCAGTCGTGCCGTCGTCGATTTGGCTGCAATGATGGGCCCAGTAGGCGTTGACTATAAACACCTGGCAAAGCTTGTGCAGGCGCAGGAGCAAAGCCTGGCTACGTTTCTCAAGGAGGGTCCAGCCGAAGAGGATGAAAACACTATGGTGACATTTGAAGAGGCAGAAATGAGATTTCCTAAGCACAATTGGACACTAATCAGGACGCTTATTAACAGCGAAGTGGGCTCCACGCTAACTGTTGAGGACCATCTGTACATAAACAGCCGTGCCTTGGAGGCAGCCACGAGTGTTTTGAAGGACGGCGCCGCCGTGCACGCATTTCTGGGTTGGCGAATAGTGCGCATGCTCACGCCTATGGGCTGTGGACTCGCCGGGATCGCGCTGGCGCAGGCCGCGGGTGGCGATGTGGACGTCGTGTCTGATCTGCTGGCCAGAGGCACACTGGACCGGCTGCAAGAGCACATGCCCATGGCCCTCGCGGCTCCTTATATTGAACAAAAGCGACCCGGAGAAGCGAGGGAAGGCCTGCAGTGGCACATCGCACGACTGATGCAGAGCTTCGAGAAAGTTTTCTACAACAGCGCCTACCTCAGCAGGAACTTCCAAAGGAGGGCCGCCAGGTTGATGAAGCGCTTCAAACCGCACCTGCTCTACCCCGACTACACACACCTGGAGGTTCAGGTCGACCGTGGGTACAGGTATGTGGCACTACCATGTTTTTTTAGGGGCGAAGCTCCTTATAGCGGCACCCGTTCGTCCCCGTCGTAGTAGGTAGCCACGTCTAGTCCGTAGCGCGGAATCGAACCAGTGACCCCTCGCTTCCGAACGCGCGGCGCTAACCACTACGCCACGAAGCGCACATAGACACACGCACCACGATGGCAATAAATACCCAACATTAACGAAAGGCCGCGTTTCTAACGCGTTTGTGCTAGCGCGTTACGGCCCGTGTAAGAAGCTGGTGTAAGACGCTGTGGCCTCTCCGCCTTACCTTCAACGCGTTTCGAACGCGCTGCCCAAGGCGGTGGCAAGTCAAGTTCAAGTCGAGGAGCGTTTATGAATACGGGGGGTATACTCTCTCAGCAGTCGTGTGATGGCGTCGGCAAACGCGGTGCACGTTCCGGCATGTGTAAATGGCTGCGTAAGACGCTGTGGCCGCTCCCCTTACTAGAGAGTACTGCACGTTTCTAACGCGTTTGTGCTGGCGTCCCCTTAAGCGGGAGATCCGATAATTCCCTCCGGAGCTTCGCCAACTCATTATCATTCACCCCGTGGATATGCTGTGATTTTTTTTCTTCATCCTTATTGAGAAGATTTATTTCCTTTACACTTCGATTCCTAATATTTCTTTCGCGGGTCAAACGTCCCCTACTTCGCTGTAAAAAAGTTTATTCATCCCAGTGCCAAAATAATACTTCTATTTGCGAATATGCTTCGGCAGCATGACGCTGTGAGAAGTGAATGGTTTATAAAGCGGCATCACTGAATGGATTAATTTCGCTAGAATTGGGTGTACAGCGTGGAAAACGAAGTTCTGCTGCATTCTTGACACACGAAATTGTGTGTCAAGAATGCAGCAGAACGTTGAACTTAAGCCTACACATGCACATGGGTAAAAAGATGTTCTTATTTCGACGGTCACAGTATTCAGTTTTGCTGAGCACCTATGGTTTCATACGAGGAAACTAGGAATTCTGCATTGTTAAAGAACCCCAGGTGGTCAAAATTAATCCGGAGCCCTTCACTACGGCGTGCCTCCTCATCAGAACTGGTTTTGGCACGCAAAACCCCACAAAGAAGAAGACGAAGGAATTCTGCATCGATATTAGCATGTTATAGCAGTAATTAGGTACCTTTCCTGAGATCTGAAGAAATGACGTATCCATTTATGCACAAAATTTGTAGTTGCAAGAAGCTATTATAGGTGCTAAAACATAATCAAACTACCACTCGATCGTGCTGTTTCTTACAGTGTTTCCAAATTTGCCTTCTCATAGAGACTGCAATCATTTTCGTTTTTCTTTAGTTAAGCTCAATAATATAAGGGGAGTAAAAAGTTACTATGCGATTAAATTGTGTAAGGAGCCAGGTAAAACAAACCACGTGTCTGTAATAGGAAACCAACAATGAATTTTAAGCATCTATTTATTGTAATATTTCTGGAACTATATATGTAGGCATGCTTTGTTGGAAGATCTCGCGCTGATGCAATGCTGCCGTTATTTCCAGCGGCATAGTGTCTGCACGTCACTCTTGGTTCATTAGTATGCATGGGCTACGAAGTACAAACTGTTTAGGGATACATGATGAGAACCTCGCTGAGTTTGCTGATTATGTTTAAGTGTGATCACACATCATAAGGGGTGGCTTAGGTTAGTCGTGCGGTCCTTCCGACAAATTGTGGATTGTAGATGCCAGGGCTCTGGTATTGGACTCAGCGGGTGTGGCCTTGGCAATCAGGCTAGTCGCTTCGGGCAATAGCTAGGCTCTGTTTCAGGACCCCGTTTTATATTTTTATTTATGGGCGAGACGGTGTTGTTCCGCGCGGTGTTTGCGCGCAAGCTGCCTTGCGCTACCTATTCTTTTGTTTGGCCACCCAGGTGTTCTGTTTTTTTTTTTTTTCGTGGCGTGACACGCTTACTCATTCTTGATAGGGGCACATCAATGACTTAGTGCGCCTTGCCGCAATCTTTCGCCGAGAGAATGGGTCCATCTTCACGCAATTTTTTTCTGCAGAGAAAAACCAGCAAGTGACACTCTCCGTCGCGCTCACTGACGCACTACAACCGGAGATGTGTAAAAACAATAAGAAATTAGTGAAGCAGAATACGAATGGTTCTGGTCTCCAAGTACTCTAGCTGACAGTGCACTGGACGATTTTTTTTTTTACAAATAAGGAATCTTTGGCAAGAACTGCAATGTGTTTCCTTACGCGACGGCTGATCGAGCAAGAAATAAGCCAGTGTCGCCTACTGTATCTCATATTTTGTGTGCATGAAGTGTAGCCTGATTGTATGCACTTGCCGCGGTGGCGTGAGCAGCTATGGTGATGCGCTCCTAAGCACGAGGTGGCGGGATCAAATCCCGGCCGCGGCGGCCGTATTTCAATTAGGGTGAAATGCAAAAATGCCCATGTCCCATGCATTGGTGGCCCATTAAAAATCCCCTGGTGGTAAAAATTAATCCGGAGTCCCCTGATAATCAAATCGTAGTTTAACACGTAAAACCCACAAATTCAATTCAATTATGATTTTATGCACCGTGTGAGCGCCAGTACAATGTTGACGGTGTGATTGCGACATTGATATTATTGCTCTTCAATTCAATTCCTTCGGTCTACAGTAACAGCTGCGTGACCAATACTAACTCGTGTCCAATGCGACTCCCACTCACACTGCTCAGGTACATGCCGGACTTCGATGGGGACTGCCTAAACATGACATTGACACTGTTGCGTGAAAGCAGCCGCCACCGCCTCCGGCAGCTAGGCAAGGCAGGCGCACTCTACGGCGAAGGCTGGGAGCTGCCGCAGACCTCAGTCCGGGCGCTGTACTCGCTCGAAGCGGACGCCCTGTTCGTACCACTAGGCGTCGCTGCGGCGCCTCTTTACGCAGCTGGCGCCCCGGCCACGTGGAAGCTGGGAGCACTGGGTACAGTACTGGGTCAGGAGATTGCCGACACAGTGCTCGGGCTCGCCGATTCGTGGCACCAATTGACGAAGCCCGAGGAACACTGCTTCGTCAATGCAAGCCTGGCGCATGCGCAAGCCGTGCAGGGCGCTTACAACGCGCTCAGTCTGGCTGTGTACGAAGGCGGCGCGGCCATCGGGAGGCAGCGACTCCGCGGTCTCGAGCGTTTCGGTGACGCCCAGCTACTGTTCCTGGCCAGCTGCTTCACGCTGTGCCACGTCGATGGGGATGAAGCTGCGAGGAACGAGGCCCTCTGCAATGAGGCGATGCGCAACAGCCTCGATTTCGCGCAATCGTTCCAGTGCCTGCCAAATTCAGCCATGAACCCTACGGACAAATGCAGTCTCTGAATGCCGGTAGTGTAGGATACGGACAATGGCTTCTCCTGTATTCATTGAATATTTTTGTACTGCCAGGCTCGATGCCTAGGATTTTTTTGTAATCTGTTTAATATTGCACAAGTTAGTTGTGGGAGCAAGTTCAAGCATTCCATTACACGTGAGCTACAATGTTTTCAAATAATATCGTATATGTATGTGGGGCGCATTGTCATTGACGTGTTGTAGCGGCAGCACAGGCGGAACTAGCAACCGTTATCTAGAGAATTATTTCTCACTCAAGGAACTGCAAACTGGCACGCACCTCTTCGTTCATTGATGTTACGATGGCGGCGGTCACGCCGCATCTGACAAGAAGTGGTCCGTGTCATCATGCAGAACAGCCACGTTTATTTTCTGTAGCGAATATATACCAATGAAAAGAGGGAAAGGGCAGAGGAAAAACAAAGGGAGAGAATGGCGCATTTGCGGTCCACACTTGCGCTTATCATGGGAGGCGCGTGCGCTTTATTGATTTGATATTTTCTGCGAACAATCTTGCCACTTGTTCAAATTCTTTGAATATGTGGATTGCTTAGGCTCGCATTTAGCTCTTGCAAGTTCTTCGCCGTACATTTTCTAGTCGTCCTTGAATACAAAAAAGTTTGGCGACTCACTTTTAACAACGCGATTGACATACATTGTGACTTACCACCAAGCGAAACTCCGAAGACCCTACCATGCATACTCACATACTCCTAAACTACACGAGTCAACGTCCAACAGCTGAAATATGCTCATTATTACAATAATAATTCGAATGTATCTCACTTGTTGAACGTCGTTTGATGTTACTAGAGACGGGGGACCTCAAGAAGTTAAAGTCACACGCCATTTTAATTTTGGTAAACTGTTGTGTAGCAACATAACACACCATCAGTTTGCGGCGTAAACTAAGCATAAAGCAACGTGGTGGTGAAGCACAAACGCTAGAATAAATAATGCGTGACTAGCGTGTAAACTAATCGGGTGGCATCATCCACAAGTCAATATTTAGACGTCAGCCGCAGCAGCCCTAGTAGAAAACTAGGCGGCAAAAATCCGTTTCACAATACATTTGTTACTGCAACATAATCATTCAATGAATCAAACACTTTCAGTCAACATCAACTTACTCCTCAGTCCAAAGAGTTTCCCCTGCCTTTCATGCACACTTTATGAACGTCGAGCTCCTTTGTGTGTTTTCTGTATTTAAGTTCTTATACAATCTGCTATTAAGTATTTACACGGCAAAAAAAAAAAGACGACGAGGACAATGAATAAGTCAGGACAAGATTGGAGCTGCCTTTCAAATGACGTTTTATTGCAAAGTTGTTCCCATTCAGTATGCAATGTCACCTAAAAACAAGATCCGACTGTTAAAAGCAGCGTAAGAAAATCAGCGGTCATATAATTGTGGTGTAGTTACGTTTTAACTTGAAAAGCAAACCTCTGCTTAGAGCGATAGATTGTTGGCTCACACAAGACCGCGCATGCTTTTCGGTGTAGAAATCTTCGGCAAATTCGTAGGTGTGTTGATCTATGTGCACCATAAGATTGGTAGCCTAAGGTTAACCGTGAGCAATCACATGGCCGTCAATGGCTTCACAGTTGAGAGCTGGGTCTGCTCCTTAGCGAATTAAAATGTTCTGTCTAGCGAACATTGCAGGCAGTTTGGCCAATGTAAGCCTTGCAGCAAGACAGCATGTAAAGCTGGTGGTGTGCTTGAAGCCGCCCCATTCTCCGGTTTTGTATAAATGGCCGAGCGCTTTCCAAAGCGTTTAATCTTCTTTGATAATTTAGCAGACTGCAATGTTGGGCTAGTTGGTTCATGCTTTAAATGTGGTTCTGGTGCAGAAAGAGCAAAGTGGAAAGAATAAGGGACGGAAAGAGTGCCATTTGGCTCTATTTCCACTTAGTTTTGCTACGCCAGAACCAAATTTCCCACATTTTATTCTTTCGTAACTTTGCGCTGGGGTCTATATTTCTGTCGATCTGGGTTTTTAAGCGTTTTCTCGCCAACTTGGGTGAATCGTAGTTCATGGTCTAGTGAGTACATCATCGAGCTTAGAGACCAGGCTTCGGAACCAACCGTCGGATAAGTGCCACTGGGTATGAACCACTCTTCAGTTACAGAAAAAATTCTTTAAAATTCATGCGCTGCTGGGCAGAATCGATCCCACGGCATATATATTGAGACAATATTGCCTGAACATGTATTCACACAGCCGCCACGCACGGTTTTCGTGGCAGCGCCCCTAAATGTTGCAACGTGTTCATTGGGTAGCACGGGAGAGGAACCCGGATGCATACACGGCCTCATATACTACAATGTGTTTCGATGGTGGCAGTAAAACTGTGACGCGACATTGCTTCAATGCTAATCCCAGTAAGTTCGACATTCCAAGTAAGATGAGTATATACCACCGATAATTTCTGACGAGAATTACGTTGACACCGTACCAACGAATACTAGCAACCGTCTTGAAACGGTGTGACATCGAGCGCAAGTACGGATTTAACGACTATGTTGCGTTTTTGCGGGGCACGGGCATAATCGTCAGTGTTATGTCGTGTGACTGCCTTGTTATGGTACAACAGTTTGAAAGCACCAGCTGATGAACTTGGAGAATCCTCATCCAAGTAAAGACGGTAAACCTCCAAGACTAGCCTGCGTAGAATGAATGCATGATTTATACAAGGAATGCATGATTTATTCAAGCAATACGTCAGAAGCCGACAGCCATTTTACAATTTTGCAATGTGCTGAGACAGCCCTCTATAGAGGCTTGGCAGTTCTAAGTAAGTTCATCCAGAAAAAAATTACATCCATCTGTCACTCTCGCTAAGCAGTAGTTAGCTTTCCTAGATAACGCAAGCACATATCTGCACATCGCCCAAGTGCCGGCTGATTTTGTCACCCCAAATTTAACAGCCTCATCTGGGTCTGCGTGAACTTGTATATTTATTCGGCACATGCTTTCAATAAACCATGAATTGAAAAACAGCGCTCGTGTCTCCCCTACTTTATCCTTGTCTCCATATGTTTCTTTTTTGCGCTGCAAATAGTGAATATATCCTAAATCGCCCAGTACACAAAAAATATTCTAGACTATCTGTTTTTTATAATCGTTTGTCGTTACTCAATGCAAACACCATTGCACTTTACTTGTATTTGCGGCAGAGACAGACAGTTTTTCATTTTCTCGGGCAGGCTGGGGCCCGACGAGGTGTGCTCTCTCTCTCTCTTTATATATATATATATATATATATATATATATATATATATATATATATCACGAACGGTTTATTTCATCCAAGCTCGAGCTACGACGAAGAAGAACAAGCCGGGTGGCTGATGATTATCAATACAGATGAGGAATTTGTACAGCGATGATGATGTGTAGAGATGCAGAAGAGTCAGTCATGGGTCGCACTCACATTAATTCCCTCCCGCGGTGAAAGTGGCCGCCTGGTCGCGCGACATTATGATTAAATGCGGCGAGTCTGCCGTCCTAAGCGCGATACATGCACAATTTGTGGAGCATGGCCAACGGTGGTCGGAAGAAATTCTATAGGGCGAGACGCGGTAATTAACCGGAGATGTCTGCTCAATGACCGGGTAGGTTCGAATAAAACGACTGGCGAATTTTCCGCACAAACCGGGAACGCGCACAGGAGTCCATCGAAGAATTTCGTCACCAGGGGAAAAAGTGACAAGACGGTGAGTCGAGTCGTAGCGATGCTTCCGAACCTCCTGAGCAATGACGGTGTTAATGCGGGCTCGATGACGGCAGGATTCGAGTCGAAACAAAAAAGTTGTCGCAGTTTGACCTGAAAGGCGAAGCATCAATTGCGATACGAAGTAATGATAGTAGCTTTATCAGCTGTATAAACTTGGACATGCAGCAGCACCGTCAACACGCAGAACTGCTGTCGACGCCGCCTTTTGCCCGCGTTCGCACAAAATGCGTGCGGCGTTGGTGACTGTTGCCGGAGCCTCTGATATAAATAGCCACTTGGTGCCGCAGCTAAATGCCGCCTCCCCGCCTCCCCCCCCACGGCCTTTCGCCCGTCGGAAGAAGGCGCGTTTGCTCTACATATATGGTGATTGTAAAGGAGCAAAGAGACGCCTACTTCTGCAGCCCTTACGGGAGCACGGCGCAGAACGCGCGTTTGTTCGGCGCCGTGGGTTCACTCCTCGTGAAATCGCGCGTCCCTCGCCCCCTTTCACTCGCACATACAGCGTTCGGCGCGCGGCGACGATTTCATCTCCATTGACGTCACGGCGACGTCGACGGCAACGACGACGGCAGAAATCTGCTTTGGAGTGTCCTTATAATTGCTATCGCAATAAAATTGTTCTGAGAAGGGCGTTGACGAAGACACGTTGTAGCCGTAAGGAACGAGACACCCAGAACGAAACTAGGTGAGCGGCCATAGACGAGGAAAAATGGAGAAAAGCTGGTGGTGTACGTGTTGCACAGCCGTATTGCGAGCAAATGTCACAAACGGCACGATTGCATCCCAGTTGGTGTGGTCGGGGCTGATGTACATTCCAATCATATCCGTTAGAGTGCGATGACGACGCTCTGTCAAGCCGTTGTTCTGCGGGTGGTAACTCGAAGTGGTCTTGTGAACGGTGTTTAAGGCGCGCAGAACTTCCGTAAGAAGACACGAGAGGAAGGCTTTGCCGCGGTCGCTGAGGAGAACGTGCGGAGCTCCGTGACGTAAGAGGATGTTGTGTAGAAGGAAATAGGCGACTTCAGCGGCACTCCCAGATTGTATGCAGGCTGTCTCGGCGTAGCGAGTCAAATGGTCTACGGCCGTAACAGTCTAGCGATTTCCATTGAAGGTCTTGGGAAGAGGACCGTACAAGTCTTTTCCAACGACCTCGAAGGGCACAGCGGGACAAGGAAGAGGTTGCAAAAGACCAGAAGGAGGACTTGAAAAAGAACGCATGATGCGACGTGCTGGGCTACGGCAGAAGAGAGACCAGGCCAAGAGCACCGACTGCGTATTCTGTCGAATGTCTTGTGGTATCCGAGATGACCTGCCGTCGGATCATTATGAAAGGCTTCAAGCACCTCACGTTGCCGAGAACGTGGTATGATGGGTGTACAGGAGCGCAATATCATGCCTGGAAGTCAACCAGTGCGAATGTGCAAGACGCCCACTGCTTATCGCAATGCTCCTTATATAGTCAGCTGCGTTTCTGAATAAAGTGTTTTTGTTACCTGCTACTCGCCTGGCTAACATGGTGTCAGAAGTGGGCATGGCAGTTAGTTCCTGCCCGCGCGGCAAGTTTTTACATGGGATCACAGCCCTAACAGCAGTAATACAGCAGTAATAATTCCCATGTAGGAGGCAAGGGTTAATCGGGAACGACAACCACAAGCCACGACGATGGCTTCGAC